>NC_058081.1:675179061-675484990 GCF_014858855.1 Bufo gargarizans
TGGGCAGTGAAAGGGAAAACTACAGGTGCGGCTGAAGTTGGGGACTGCCAATCAGGGTTTGCCAGCACCTCTGGGATTCTAGGGGCTCTACGGGCACGTCTTTGCGGTGGCTGCGACGGGGTCACTACTGCACGTGCCACCGTACCAGCTTCAACTGCCCTTCTGGTGCTCGCTACTTCACCAGGTTGTACAGCAGTGCTGGTACTAGGTCCAGGGAGGGCTGGGCTGCTGGTGTATGCCTCACCACGTAATCCGACAGCACCAGCCCCACTCTGCTGCTCTTGAAGCGGATCCTGCGCAACCTGCGGTCTAGCGACACGGGGCCGGGTACGCCTGGTGGTATCAGGGACCTCAGCCTCCTCGTCCGAACTTTGGGTCAGAGAGCCACTGCTTTCTACAGGTTCGTATTCTGACCCGCTGGATTCATCAGATGAGGGTTCCCACTCCTCATCCGACTGGGTCAGAAGCCTGTAGGCCTCTTCAGAAGAATACCCCCTGTTAGACATGTGGGCAACTAAATTTAGGGGTATTCCCTGAGACTACCCAAGAAAAAAAAAGCAAGCCTGTCTTACAAAGGGGAGGCTAGCGAAGTACCGGAGGCCGCTGCGGTTGATAAAAAATATCAAAACTGATTTTTTTATCGCCGCAGTGCGTGTAAAGTGAATGTACAGCGATCAAAAAAAAATTTTTTTTTGGCACTGCGGTGGGGCGGGTGTGGGCGAACGCACGTGTGGGCGACCGATCAGGCCTGATCGGGCAAACACTGCGTTTTGGGTGGAGGGCGAACTAAAGTGACACTAGTACTATTATAGATCTGACCGTGATCAGTTTTGATCACTTCCAGATACTATAAAAGTACAAATGCTGATTAGCGATACGCTAATCAGCGAATAACGGACTGCGGTGCGGTGGGCTGGGCGCTAACTGATCGCTAACTACCTAACCAAGGGACCTAAACTATACCTAAAACCTAACGGTCAATAACAGTGAAAAAAAAAAGTGACAGTTTGCACTGATCACTTTTTTCTTTTCACTTGTGATTGACAGGGGTGATCAAAGGGGTGATCAAAGGGTTAATTGGGGTTCAGGGGCGTGTTTGGTGTACTCACTGTGAAGCCTGCTCCTCTGCTGGATCCAACCGACGAAAAGAACCAGCAGAGGAGCAGGCAGCCATATATCAGATCATATTTACTAATATGATCTGCTATCTGGCACTTTGATTGGCTTTTTTTAAAAAATCAGCAACCTGCCAGCCACAATCATTGGCTGGCAGGTTGCTGACGAAATACCTCTCGATGAAATGCCGGTGCGAACTGCGCACGCGCGGGCGCATACTCGCGTCATCTCGCGAGATGACTCGTATATGCGTGACTGTGCGCAGCCCTGCCACCTCCGGACCGCACATCTGCGTTAGGCGGTCCGGAGGTGGTTAAAACATCCAGTGTGTGTATACGATCAGGTATGATGTTGTATCGATCAGGTAGTGTAAGGGTTATGCCCGCTTCACAGACATTGACAGAACAAACTCCCCTTTTAATGCACCGCAAATAACCGCAAACAGTCCATTTGCCCAATCGCAAACTTCCCATTTGCACAAGGTTGGATACCAAGCTAGCCATGTCCCGTTGATGTCATTGAAGGTTTCTTCCTCCACCCAGCCACGTACAACACCAAGGGTCCCGGAAAGGTGAATTGAATTGATTTTTCAAATGGGGAGATGGTTAAAAAAAACGCTGGCTCCCTCCCCTTTGCTTGAATCCACGGTCACTGCGTCTGTGCCGTGCAATTTACTGTCACACCCGATATGAGTGCTATTTTCTATAGTTCTCTCTTCTCATCAGTTTAATTCCTGTTACGTCCCCAATCTGGGGTCCATTTATTAAATGGATTTTTCGAACGGGGAGATGATTAAAAAAAAGCTGTCTCCCTCCCCTTTCTTTGAATCCACGCCACGGTCACTGCGTCTGCGCCGTGCAATTTACTGTCCCATCCGATATGAATGGTATTTCCTGTAGTTCTCTCTTCTCATCAGTTTAATCCCTGTTACATCCCCAATCTGGGGTCAATTTATTAAATTGATTTTTCGAACGGATAGATGGTTAAAAAATTGCTGTCTCCCTCCCCTTTGTTTGAATCCACGCCACGGTCACTGCATCTGCGCCGTGCAATTTACTGTCACACCCGATAGAGTGCTATTTTCTGCAGTACATTTCTCATCAGTTTAATCCCTGTTACGTGACGTCCCCAATCTGGGGTCCATTTATTAAATTGATTTTTCGAACGGGGAGATGGTGAAAAAAAACGCTGGCTCCCTCCCCTTATTTTGAATCCACGCCACGGTCACTGCGTCTCGCCCGTGCAATTTACTGTCACACCCGATATGAGTAGTATTTTCTGCAGTACTTTTCTCATCAGTTTTATCCCTGTTACGTGACATCCCCAATCTGGGGTCCATTTATTAAATTGATTTCTCGGAGAGATGGTTAAAAAAACGCTGGCTCCCTCCCCTTTGTTTGAATCCACGCCACAGTCACTGCGTCTGCGCCGTGCAATTTACTGTCACACCCGATATGAGTGCTATTTTCTGTAGTACTATTCTCATCAGTTTAATCCCTGTTACGTCCCATATCAGGGTGGGATTGCCTTTAGGCCGGGTACCTTCACAGTGACAGACCAAACTCTGATACACCAAACTGAATTCATTTTAGGAACCGGGAGATGGAAAAAGCAGCTTGGTCGGTCCTCTTACTCCCAAGTTGGGGCACTGCGCGTGCAGTTTTTTAAATTGTCTGCATTAATTCGAATAAACTATTAAGAGACTTTATTATGATTTTTTTTTATTTTATGTATTAAAAACCCACCCATACAACTTAAAAAAATATGAAAAAACATCCAGCCGTCCCAATCGTTTTTGGTCTGATCATAATGAAGCAACGGCCTTATCATCTGGGGTGTGGCACCATTGCCAACACACTTATAGAGGTGATGATCGCTTCATTGTGATACGCAAGCCCCTTCACCACAACAAGGTACCAATCACGAAGGGGAATTGACACTTGTATGTGCCTTTTTTTTTGTTTTGTTTTTGCAGCCACAGTGCAGCACCAGAGGCCAGAAAAATTAGGCATGTACACACGCCTGAAAAACAATGTTATTGTTGCAGCCGCTGTTGTAGCAGCAGCCGGAAAAATTGATGTTTTCAAGGCAGAAAGGTGACTAAAACATTGCGGCTTGAACCCTAGTTGGTGGCGGAGAATTCACGAAAGTCATCCGGTATGCAGACATTAAATACAGCAGCGTGGGGACCATTTTGAGGCCAAGGCATGTCATCAGGCCTTTTGTTAGTTAAACGTATCCCCTACTGTCAGTCCCTTCGGGATCCATGCCTCATTCATCTTAATGAAGGTGAGGTAATCAACACTTTTTTGACCGAGGCGACTTCTTTTGTCAGTGACAATGCCTCCTGCTGCACTGAAGGTCCTTTTCTGACAGGACACTTGATGCGGGGCAGGCCAGACGTTCTATCGCAAACTGCAATAGCTCAGGCCACAGGTCAAGCCTGCACACCCAGTAGTCAAGGGGTTCATCGCTCCTCAGAGTGTCGATATCTGCAGTTAAGGCGAGGTAGTCTGCCACCTGTCGGTCGAGTCGTTCTCTAAGGCTGGATCCCGAAGGGCTTTGGCAATGTGTAGGACTGAAAAAGCTCTGCATGTCCTCCATCAACAACACATCTGTAAAGCGTCCTGTTCTTGCCGCCGTGATCGTGGTAGAAGGAGGATTACTTTCACCTCTTCCCCTGTTAGATTCCTGTTGTGCTGTGACATCCCCCTTATAAGCTGTGTAAAGCAATGTTTGGTTTTGGACTGCTGCATCCTTTCTGACTTCCGGTAATTTTGTAACATTTCCGCCACTTTCTGCTTATACCTGGGGTCTAGTAGCGTGGCCACCCAGTACAGGTCGTTCTCCTTCATCTTTTTTATACGAGGGTCCCTCAACAGACATGACAGCATGAAAAACCCCATTTGCACAAGGTTGGATGCCGAGCTACTCATTTCCCATTCCTCCTCCTCACTGATGTCATTGACGGTCTGTTCTTCCCCCCAGCCACGTACAACACCACGGGTCCCAGATAGGTGACAACAACGAGCACCCTGGGATGCCTGCTGTGGTTGGTCTTCCTCCTCCTCAAAGCCACATTCCTCCTCTGACTCCTCTTCCTCATACTCCTCTTGCAGCGTTGCCGCAGGTCCGGCAAGCGATGATGACAAGGCTGTTTCTGGTGGTGATGGTGACCACAACTCTTCCTCTTCCTCTTCACGCTCATCTACAGCCTGATCCAGCACTCTTCGCAGGGCACGCTCCAGGATGAAAACAAATGGGATGAGGTTGCTGATGGTGCCTTCGGTGCGACTGACTAGGTTTGTCACCTCCTCAAAAGGACGCATGAGCCTACAGGCATTGCGCATGAGCGTCCAGTAACGTGGCAAAAAATTCCCAGCTCCGCAGAGGCTGTCCTAGCACCCCGGTCATACAAATACTCGTTGACGGATTTTTCTTGTTGGAGCAGGCGGTCGAACATTAGGAGTGTTGAATTCCAACGTGTCTGGCTGTCGCAAATCAAGCACCTCACTGGCATGTTTTTTCGGCGCTGAATGTCTGAAAAGTGCGCCATGGCCGTGTAAGAACACCTGAAATGGCCACACACCTTCCTGGCCTGCTTGGGTACTTAGACACAAAGCATTGTACGATGTGATTCATCACATGTGCCATGCACGGCACATGTGACAACTTGCCCAAATTCAATGCCGCCAACAAATTGCTTCCATTGTCAAACACCACTTTGCCGATCTCCAGTTGGTGCAGGGTCAGCCACTGATCCACCTGTGCTTTGAGGGTGGACAGGAGTGCTGGTCCGGTGTGGCTCTCTGCTTTCAGGCAAGTCAACCCCAAGACAGCATGACACTGTCATATCCGGGATGTGGAATAGCCCCTGGGTAGCTGAGAGGATTCAGTTGATGTGCAGCCAGATGCCGCAGCAGAAGAGGACTCAGCCAAGGAGGTTATGGAAGAGGATGGAGTAGGAGGAGTAGAGGAGGTGGCAGTAGGCCTGCCTGCAAGTCGTGGCGGTGTCACCAACTCCACTGCAGAGCCACGCATTCCATGCTTGGCAGCTGTCAGCAGGTTGGCCCAATGTGCAGTGTAGGTGATATACCTGCCCTGACCGTGCTTTGCAGACCAGGTATCAGTGGTCAGATGGACCCTTGCCCCAACACTGTATGCCAGAGATGCCATGACTTCCTTTTCAATCAATGAGTAGAGGTTTGGGATTGCCTTATTAGAAAAAAAAATTTGTCCGGGTACCTTCCACTGTGGTGTCCCAATAGCGACACATTTTTGGAAGGCCTCAGACTCCACCAGCTGGTATGGTAAAAGCTGGCGGACTAAGAGTTCCATCAAGCCAGCTGTCAGACCCCGGGCAAGGGGGTGTCTCTATGACATTGGCTTCTTACGCTCAAACATTTCCTTTACAAACACCTGACTGTGGGCAGATGAGATGGAACTGCTCAAGGTGAGAGGCGGAGTGGCGGGTGGTTGAGAGGGGGCAAGGAGGACAGCAGTGGTTGATGTGGCTGAAGATGCTGGACCAGGAGGAGGATGGTGGCTTTGAGCTTGTGTGCTGCTTCTACTCGTCATCATGTGTTGATCCCATAGGCGTTTGTGATGTGCGATCATGTGCTTTCGCAAAGCAGTTGTACCTAGGTGGGTGTTGGATTTCCCATGACTCAGTTTCTTTTGGCACAGGTTGCAAATGGCATCGCTGCTGTCAGAGGCAGACACACAAAAAAAATGCCACACTGCTGAGCTTTGCAATGACGGCATTCTGGTGGTGCGTTGATTGGCGTGCTGTCTGGCTGACCCCGGGTGCCGATACATGCTGTCTGACTGTGCCACTAGCTCCTTGCGACGACCTCCCCCTGCTTTCAACTCGTCTCCTCCTTCTCTCTGTCTCCCCTTCTAAACTTTCCCCCTCTTCTTCTTCTCTTCGAGCAGGCACCCACGTGGCATCCACGGACACATAATCATCATTATCATCACACTGTACGTCCATGTGTGTAATACTGCCTGACTGAGACATATTCCTGTTATCTACATCCCCTGGCAATAATGGTTGCGCATCACTAATTTCATCCAACTGATGTGTAAAAAACTCCTGAGGGATCAAGTGAAGCGGCTGTGGTGGTGGTGGTGGTGGTGGTGGCGGCGGGCAGGAGAGTGGTGACCAAAGCTGAGATGGAGGAGGATGGTGCGTCAAGGTTCTTAGCGGAAGCTGTTGAAGATTGGGTGTCCTGTGTAAGCCAGTCAACTATTTTCTCTGAATTTTTTGGGTTCAGAGTGCGTGGCCTCTGAAAACTGGGCATTATTCCAGGGCCAGTGGAAATCACAGCACCACTAACACGACGGCCCCTGCGGCGTGGCCTGCCTCTGCCTGTCATTTTATATTAGATAAGTGTTACTATGGGTGCAAGTTACTGTGCCACCCTATTTAACCCCTTAAGGACCGAGGACGTACCGGTACGCCCTATTTCCCGAGTCCTTAAGGACCGAGGACGTACCGGTACGTCCTGACTTAAAACCGTAACTCCGGCGCCGCGGGGGTTAATCGGAACGGGATTTCGGCTGAAATCATTCAGCCGGCATCCCGTAACAACGCAGGGGGGGGTCATTTGACCCCCCCGTATCGGCGATCGCAGAAAACCGCATGTCAATTCAGACCTGCGGTTTTCTGCGTTTCCGGTCCATTCGGGTGTCCTGTGACCCGATGAACCGGAAAAAGACTGCGATCGGTGGCGTAATTTTACACCACCAATCGCAGTCCGAGGATTTGAGGAGGCGGTGCTGGCCCTGGTGCTGAACACTGCTGTCCAGGGTGCTGATTGGTGCAGGGGAGAGAGGCGCGAGATTCAAACTTCCTGCGCTCCTCTCTCCCCTCCTCTTCCTGTTCTGCACGAGCACCCGGCAGCATCGTCCAGCACCAGCTCCTGTGTCCCCCTAATCGCCATCCATCACCCTCCTGCACCCATCGCCACCCAGGTAGGTTAGGGTCAGTGAGGGAGAGGCACCGTTAGGCAGGGAAAGAAGGGAAAAGTAAGTTAGGAAAAAAAAAAAAAAAAAAAAACTTTTATCCAAACTTCCATCTATCCATCTAACCCTAACCCAGACCCCCCCCTGCCACTTGCCCCCCCCCCACCAGCCCCCCCACCCCACACCAGCCCCCCTCCTCACCACCACTTTTTTTTTTCTGCGTGCGCTGACTGGCCGGCACTTTTTAGCGTCCGTCCACTGTTAGCGCATCGCCCGCCCCACACCCCACCGACCGCTGATCAGCGTTGTACCGCTGATCAGCAAGTTTTAACTTTTTTTTTTCCTAACACTTGCCCTTTTTTTTTTGCCTTTTTAGTACGCGAACACCCGTTGCCCCCACACACACGCACATATAATAAAGTTTTACACACACGCACACCTACACGCACACACACCCATGGCCCGCCGGGTGTTCTCGGCCGAGGAGGCATATGCCCAGATTGCCTCCGACTCTGAGAGCCCCAGTGAGGATGAGGATGACCCCACGTTCCTCTTATCATCCGCATCCTCCTCATCATCATCGGATGACGATGAGCCACCAAGGCGGCGGAGACGCCGCCAGGCGGAGCCAGGGGCCCCACATGCTAGGGATCCTGTGGCCCACCCTAGTACGAGCCGCCCTGGGGTTCGTACTGGTTTCCCGGCCCACCAAATAAGTCCACCGGAGACCCCTGCCGATGAACTTAGCTGGTGTCCCCCAGTGGACTTTGAGCCTGAGATTCCGGATTTCGCTGGCAATCCTGGAATCCAGATTCCCACAGTGGGGTTTACTGAAATAGACTATTTTAGTTTTTTTTTCAGTAACCCACTGGTGAATTTGATGGTGGAGCAGACGAATCTGTACGCCCAACAGTTCGTCGCTCAAAACCCAGGCTCAGTTTTGGCTAGACCCGGTGGCTGGACGCCGGTCAGTGCAGCCGAAATGAGGACATTTTGGGGCCTCGTGCTGCATATGGGTCTAGTCCAAAAACCCAGTGTCAGGCAATACTGGAGTGGGGACGTCCTGTACCAGACCCCACTGTACAGTATGGTCATGACACGTCACCGGTTTGAGGCCATCCGGAAATGTCTGCATTATTCCGATAATGCAGCATGTCCACCCCGAGGTGATCCTGCCTATGACCGGCTGTACAAGATACGGCCGGTCATCGATCACTTTGGGGCCACATTTCAGCAGGCCTACGTACCTGGAAGGGAGGTCGCGGTTGATGAGTCGCTCATTGCGTTCAAGGGGAGACTCAGTTTCCGCCAATATATTCCCACAAAGCGGGCGAGGTATGGCGTGAAGCTATACAAAATTTGTGAGAGTACCTCAGGGTACACTTACAAATTTCGTGTGTACGAGGGGCGAGATTCCCGTATTCAACCCCCAGAATGTCCCCCCACTCTGGGTGTTAGCGGGAAACTCGTGTGGGACCTTATGTACCCACTGCTGGATAGTGGTTACCACTTGTACGTGGATAACTTTTATACCAGCATTCCCTTGTTCAGGTCCCTTGCCGCCAGATCCACGTTCGCTTGTGGGACCGTGCGGAAAAATCAGCGCGGCCTCCCTGCCTACCCCCTCCAGGTACCTATCCCCAGGGGTGAGACCCGTGCACTTACCAGTGGAAACCTGTTGCTGGTCAGGTATAAGGACAAGAGGGATGTCCTTATGCTGTCCACAATCCACGGTAACGGCACCACCCCAGTCCCTGTGCGAGGTACCGCGGCAACGGTCCTCAAGCCCGATTGTATCGTCGACTACAATCGGTATATGGGAGGAGTTGATCTCTCTGATCAAGTCCTCACGCCATATAACGCCATGCGCAAAACCCGGGCATGGTACAAAAAAGTTGCGGTCTACTTGGTGCAGGTTGCCATGTACAACTCTTTTGTACTATCCCGAAGCGCTGGCAGCACAGGGACATTCCTCCAATTCTATGAGGCAGTCCTCAAGGACCTGATCTTTTCGGACCGGGAAAGAGCAGGCCGGAGTACCTCGGGAACTGGAGGCGCCCGGATCGTCCCTGGCCAACACTTTCCAGGTGTGGTCCCCCATACTGGAAAGAAGGGACGAACCCAAAAAAAGTGCAGAGTGTGTCACAAGAGGGGGATACGGAAGGACACCACAACTCAGTGTGACACTTGCCCCGATCATCCGGGCCTCTGCATTATCAATTGCTTCAGGGAGTATCACACTTCCATGGAGTACTAAATTTTTATAATCCCCAACAGTTCACTAGAGAACATAAAACACTATGGCTCTCAGACTTTGGAGACACGAAAACTATTTTTCTTTCCCCAAAAAATATTAGTTTTAGTGCAGGCATCCTCAAACTGCGGCCCTCCAGATGTTGTAAAACTATAACTCCCAGCATGCCCAGACAACCTACAGCCATCATCAGGGCATAGTGGGAATTGTAGTTTTACAACATCTGGAGGGCCGCAGTTTTAGGATGCCTGCTTAGTGTGTCCAAAGTCTGAGAGCCATACATATTGGGCATCGTCGCGTGCGTAAAAGTCGTCGCTATAAAAATAACTTTTGACCAAACGCCTCGGATGAACGGTGTTAAAAATATAAAATAAAAACGGTGCCAAAACACCCTATTTTTGGGCAAAATTTCAATTTAAATCCATTTTGCCGGTAATAAAGCAAGGGTTAACAGCCAAACAAAACTCAATATTTATGGCCCTGATTCTGTAGTTTGCAGAAACACCCCATATGTGGTCGTAAATGGCTATATAGCCGCACGGCAGGGCATAGAACGAAGGGAACGCCATACGGTTTCTGGAAGGCAGATTTTGATGGACAGTTTTTTTTTTTGACACCATGTCCCATTAGAAGCCCCCCCTGATGTAGCCCTAGACTAGAAACTCCAAAAAAGTGACCCCATCTAAGAAACTACACCCCTCAAGGTATTCAAAAGTTACTTTACAAACTATGTTAACCCTTTAGGTGTTCCACAAAACTAAATAGCGAATGTAGAAACAATTTTAGAATTTAATTTTTTTGTTACATTGCCTCAAAAAAGAGTAATATAGAGCAACCAAATATCAAATTTACCCCTAAAATAGTCCCAAAACAACAACCACCTTATCCCGTAGTTTCCTAGATGGGGTCACTTTTATGGAGTTTCTACTCTAGGGGTGCATCAGGGGGCTTGAAAGGGTACATGGTGTAAATAAACCAGTCCAGCAAAATCTGCCTTCCAAAAACCATATGGCGTTCCCCTTCTTCTATGTCCTGCCGTTTAGCCAAATAGTAGTTTACCACCACATATGGGGTGTTTCTGCAAACTACAGAATCAGGGCAACCCATTTTGAGTGTTGTTTGGCAGTTAACCCTTGTTTTACTCCTAGAAAAAATTGATTATATTGGAAATTTTTCCAAAAAATTGAAATTTCATAATTGTTTCTCCATCTGCCATTAACTCTTGTGGAACACCTAAAGGGTTAACAAAGTTTGTAAACCCAGTTTTGAATACCTTGAGGGGTGTACTTTCTTAGATGGAGTCACTTTTTGAAATTTCTATTCTAGGGGTGCAACAGGGGGCTTCAAATGGGACATGGTATAAACAAAACCAGTCCTGCAAAATCTGCCTTCCAAAACCCATATGGTGTTCCCCTCCTTCTATGTGCTACCGTTCGGCCAAACAGTAGTTTACGACCACATATGGGGTGTTTTTGCAAACTACAGAATCAGGGCAACCCATTTTGAGTGTTGTTTGGCAGTTAACCCTTGTTTTACTCCTAGAAAAAATTGATTATATTGGAAAATTTTCCAAAAAATAGAAATTTCATAATTGTTTCTCCATCTGCCATTAACTCTTGTGGAACACCTAAAGGGTTAACAAAGTTTGTAAACCCAGTTTTGAATACCTTGAGGGGTGTACTTTCTTAGATGGAGTCACTTTTTTGAAATTTCTATTCTAGGGGTGCAACAGGGGGCTTCAAATGGGACATGGTATAAACAAAACCAGTCCTGCAAAATCTGCCTTCCAAAACCCATATGGTGTTCCCCTCCTTCTATGTGCTACCGTTCGGCCAAACAGTAGTTTACGACCACATATGGGGTGTTTTTGCAAACTACAGAATCAGGGCAACCCATTTTGAGTGTTGTTTGGCAGTTAACCCTTGTTTTACTCCTAGAAAAAATTGATTATATTGGAAATTTTTCCAAAAAATTAGAAATTTCATAATTGTTTCTCCATCTGCCATTAACTCTTGTGGAACACCTAAAGGGTTAACAAAGTTTGTAAACCCAGTTTTGAATACCTTGAGGGGTGTACTTTCTTAGATGGAGTCACTTTTTTGAAATTTCTATTCTAGGGGTGCAACAGGGGGCTTCAAATGGGACATGGTATAAACAAAACCAGTCCTGCAAAATCTGCCTTCCAAAACCCATATGGTGTTCCCCTCCTTCTATGTGCTACCGTTCGGCCAAACAGTAGTTTACGACCACATATGGGGTGTTTTCTGCAAACTACAGAATCAGGGCAACCCATTTTGAGTGTTGTTTGGCAGTTAACCCTTATTTTACTCCTGGAAAAAATTGATTATATTGGAAAATTTTCCAAAAAATAGAAATTTCAAAATTGGTTCTCCTATCTGCCATTAACTCTTGTGGAAGACCTAAAGGGTTAATAAAGTTTGAAAAAACAGTTTTGAATACCTTGAGGGGTGTAGTTTCTAGAATGGGGTCATTTTTGGGAGGTTTCTATTATCTAAGCCTCACAATATGACTTCAAACCTGAACTGGTCCATAAAAAGTGGGATTTTGAAGATTTCTCAAAAATTTCAAAATTTGCTTCTAAACTTCTAAGCCTTGTAACATCCCCAAAAAATAAAATATCATTCCCAAAATGCTACAAACATGAAGTAGACATATGGGGAATGTAAAGTCATCACAATTTTTGGGGGTATTACTATGTATTACAGAAGTAGAGAAACTGAAACTTTGAAATTTGCTAATTTTTCAAAATTTTTGGTAAAAAATGTATTTTTTTATGCAAAAAAAATAACTTTTTTGACCCAATTTTAGCAGTGTCATGAAGTACAATATGTGACGAAAAAACAATCTCAGAACGGCCTGGGTAAGTCAAAGCGTTTAAAAGTTATGAGCACTTAAAGTGACACTGGTCAGATTTGCAAAAAATGGCCCGGTCCTTAAGGTGAAAATGAGCCCGGTCCTTAAGGGGTTAAGTGGTGGGCAGTGGGCACAGTACAGTCTGTGAATGAGTGAATGACACCCTGTAATGGTATGAGTGCAGGCCTAGACACTAGCCAGTGGACACAATACAGAATGTGTGGGCCTGACGCACACGGGCTTGCAAATGTGATTAGATCACAGAAAAATTGTAAATCATTTTTTTTTTCCTGCAGGGTATTTGGGTGAATGACACCCTGTAACGGTATGAGTGCAGGCCTAGCCACTAGCCAGTGGGCACAATACAGAATGTGTAGGCCTGACACACACGGGCTTGCAAATGTGAATAGATCACAGAAAAATTTTCAATATAATTTTTTTATCTGCAAGGTATTTGAGTGAATGACACCCTGTAACGGTATGAGTGCAGGCCTAGCCACTAGCCAGTGGGCACAATACAGTATGTGTTGGGCCTGACGCACACGGGCTTGCAAATGTGATTAGATCACAGACCAATTTTAAAACAATTTTTTTTCTGCAAGGTATTTGGGTGAATGACACCCTGTAACGGTATGAGTGCAGACCTAGACACTAGCCAGTGGGCACAATACAGAATGAGTGGGCCTGACGCACACGGGTTTGCAAATGTGATTAGATCACAGACCAATTTTAAAACATTTTTTTTTCCTGCAAGGTATTTGGGTGAATGACACCCTGTAATGGTATGAGTGGAGGCCTAGCCACTAGCCAGTGGGCACAATACAGTATGTGTGGGCCTGATGCACACAGGCTTGCAAATGTGATTAGATCACAGAAAAATTTTCAATATATTTTTTTTTTCTGCAAGATATTTGGGTGAATGACACCCTGTAACGGTATGATTATTGCAAGTAGGTTACACAAAACATAGACATACACATAAACGGTAATTAAATATACCATGTTAAATAAACCCGGAAAGAGTAAGTAAAAACCCACTCAGTGTTCATGAATACACCAACCAACAAGAATAAACTGAGATTAAACGGGTATATCATCAAAAATAAATCCTTTATTGAATTAATGACACATGAAAACGAGACATGAGACAACAGATAAAAAATGGCTACATCTGAGGAGGTATGTTAACACAAATGAGACATGGGGAGGAGGGGTTTTGGAGTATGCAATGTATAAAAGGCGGTAGGAAAAAGGAGTACAATACCTCACTGATTTCTGTATGTATAACTGCAACCACAGATATAAAAATGCAAAAGTGCAAATACTGAGTGGCAAAACACCATATCAAAAAAGTGGTTGCAGATAACACAGCGACATATGGATGTCTGATGGTTCCAAGTTATGGGACCATATAACAGCCAACAGAAGGTTAAAGTGCAAGTGCATAAGAAGTCACTATATCAATGGTCAAATACCACAATTGTAGCTATGGTGACAGCTTAAACCTCCAAATACATACAAAGTTAAAGTCCAAATACATGCAAAACTGGCTCAGGTGAACAGTAAACATCCACCTGTGGATAACCCAAGTGGGTATAGCTGAGCACCTAGAGCCAATGAGCACATCCCTCAAAGTCCACAACAATATGGCATGTCTACATACCCATAGATGTGGGATGTACACCTCAGGAGAGCCACGTAACCCCCGACGCGCGTTTTCGGCGGATGCCTTCCTCTGGCCAACACATACTAGCCAGTGGGCACAATACAGTATGTGTTGGCCTGACACACACGGGCTTGCAAATGTGAATAGATCACAGAAAATTTTTCAATAGAATTTTTTTTTTTCTGAAAGGTATTTTGGTGAATGACACCCTGTAATGGTATGAGTGGAGGCCTAGCCACTAGCCAGTGGGCACAATACAGTATGTGTGGGCCTGACGCACACAGGCTTGCAAATGTGATTAGATCACAGAAACATTTTAAAACAATTATTTTTTTCTGAAAGGTATTTGGGTGAATGACACCCTGTAACAGTATGAGTGCAGGCCTAGACACTAGCCAGTGGGCACAATACAGAATGTGTGGGCCTGATGCACACGGGCTTGCAAATGTGATTACATCACAGAAAAAAAATGAATATAATTTTTTTTTCTGCAAGGTATTTGGGTGAATGATACCCTGTAACAGTATGAGTGCAGGCCTAGACACTAGCCAGTGGGCACAATACAGTCTGTGTGGGCCTGACGCACACGGGCTTGCAAATGTGATTATATCACCGAAAATTTTTCAATATAATTTTTTTTATCTGCAAGGTATTTGAGTGAATGACACCCTGTAACAGTATGAGTGCAGGCCTAGCCACTAGCCAGTGGGCACAATACAGTATATGTTGGCCTGACACACACGGGCTTGCAAATGTGATTAGATCACACAAACATTTTAAAACATATTTTTTTTTCTGAAAGATATTTGGGTGAATGACACCCTGTAACAGTGAGTGCAGGCCTAGACACTAGCCAGTGGGCACAATACAGAATGTGTGGGCCTGATGCACACTGGCTTGCAAATGTGATTAGATCACAGAAACATTTTCAATAGAATTTTATTTTTCTACAAGGTATTTGAGTAAATGACACCCTGTAACGGTATGAGTGCAGGCCTAGACACTAGCAGTATACAGTATGTGTGGGCCTGACACACACAGGCTTGCAAATGTGATTATGTCACAGAAAAATATTAAATATAATTATTTTTTTTCTGCAAGGTATTTTCTGTCACGCCCTGTATGAATGGTGTGACAGAAAATACAAAAAGCAGACTGATGTACCAACCGTGAAAAGGGCTTTTTGGGGTGCTGTCAGGATGCTGTCCTTACAGCAGATGAATACGAAAAAAAGCAATGGAGGCAGCATATCCGGTAGAAAAACCCCTTTATTGGGTCCAGCCAAGTGAACTTGCCGTGCAAAAAAGTTGTGACGTTTCGGCCGCTTCACAGCCTTTATCAAACACACTGTGCAAATTAAAAGTACCTGCTTAAATATGCTAAAACACACCCCCTATCAATGGGGTAACCAATGGCAGAGAACAGAAATACTGATGTCATTCAAAGTGCGCCCACAGGTGCTCATACAAAGTGTCTCATTCCTATAGGTTACGTCCCCTGTCCCACATACCTTCGCACCGCACGTGTGTCACGGCGTGCCCATAGCTCTGGCGCGCATGTCGGGAGAGAGGGAGCCACGTCACTGACCGCTTTACTCAGAGTCAGCTGACCGCAGGAAGCTCCGCCCCTTCGTCGCACGTCATCACCAGTCTCCCGGCACGGGCGCCGTTGCTAAGGACGCCTATGAGTCACCTCCTCCCCGCCGCCTGCAAGCGATCGCTCCACCGCATCACGCCCACAGCACCAGCAGCCAAGCCCCAGAACAGGTTGTGCAACTCGGGTATCTCACCTAACGCCTGTGCCCTCCCACACACAGGGGGACATCCGCACATGGGCCGGTAGCAACGCCACGCCTCCAGCCAACAAACCGGCCTTGGTGACGTCGCGGCTCCACCCTCCCCATGTCCGTCTCCACACAAGTCTGTCAGAGACACAACCGAGGTCAAAACCCGCCCCTTGCTGTGACGCGCGGCGCCGGGCGACCGCCTGCATGTCAGGGATGAAGAATCAATCCATTATGCCACACCGTGCTCTGCTCCGTGTGGATCAGGGAATAGGTGAAAGCGTGTGTGTATAATACAGAATACAATTAAAAAAACACTACACAGGGAACAAGTTACCATAGTCACTTTACACATTTGTAACTGAGAATTCTATGTTCATTCCGAACGGTTGCAGGGCTTTCATTTCAAAGATCCACCTAAGTTCCTTCCTGCGCAGAATGCGATCCTTGTCACCCCCTCGTCTCAGAGGGCCGACAGAATCAATAATTCTGAAGCGTAGTTGGTTGACCGAGTGTCCACGCTCCACGAAGTGTTTGGCCACCGGTTTATCAATCAGGGCCCTGCGAATATTGCTCTTATGTGAGTTGATGCGCTCCCTGGCTTCCATAGTGGTTTCCCCTATGTAAATGAGGCCACACGGGCACGTGATCATATAGATCACGTCCCGTGACCTGCATGTATAGAAGTTTTTTATCTTGTACGGCTTGCCGCTGTAGGGATGGGCAAAGGTATCTCCCTTGAGCATGTTACCACAATTGCAACACCCAAGGCAGGGAAAACAACCCAACTTCCTTGGTCTCAGATACCTCTGCCCATCGCCCCGCGGCTCACCCACTTCCGTCCTCACCAATTTGTCACGCAGGTTGGTCCCCCTCTTGTATGCCATCATGGGGAAATCCTCAAACTCCTCCACCCTGGGTAATCCTTTATGCAGGATGTGCCACTCTTTGCGAATGATCCGCGCTATATCCCCACTCTTAGATCCGTATGTGGAGACAAACGGGATCCGCTTGGCCTTCCTCTCCTTCACCTTCCCTTGGAGCGTGGACTCTCGGTCAACCTCCCCCACCCTCAGTGCGATCTTATCCACTAGTCGTCGTGGGTATCCCCTATCCAGGAATTTCTTCCCCATCTCCTCCACCCTCCTCCCAAAGCACTCCTCCCCAGATACCACCCGTCTCACCCTCAACATCTGACTCCAGGGCAACGACTCTACCATCCGTCGCGGGTGGTTGCTCCTGAAGTCTAACAGGTTGTTCCTATCCGTTGGTTTGTGGAAAATATCTGTTTCGATGCCTCCCTCCTTAATGTGTACCATCACGTCTAGGAATTGCAGGGAAACTGTCGACATTGTCATGGTAAACCCTAACCCAGGCACCATATTGTTGAGAAACTCACAAAACAGTTGTAATTCTTCCTGGGAGCCCCCCCACACCACGAAAATGTCGTCGATGTAGCGCCACCAGCACCGGGCTCTCCTAAACAAGTCAGCCTGATAAATGAGTCTGTCCTCCACCTCTGCCATGAACATGTTGGCATACGTGGGCGCCACGTTCGAACCCATGGCCACTCCACGCAGTTGTTGATAATAGGTGTTCCCAAAGCGAAAGTAATTTCGCCTCAGGACCACCTCCAAGAGATGGAGGACAAACCCACGGCCGCCCAGGGAGAGCCCGGTGCGGGCCAGGGCCACATCGACGACATTCAATCCATAGGTGTGTTCTATGGAGGTATAAAGAGAGACAACATCGAAACTGACAAGGATGGGATCACTAGGCATGCTCAAATCTCTGAGCTTCAACAAAAAATGGCTAGTGTCCCTGATGTATGAAGGGGCGCTGGTGGCATGAACACGCAATACCCTATCAAGAAATATCGCTATGTTGCTGAAGATTGAATCCCTGCCCGACACAATAGGCCGGCCTGGGGGATCAACCAAGCTTTTGTGTATTTTGGGAAGTACATAGAACAGGGGAGTGACCGGGTGTTTAATCAAAAGGAAATCCCTAACATCCATATCGATGATACCCCCAACCAGGGCTTCACCGATAATTGTTTCCAAAATATGCTTGATGTCCCACTTAGGGTCATTCTGCAGTTCAACATATACCTCCCGGTCACCCAGCTGTCTATGCACTTCCCGTTCATAGCTAGGTGTGTCCATCACCACCACCGCCCCTCCCTTATCAGCAGATTTAATCGTTAAAGACTTGTCCTCAGTCAGTTGTTTAAGTGCCTCTTTTTCCCCCCTTGTCAGGTTCGATGTTGCCCTCCCCTCCTTCAGCTCCCTCAAGGTCTCAATCTGTTTAGAAACAATGGCAATATATGTTTCCACAATGTGATTACTACGCGGTGGAGCAAAATCACTTTTGTTCCTCAAATCTAATGCCTTTAGGACAAAATCAGCATTCGCCGCTCCATTCGATGTGGGTACCGTCGTCCTTTCTTCCTTGTCAAGGAAGAAGGCCTTTAATCTGAGTGGACACAGATGAGTCTGTGGACACAGAACATTGCCCTAGCTAGCGCTTTCCCTATTGAATCAGCAGCAGCAGTACTCTCCCTCCTCTCACTGTGAGGAATGAATCTAAAATGGATGCTGTCCAGGAGGTGGGAGGGTCTGGGAGGGAGGATCTGCTGCTGATTGGCTGGAATGTGTCTGCTGACTGTGAGGTACAGGGTCAAAGTTTACTCAATGATGATGTATAGGGGGCGGACCGAACATCGCATATGTTCGCCCGCAGCGGCGAACGCGAACAAGCTATGTTCGCTGGAAACTATTTGCCGGCGAATAGTTCGGGACATCACTATTTATGACCACATTCTGACAACCATTTCAACAAGGATATACCATCATGTACACTTGCCTCCACTGACATGCTGCACAACAGTAGATCATCAACATACAGTATCAGGATGGAACCTTGGGGGGGGGGGGGTGCCAGGGTTTCAAAGTGGCTTGGAGGACAATGCTGTACACAACTGGTGAATCAGCATAGCCATGTGGCATTCTACCCCAGGTCAGTTGATGTCCCTCAAAGAAAAAGCAAAAAGGAGTCGGGTACTCTTATTAACCGGGACTGAGAAGAAAGCATTTTTCAAATCAATCACGCGAAAACAGACGGCTTCCGCAGGGTTGGAGGAAGGGAGAGTTGTGACATCAGGAACCACCGGGGCTATGGGTACAATGCGATTGTTGATTGCCCTCAAATCCTGGACAAAGTGGGTAGTACCATCTACCTTTGTCACAGGATTGATAGGGGTGGAGTAAGGTAAAATCACCTCCTTGAGGATTCCTTTTTTCAGTAATTCTTCTATCATTGGCCGTAGCCTCTCAATCTTTTCCTTGGACAGTGGGTATTGCTTTTGATACACCGATATGGCACCGGGTTTAAAATTGGCTTGATTAGGTGTGCAATCAATCAGGCCCGTGTGATAGTCACCCTGTGAATACTTAGTCCGTCATTTTTTACTGTCACCCCCAAGTCCAACTTCACAAACAGGTCCCTTCCTAATAAACTTACAGGGCAATCCGGTATGATGCTGAAAGTATGGTCAGTGATGTATTCACCGTCCACTGTCTCTATTGGGAGGGCACTTGTTTTATATGTTTTAGTTAATACCCCGTTAATTCCCATAAAGGGGTCAGACTTTCTTAAAGGTCCCTTGTACATATCTTTGTTTAGCACACTGGAGGTGGCACCGCTGTCTACCATGAATCCTACCTTCCTTCCCGCAACTTTAAGCAAAATAATCGGTGTATCTCTCCAGTGGGTGGTGACCTGTGTGAAAGCTGGGTTGACTCCCTCCGGGCCCTGTCAGTAGGGTTGTTGATGATTCCAATCAATGAGGAACCTGGGCTGAGTCTGCGTACCCTGTCTATCTGTATTCTGTCCTCTTTGTGTCATGGGCTATTGGCTGTGTGCTGCCAGATTCTGCGTGTCTCTCCTGGGCATTGTGCACTGTCTAGCCCAATGTCCCTCCTGTCCACAGTTATAACAGCTGTTATTCATTGTTTGGAAGTCTTAGTCTTTTCTATAATTTGATCCAGTGGCGTTGCTAGGGCTGGTGTCACCCGGTGCGGTAGAAAATGGTGTCACCCCCCCTGGGACGAGTCACATAGGGGACGTCCATCAAGCTCCGCCCTGCCGCCGCCGCGCCGCTGACATCCCTTCACTGAGCCTGCTGACTGACCCAAGCGGTAACTCGGGGGGGGGGGGGGGGAGGGGGGGTTTGGATAGTAAACATAGTAAACAAACCGCTGACGTGGGGGGGGGGCTAGGCAGACAGATTGGCAACAGGGGGGGAATTTTTTTGGGGGGATCGGAATATGCCCCCCCACATTGCCCCACATTAAGTAATATGCCCCCCTGCACTGCCCCACATTAAGTAATATGCCCCCCTGCACTGCCCCACATTAAGTAATATGGTATTTGGGTGAATGATACCCTGTAACAGTATGAGTGCAGGCCTAGACACTAGCCAGTGGGCACAATACAGTCTGTGTGGGCCTGACGCACACGGGCTTGCAAATGTGATTATATCACCGAAAATTTTTCAATATAATTTTTTTTATCTGCAAGGTATTTGAGTGAATGACACCCTGTAACGGTATGAGTGCAGGCCTAGCCACTAGCCAGTGGGCACAGAAACCATGATTCTGTAGGGGGACGAGCAGTAGCCATCCCTCATCCTCATGCACATGGCTCACGGGCTCAATATAGAGTAAGATCAAGATATAACACACTTCGTTTCCCACATGAACGGTGACATCTCTTTTGACAGCCAATTTGATCCTAAAGGGTTAATTCAACCTGGAATCTAAACTCTGTGTCATCTGACACTTCTCTTATCTCTCTGCTCCTATCCCTGACCCTGGGTTCAGACCTGAGCGTTCTGAAACTAGCGCTCTGTATGCGCGATTGTACGGGCGTTTAAAATCGCGCATACAGAGCGCTCGTTTCAGAACACACATTGTCGCGCGTTCCCGAATATCTCTATGTACGGGAACACGACAAAACGCCCCAAAAAAGAACTTGTTTGATCGTCGGGCGTTTTACAGCGCGATCGTAGGTGCTGTAAAACGCCCAGGTGAGAACCATTCCCATAGGGAATCATTGGTTTCTCCTTGTTGAGCGTTTTACAGCTGTAGGAACGCGCTGTAAAACGCTCAGGTGTGAACTTAGGGTTAATCTTATCACTGCTGCAACAAAAGCAGCCAGACAGCCTCAGCCTCAGTGCAATGTAAACTGCTCTACACTCTGACTCACGGCTCTTTTAACTCAAAGAATCGAATGAGTCACAAACTAAGTCGGATCTTTAGATTCTTTTAACTTGTGACTCATTCGATTCCTTTCTATTCTTAGACTCCCCTGCACTTACTTGTGTGACTCAGACGACTCGATTCAGAGAGCTGCCAGTGTGCTTGCCTTGCCCCCTCAGCTCTGGTCGGTGATTGGTTGGTGGGAGGGGTGGGGCTGGCAGAAGCAGCTTCCACTCTAAGATCATTTACGCTCCTCCCCGTCCCTCCCTCAGGCTCCCTGCTGCCAGCGTCTCTGCATTGTCTGTGTGACTGAGCTGAGCCGTTTCAAAACGGCTCGGATCAGTCAAGGAGAACTCCGGCGGCTGAGGGTGACACCCCATCAGACTGGTGTCACCCGGTGCGGCCCGCACCCCCCTCATAACGCCACTGATTTGATCTATGAAAGTTTCCTGCTGTCTTTCGCTTGTTTCTCCCTCTCCCTCTGTTCCCTGCATACGCATGTGTGGAGGCAGTGGATTTGCTAATGTCGAAACACCCTGCGGCTTCCTTTTCATAAAGGTGCTTTTCAAATTGATCTATGTTGTCTGAAGTCCATGTGGAGACGTTCTGTTTTACTGTAAGCATTAGCCTATCAGATTGTTAATAAATGTGGAAATAATTAGAATGTCATTCTGGAGAACCGGTAGCCCTGCCTCCAATTTCCAGCAATCCATAAATCTCCTCCAGAAATCAGTAACACTTTCTGAGGGTTTTTGCTTACATGCTACGGCTACTGGGAGTGAAGACTTTTGTTTAAATACCTCTATCATGTGTTCTTCTATCTCTTTCCATATTAACTGTTGTCCGTGCTCAGTGTTACAAATATAGTCCTTTGCGTTAGTATTGGGGTCTATTTCTGATACTGTTGTTACCGTTTTCCAATCCCATGAACTGTGGGAACCCATTATTCCGTCAATTATGAGTCTAAGGTCTTCTTGGGTGAAATTCCTCCCTTTACAGGCTTTCTTTAAATAAGCCACTGTGCCAGACGGAGCCACAGTAGGCTTGGGGCAGTGTTTAATCATTTTATTAAGGTCATCTATGTCCAAAGCCTTTTTCATTAGTTAATTACCAACCGTCAAAAAAGGCATGGATGTCTCAGGTTCCCTGGTCTCACTATCCTTTTCCTCTTTTTCCTTAAATTATATCTCGATACAGTTGGGGGTGTGGGTTGTTTACCTGCTATTATGTGACTGGCTGCTATTAAATCCTCTTCATCATTTTTATATTTCTGTAAGGATGGGTAGAGAGGGAGTGGTGTGTGAGGGGGTGGTAGGGGCGCTGAACAGTTCATTTTATGTACATATGATGGTGGGGGGATACATCTGATGTTTTTTTTTTATCATTTTCCTTCTTAGTCTGTATCTCATGTAGTTTTCTATCATCTTTTGATCTTTTTAAACCTTTTGTCTTGCACATGTAAGGGTCATACCAGCGGGGAGCTCTCTCTAGCCATTGTTCTCCTCCTTTTTCTGCATATAATCCATATCCCATGAAGGGTCAGGTTCAAAATACGGCCAGGCGGCAGTGTCGCCTAAGCATAGACCCTTGACCATGTCTATGTGATATATGCTATTGTCTCCTTCCCTGGGAAAGGGGTCTACCGCTTCCATTGCCTCTGTCCACCCTGACAAATGATCTACCCATGGGTTAACAAGGTAATACTTTGTAGGACTGACTCGGGCAACATATTGTTTACATGTTTCTCCTGGTTCTAGTTTAGGGTATTCTGTCTTAGATTTTTGACTACCCATTATCAAAACTTATTTTCTTACAAAAAGAATTCAAAACAGTAATAGCAAAAAACAAAACAGAATGTTAGTCTTGGGACGACCCAGCCTGTCACTTCCCCTTATATAACTGTGTTAGACAAAACAACTTATCGTGCAAAACTTCTACAGTTATCAAACAACTTATCATGCATAACTTCAATTATCTTATTAAGAATCAAATTAAGCTGTAAAACCTTCTGTTCCCTGAACAGATTTTTTACGGGACTCCCTGAGCCCTCTAAAGTGCACTTTCCTTGTTACTGGACTTCCCTGAGTCCTAAGGCAAAACTCCCTGAGTTATGCTTACTGTATCCCTGACACAGTACTTCACTCGAAGTCTATCTAAGGGTCCCTTATGTACTTACTTGAATCGAGACGTGGCCAGTGCCCTTGGATTGGCCAGAAAACAAATGCCTCTTCTCACCAGACCCGAGGATGACCTTCTCGATCCCGGACAAGAGCCCCCAAATTGTAAGGAATATTCTTTTCTTTCCCTCTTATTTGTACCCCTGGTACAAGACTTCAGTATTCAGCTTGATTTGATTCTTATCTGGCGCCAGAGAGAGCAATGTTGACACAAGACACACTTCTGGTGTAGTTCAAAGTCAATCTAAGTTTTTATTGATCTCATGAGACATATATAGTCCTAATCTAATGACATGATGTTTAACCCCCTTAAAGACTCAGCCCTATTTCACCTTAAGGACTTGGCCATTTTTGCAAATCTGACCAGTGTCACTTTAAGTGCTCATAACTTTAAAACGCTTTGACTTACCCAGGCCGTTCTGAGATAGTTTTTTCGTCACATATTGTACTTCATGACATGGCTAAAATTGGGTCAAAAAAGTTAATTTTTTTTTGCATAAAAAAATACAATTTTTACCAATTTTTTTAAAAAATTAGCAAATTTCAAAGTTTCAGTTTCTCTACTTCTGTAATACATAGTAATACCCCCAAAAATTGTGATGACTTTACATTCCCCATATGTCTACTTCATGTTTGTAGCATTTTGGGAATGATATTTTATTTTTTGGGGATGTTACAAGGCTTAGAAGTTTAGAAGCAAATTTTGAAATTTTTCAGAAATCTTCAAAATCCTTTTTATGGACCAGTTCAGGTTTGAAGTCATATTGTGAGGCTTAGATAAAAGAAACATCCCAAAAATTACCCCATTCTAGAAACTACACCCCTCAAGGTATTCAAAACAGTTTTTTCAAACTTTATTAACCCTTTAGGTCTTCCACAAGAGTTAATGGCAGATTGAGAAACAATTTCGAAATTTCTATTTTTTTGAAAATTTTCCAATATAATAATTTTTTTACAGGAGTAAAACAAGGGTTAACTGCCAAGCAGAACACTAAATGGGTTGCCCCGATTCTGTAGTTTATACCATGTCCCATTTGAAGCCCCCTGTTGCACCCCTAGAATAGAAATTTCAAAAAAGTTACTCCATCTAAGAAAGTACACCCCTCAAGGTATTCAAAACTGGGCTTACAAACTTTGTTAACCCTTTAGGTATTCCACAAGAGTTAATGGCAGATGGAGAAACAATTTTGAAATTTCTATTTTTTTGAAAATTTTCCATTTTAACAATTCCTTTATTACTGGAAAAATGGGTTAACAGCCAAACAAACTCAAAATGGGTTGCCCTGATTCTGTAGTTTGCAGAAACACCCCATATGTGGTCGTAAACTACTATTTGGATAAACGGCAGGACATAGAAGAAGGGGAACGTCATATGGTTTTGGGAAGGCAGAATTTGCTGGACTGGTTTATTTACACCATGTACCCTTTCAAGCCCCCTGATGCACCCCTAGAGTAGAAACTCCATAAAAGTGACCCCATCTAGGAAACTACGGGATAAGGTGGTTGTTGTTTTGGGACTATTTTAGGGGTAAATATGATTTTTGGTATATTACTCTTTTTTGAGGCAATGTAACAAAAAAATAAATTCTAAAATTGTTTCTACATTCGCTATTTAGTTTTGTGAAACACCTAAAGGGTTAACATAGTTTGTAAAGTAACTTTTGAATACCTTGAGGGGTGTAGTTTCTTAGATGGGGTAACTTTTTTGGAGTTTCTAGTCTAGGCTACATCAGGGGGGGCTTCTAATGGGACATGGTGTAAAAAAAAAAACTGTCCATCAAAATCTGCCTTCCAGAAACCGTATGGAGTTCTCTTCGTTCTATGCCCTGCCGTGCAGCTATATAGCCATTTACGACCATATATGTGGTGTTTCTGCAAACTACAGAATCAGGGCAATAAATATTGAGTTTTGTTTGGCTGTTAACCCTTGCTTTATTACCGGCAAAAAGGATTCAAATGGAAATTTTTGGCACCGTTTTTATTTTATATTTTTAACACTGTTCATCCGAGGCGTTTGGTCAAAAGTTATTTTTATAGCGACGACTTTTACGCACGCGACGATGCCCAATATGTATGGCTCTCAGACTTTGGAGACACTAAGCAGGCATCCTAAAAACTGCGGCCCTCCAGATGTTGTAAAACTACAATTCCCACCATGACCTGCTGATGGCTGTAGGTTGACTGCGCGTGCTGGGAGTTATAGTTTTACAACACCTGGAGGGCCGCAGTTTGAGGATGCCTGCACTAAAACTAATATTTTTTGGGGAAAAAAAATTGTTTTTGTGTCTCCAAAGTCTGAGAGCCATAGTTTTTTATGTTCTCTAGTGGACTGTTGGGGATTATAAAAATTTTGTACACCATGGAAGTGTGATACTCCCTGAAGCAATCGATAACGCAGAGGCCCAGATGATCGGGGCACGTGTCGCACTGAGTGGTGGTGTCCTTCCATATCCCCCTCCTGCGACACTCTGCACTTTTTTTTGGTTCGTCCCTTCTTTCCAGTATGGGGGACCACACCTGGAAAGTGTTGGACAGGGACGAGCCGGGCGCCTGCAGTTCCCGAGGTACTCCGGCCTGCTCTTTCCCGGTCCGAAAAGATCAGGTCCTTGAGGACTGCCTTATAGAATTGGAGGAATGTCCCTGTGCTGCCAGCGCTTCGGGATAGTACAAAAGAGTTGTATATGGCAACCTGTACCAAGTAGACCGCAACTTTTTTGTACAATGCCCGGGTTTTGCGCATGGCGTTATATGGCTTGAGGACTTGATCAGAGAGATCAACTCCTCCCATATACCGATTGTAGTCGACGATACAATCGGGCTTGAGGACCGTTGCCATGGTACCTCGCACAGAGACTGGGGTGGTGCTGTTACCGTGGATTGTGGACAGCATAAGGACATCCCTCTTGTCCTTATACCTGACCAGCAACAGGTTTCCACTGGTAAGTTCACGGGTCTCACCCCTGGGAATAGGTACCTGGAGGGGGTAGGCAGCGAGGCC
Organism: Bufo gargarizans; assembly: GCF_014858855.1. Classification (NCBI taxonomy): domain Eukaryota; kingdom Metazoa; phylum Chordata; class Amphibia; order Anura; family Bufonidae; genus Bufo; species Bufo gargarizans. The sequence goes on from NC_058081.1 coordinate 675,205,158, forward strand.
GCGTTGATTTTTCCGCACGGTCCCACAAGCGAACGTAGATCTGGCGGCAAGGGACCTGAACAAGGGAATGCTGGTATAAAAGTTATCCACGTACAAGTGGTAACCATTATCCAGCAGTGGGTACATAAGCTCCCACACGAGTTTCCCGCTAACACCCAGAGTGGGGGGACATTGTGGGGGTTGAATACGGGAATCTCGCCCCTCGTACACATGAAATTTGTAAGTGTACCCTGAGGTACTCTCACAAATTTTGTATAGCTTCACACCATACCTCGCCCGCTTTGTGGGAATATATTGGCGGAACGCAACGAGAGACTCATCAACCGCGACCTCGCTTCCAGGTACATAGGCCTCCATGAATTTGGCCCCAATTCTGCATTATCGGAATAATGCAGACATTTCCAGATGGCCTCAAACCGGGGACGTGTCATGACCATACTGTACAGTGGGGTCTGGTATAGGATGTCCCCACTCCAGTATTGCCTGACACTGGGTTTTTGGACTAGACCCATATGCAGCACGAGGCCCCAAAATGTCCTCATCTCGGCTGCACTGACCGGCATCCAGCCACCGGGTCTAGCCAAAAATGAGCCTGGGTTTTGAGTGACGAACTGTTGGGCGTACAGATTCGTCTGCTCCACCATCAAATTCACCAGTGGGTTACTGAAAAAAAAAAAAAAAATAGTCAATTTCAGTAAACCCCACTGTGGGAATCTGGATTCCAGGATTGCCAGCAAAATCCGGAATCTCAGGCTCAAAGTCCACTGGGGGACACCAGCTAAGTTCATCGGCAGGGGGCTCCGGTGAACTTATTTGGTGGGCCGGGAAACCAGTACGAACCCCAGGGCAGCTCGTACTCGGGTGGGCCACAGGATCCCTAGCATGTGGGGCCCCTGGCTCCGCCTGGCGGCGTCTCTACCGCCTTGGTGGCTCATCGTCATCCGATGATGATGAGGAGGATACAGATGATAAAAGGAATGTGGGGTCATCCTCATCCTCACTGGGGCTCTCAGAGTCGGAGGCAATCTGGGCATATGCCTCCTCGGCCGAGAACATCCGGCGGGCCATGCGTGTATGTGTGCGTGTGTGGAAAACTTTATTATATGTGCGTGTGTGTGGGGGCAACGCATGTTGGTGGTGGTGGGGGACTGGTAGGGGGGGCAAGTGGCAGGGGCAGGCTGGGGTCTGATAGATGGATCAAAGAAAGTTTGGAATAAAAGTGCTTTTTTTTTTCCTAACTAACTTTTCCCTTCTTTCCCTGCCTAACGGTGCCTCTCCCTCACTGACCCTAACCTACCAGGGTGGCGATGGGTGCAGGAGGGTGATGGATGGCTATTAGGGGGACACAGGAGATGGAGCTGGGGCTGGACGATGCTGCCGGGTGCTTGTGCAGAACAGGAAGAGAAGGGGAGAGCAGGAAGTTTGAATCTCGCGCCTCTCTCCCCTGGACCAATCAGCACCCTAGACAGCAGTGTTCAGCACCAGGGCCAGCACCGCCTCTGCAAATCTTCGCCACCGATCGCAGTCTTTTTCCGGTTCATCTTGTCACAGGACACCCGAATGGACCGGAAACACAGAAAACCGCAGGTCTGAATTGACCTGCGGTTTTCTGCGATCGCCAATACGTTGTTACGGGATGCCGGCTGAATGATTTCAGCCGGCATCCTGTTGCGATTAACCCCCGCGGCACCGGAATCCCGATTTAAAGTTAGGACTTACCGGTACGCCCTGAGTCCTTAAGGACTCGGGAAATAGGGCGTACCGGTATGCCCTTCGTCCTGAAGGGGTTAAGTTAACCAATCAAAGTAACACACGTCTTAGCCAGCTACACATTTCAGTTATTTTATCTTTTATTAGAGTCCAAGGCTATATGTGAGCAAAACCACTTAGTTCTTAAGTAATAGTTTTCCAAGAACTCTTTGCCCCCTATGTGTTCCTGTGTACGTGATGATGTATAGATAGTGATGGAATATAAGCTTATATAAGAAATAGACTTTGGACTGTAATGGAACCCTTCAGGGCCCTCTCAGGCTGCTGGGCCCTGTAGTGACTGCTACCTCTGCACCCCCTATACCCCCTATAGCTACGCCCCTGGCTATAACATAAGCATAACTTACTCAGAAAAAAACAACACAGATCATGATAGCATATTTTAGGGTTGAGAATATTCTTACACGGTGGTGGATACAGTTGCATCAACTAATAAAGTTTCATATTTATAAACCTATTTCTAGATGTTTTGATTTTTCAACTACTTGAAATGAAAGAGCGTTTTTGGGCTCACCCTGTATAACCTTACATGATATCCTGTTTAAACGAATGCTTATCAGTTGCTTCAGCCAAACAAATAATCCTATTCCCACATGTTTCACTGAACTAATAAAAAAATGCATTTCTTGTAGATCTTTTGTGGCAACGCAGCCAAATCTAGTTCACTATAAAATCTGCACCGATCGGGGACAGCAGGGCAGCAGAGGTAAGGGACATTGATCCACTATTATGAATGATATCTATCTGACAGAAGTACAGTATGTGCGTATGCTCCATGATAAAAATTAATGTACCCAGAAAATAGAGTAATGTTTAATGAGTTAGGAATTTACATATATAATATATTGGAGTGTGCACATGAGGAGCTCACACTGTGCTACGCACTATATTGCCAAAGAAATGATTGTCCATTAACATATAGGCCAACACAAAAAAACATCTGTTGGAACAAGACAAAAAATCTATTCTTGACAAGCAATTGACATCATAGAGTTTATTCCAAAGTGTAAAAAGAGGTTATAGAGTTAATAGTTCTCGAATGCATGGATGTGTATGGATTTGGGAACTGGATGGCATGCTGGGAAGCTAATGGGTTACTATGAGAATACTTTTTCCCCCCTTAGACTTGAAGTATTTCTGCTTCTGAGTATGGGCAGTGAATAAACACAGATATCATGTAATAAACGGTTTTAATGGATAAGCACAGCACACTATTAGCCAGAAATATAATACAGTGATTTATCAACTAAATATGTTCAAAATTCTGCTCTGATAAAGGCTTTGATTAGCTGAAACATCGCATCTGGATTAAAGGTCACAAACTTGCAGGTAGAAGTGCTCTCTCCATGGCTGGTTATTTTTGGTTTCATACATTACTTGGTACCATATTTCATTGCTGAAGTGGAAAACCATGATATAGAATGTACCCAGCTGTATACCGCAGCAAAATCATAAAAAAAAAAAAAAATTCTTGGTGGTCTAGGGTAATGCTCCATTCTAGATTAGGATAATTGTTGCATATTTAATTCCTAGGGTGTAAATGGACAATATTCCCTTGTAAGTCTTTGTAGCTTGTGAGCATAATGTTATACAGAACTTCATCAAATAAACAATAATGTACAGCGTCCTAATAATCAGCTATAAAGAAGCCAGAAATACAGTGTCACATAGCATCCAGGCAATAAAGTGTTAACCCCTTCTACCCTGGGCCAGTTTTCACCTTCCTGCCGAGCCTATTTTTTTGAAAATCTGACATGTGTCACTTTATGTGGTAATAACTTTGGAACATTTTACTTATCCAAGCCATTCTGAGATTGTTTTCTCGTGACTTATTGTACTTAATGACAGTCATAAATTTGAATCCAAATTTTAGCAAAAATTTTAAAAAGTCGCAAATTTCAACATTTCCATTTCTCTGCTTTTAAAACAGAAAGTGATACCTCATGAAATATTTATGACTTAACATTCCCCATTTTGCAAATGTCATTTTATTTTTTAGGATGTTAGAAGGCTTAGAATTTTAGAAGCATTTTTTTCCAAAACACACTTTACGGACCAGTTAAGTTCTGAAGTCACTTTGTGGGGCTTACCTAGTAGAGACTACCCATAAATAACCCCATTTTAGAAACTACACCTCTCAAGTTATTAAAAACTGATTTTACAAACTTTGCTAACCCTTTAGGTATTCCACAAGAATTAAGGAAAATGGAGATGACATTTCTAAATTTCACTTTTTGGGAGATTTTACATTTTAATTAAATGTATTTTTCTGTAACACATCCAAACAAAACTCAATATCTATTACCCTGATTTTGCAGTTGACAGAAACACCCCACATGTGGTGGTAAACTGATGTAAGGGCACGCGGCAGGGCGCAGAAGAAGGAAAGGAGTGCTGCACAGTTTTTGTAAGGCCAATTTTTCTTGACTGATTTTTAGACACCATGTCCTATTTGAAGCCCTCCTGATGCACCCCTTCAGTAGAAACTTCCAAAAAATGACCCCATTTTGGAAACTATGGGATAAGGTGACAGTTTTATTGATACTAATTTGGGGTACATATGATTTTTGATTGCTCTATATTACACTTTTTGTGAGGCAAAGTAACAAAAAAAGTCTGTTCTGGCACAGTTTTTATTTTTTACTATGCAATTCTGACAGATTAGATTGTGTGCTATTTTTTATAGATCAGGTTGTTAAAGACTTGATAATATCAAATATGTTTACTTTTTTGTTTGTTTCAGTTTTTCATAATAAAGAATGAAGAGCATGGGGACCCGATGGGGATCTTCACTCACTGCAAACAACTTCTATGCCGCGGTGAGCGCTGACTGTGGCATAGAAAGGGATAATCCGCTGGCATCGGCTTTTACAGTGATGCCGGCAGATACAGCGGGGGCCCGGCTATCAGTGACTGCCGGGACCCTGCACGTCCGCTCGATCATTATGACATAATAGTACGTCAAATTGCGGGAAGTCACTTCCCGCTATGTCGTACTTTTACGTCATTGGTCAGGAAGGGGTTAAACAGCACTTCAGTCTAGCCCAGTGAAGGTTATTGACTACATCCCTGGTGGTCAAAGGTAGTAAAGGGGTTAATGAATGTACCCCAGTGGTTTATGGTAGTGATGGGGTTGATTTCTATGCACCTGGTGGTTTCATGGCAACAAGAGAGTTAAAGCAGATTTACAATGCACAACTGTAAGGCAGATCCATGGAAATGAAAATGACTTTCATCCTGTGAACTAATCTTTCATGCAGCACATAAAATCATTGCTTCTGGACACTGTGTGAACAACAGTCTACTGCCCAGAAACAATAAATCTGTGTGAGCAGTAGCTATTGCTTGTCCCCATACAGTGGAGGTGATCGCTGCATGTAAATGTAGCTCTTCACCCATTACCAGCAGGTAGTTATTGGGAAGGAACGGTCCCTTACCGATAATTGCCTGCTTACTTGGGGCATCTAAATGCTCCATTAAATACAGCATCCCTGGTATTTTGGGTCAGTTAAGTGGTTAATGTAGGAATCCTTAGTGCTATAGGTCAGTTGCAGGGTTTATGCCTGTGTACCTGGTGGTATTTACAGCAATTAGGAGTTTAACTACAGTATCCTTGGTGATCCATGACAGTGAAGGAGTTAATATTATTATCCCTGGACAGTCAAGTAGTAGTACAGTGCACTGGAAAGGTTATTTAAGCATATCTTGGTTCGAGTGGCTTACTCACTTCTCTAGGCTCCAGTGGTGTCCATTTTGTAACTGTCACCACCAGACATCTGAGAAGCTCTGACAGACGTCCTTCAGAACCTCCTCCTTGAGGTTCCTTTTGTTTTGCTTTAATTTTCTCATCTCGTTAGCCTCTCTCGGCTGTCATGTAGTTGCACTGATTGCATCCCTTTTAAATCCCCTCCCATACTGCATCACTTTGCGGTTTATACAACTTCCTGGAGTGTGTGCATGTTGGATGCTACTACTGAGTCTTCTACAGATAAGTTTTGTTCATTCATTTGTATTTTCCTGTTTGCTGGATCCCAGGTGACCCTGACTCCCTCCGTATCAAGAGTAGGGAGCCGGTGGTCGTGTCCCCTCACTATTATAGGGTGTTCAGGTGTTATACAGTCGAGGAACGAGGATATGCGATCATCTACCATTGAGATTTTTGCATAGGCTGAGCAGTTAGGGAGAGAGCCAGGTCTGTTGCAGGGCGACCCCTTTGGTTCCTTAGTTTTGGATCCAGTCAGTCGGATCTTCTTTTTGTGTCTTCTAGTTTTCTGTACACCTTCCGTGACAGTAACAGGAGCTGACCTATCATACTTCAGCTTCCTGTTTCCTCCTTGAAGTAATCAAAGAAATGAGAATGTGGAGATGATAGAGAAGACTGTGCAGCTGTAACTGTATGGCTGCACTGTTCTCTTTAGGATTGGGAAAAGTAGTTGAGAGTCTCTCTATGAAAATTAAAGGGGAAAGACTGAGTGATGGTAGATTCTGAGCTCTGTGGTCAGGCTGCTGGAAAAGTGGAAAAAGGGGGTACATTTCCCCTGATGTTTCATTTTATAAGAGGGGTTAAATGTGACCTATGTTGTGTTATCTCTCAATGCATTCTGCAGATCACATTCTCATGATCCCCCTCTTCCCCAGCATTAATCATACAGATCAATGTTGGACTGGAACCAATTGGCTAGGAACAGCCACACAGTTCCCTCTGTGAGTAGTTTTCCTGATCATTAGGGAGATAGGGAGGAGTTATAAAGTTGATCTGTTGGAAGCACTTACCTGGGTTAGAGCATCTTCAAATCTGCAGGTCTTATGGCAATGGTTACTTTCTAACATATGTAGGTCAAGAAGGGACAACTGGGAAGTAAAAGATAACCTATCTGATCCCACAGAAGAACCACTGTAGCACACATTTCTGTAAATGTCAATACTTACTTTAGTAGGAAGGTATGAGGAAACACAATGCATCACAGCTTTGCCTCATATGGAGCTGCATAGCTACAGAGCAATCACAGTGCCCATGCTGACTCCTATCCACCTTACAAATTGCCTCTAATGGACATTTTAGTATCAGAACTGGACATTGCAATGAAAGAAGATGAACTAGTGATGCAACTAGGGTACACTATGAGAAGATGTCAAGCTGTTGAAGGACATGTGGTGCTGTAAGAGATGTTCTTTTGAGAACCATTGGGTCTTTGTATCGATGTGGATGTTTTTATGACTAGTGATGAGCGAAGTTTTGTACAATTCGATTCGGCTGCTTTGCTGAATTTGACAAAAAAAATTGGGACATCTGAGTTTAATATTAAAGTGTATAATAAAAAAAAATATCATACTTACCTGATCAATTTGATCGCAAAGAGCCGCCTACCGCCATCTTGATTGAAGATCCAGTGCGAAATCTTGCGCGGCCTGTGATAACATCACCACGTCAGCTGAAGTAAACTAAACTAAGATCCACTACCATCATCTCGGTGCCAGAAAGCACAGGAAACCTTCAGGGCTATTTTAGAGTCTGTGCCTTGACAGGTCAGAGCTGTTTTGAAGGCACCAGGTGGATCTGTACAATGTTAGAAAATTTTTATTTTATGGTTGGCTGGAGATAGTGTTGTGTGAAGCGAAGCATTTGAAGTGGAATTCGGTCCGAAGTTTATGAAAACTTGTATTAGTAATAAATCCGAATCTCCTTGCGAATCATGGTAGCGAATCAGGTTTTCCTGTGGCGGCTGCACTTGTTACAAAGTGAAACTAAGCGTAGAGGAGACAAGCCCAGGAACACAAGATCACCCATGATGCAGTGCAGCCAACCAATCCACAGGTAGCCATCCCTTGTGATGTCACAGCCCTATAAAAAAACATTATCCCACGTGGTCTCCACCATTGTCCTATGAGCAGAGCATAGGAAGAGACGTGGTAAGCGCCCATGCCCTAGGGACACTGTTACTGAAAATGATTGAGAGGGAGAGTGCAGGGAGAGTGCAGGGAGAGTGCAAAGAGACTTATTATTTGTCAGTTTTATTTATTCCTACATTTACTTAATTCTGCATCAGTTGTAAACTACACTGAACAAAAATATAAACACAATACTTTCGGTTTTGCTCCCATTTTGCATGAGCTTAACTCAAATATCTGAAACATTTTCTTCATACACAAAATACAAATTTTTCTCAAATATTGTTCACAAATCTGTTCAAATCTGTGTTAGTGAGCACTTCTCCTTTGCCGAAATAATCCATCCCACCTCACAAGTGTGGCATATCAAGGTGCTGATTAGACAGCATGAATATTGCACAGGTGTGCATAAGACTGCCCACAATAAAAGCCCACTCTGAAATGTGCAGTTTGTCACACAGCACTATGCCATAGATGTCGCAACGTTTGAGGGAGCGTGCAATTGACATGCTGACTGCAGGAATGTCTACCAGAGCTGTTGCCAGTGCAATGCATGTTAATTTCCCTACCATAAGCCGTCTCCAAAGGCGTTTCAGAGAATTTGGCAGTACATCCAACTGGCTTCACAACCGCAGACCACGTGTAACCACACCAGCCCAGGACCTCCACATCCAGCATGTTCACCTCCATGATCATCTGAGACCAGCCACCCGGATAGCTGCAGCAACAATCGGTTTGCATAAGCAAAGAATTTCTACACAAACTGTCAGAAACAGTCTCAGGGAAGCTCTTTTGCATGCTCTTCGTCCTGATCAGGGTCTGGGCCTGACTGCAGTTTGTCGTCGTAACCGACTTGAGTAGGCAAATGCTCACATTCAATTGCGTCTGGCACATTGGAGGGGCATTCTGTTCAAGGATGAGTCCCGGTTTTCACTGTTCAGGGCAAATGGCAGACAGCGTTTGTGGCATTGTGTGGGTGAGCAGTTTGCTGACGTCAACGTTGTGGATCGAGTGGCCCGTGGTGGCGGTGGGGTTATGGTATGGGCAGGCGTATGTTATAGACAACAAACACAGGTGCATTTTATTGATGGCATTTTGAATGCACAGAGATAGCGTGACGAGATCCTGAGGCCCATTGTTGTGCCATTCATCCACGACCATCATGTTGCAGCATGATAATACATGGCCCCATATTGCAAGGATCTGTACACAATTCCTGGAAGCTGAAAACATCCCAGTTTTTGCATGACCAGCATACTCACTGGACATGTCACCCATTGAGCATGTTTGGGATGCTCTGGATCGGCGTATACGAAAGCATACTCCAGTTCCTGCCAATATTCAGCAAATTTGAGTTGTGGACCAACATTCCACAGGCCACAATCAACAAAATCAACAACCTGATCAACTCTATGCGACGGAGATGTGTTGCACTGCGTGAGGAAAATGGTGGCCACACCAGATGCTGACTGGTTTTCTGACCCCCCCCCCCCCCCCCGCCAGTAGGGCAAAACTGTGCACATTTCAGAGTGGTCTTTTATTGTGGGCAGTCTAAGGCACAACTGTGCAATATTCATGCTGTCTAATCAGCACCTTGATATGCCACCGTGAGGTGGGATGGATTATCTCGGCGAAGGAAAAATGTTCACTAACACAGATTTAGACAGATTTGTGAACAATATTCGAGAGTAATGGGTCTTTTGTGTAGGTAGGAAATGTTTCAGATCTTTGAGTTCAGCTCATTCAAAATGGGAGCAAAACCGAAAGTGTTGCGTTTATATTTTTGTTCAGTGTAAAATATGTAATTCAATACCAATAGGATGGATGCCATTATTATTCCACCGCCAGCGTGCCGACCAATAACATCCAGTCTGCATCCCTTAGGGGGGCCAGGTCTTAATGATTAACATCCTCATCTTTTGCTGGCTTCACTTCTTCAAAATCATCCTTCAGACTCTACCTGTCCTAGAAAAGTCAGCAAGATGCAGAGAGAGGGGGAGCTGGATGTTCCTGATGACATATTCTCATCAATATTAGATGATAAAGAAAAGGAGGAAAAGCAGATGGCAAAAGAAGGGTACAGGGCCTGTTTAAAGGAGCATTAAAGGTACCAAATGGCCATTAACAATGAAGAAGGACTATACATTGCTGTTTTCATTAATATATGAAAGGCAGCTGTGGGCTAATTGGTCACACGGTTCTTCACCACAGCATGGCCGCAATCGGTACACAGCACGGCGGCTCAGTGTGGCCATACCCTAAGTAGTCTGGTTATACTTGATTGATAATGATTCATGACAAATTAATTTGTAACTCATTGAATTTAGTGATACACTTTGACGATGGTGCCAAATTGAATTTTGTTTAACTCTAGTCTCTCTGTAATGAACAAAGAATTTTCTACCCAAAATGAATGGACAATGAAGGGTAGAGATTCAATACAGAACATTTGATTTAATTGTGAGTAAGAATATAATGTTTTATTTTGCAGCAGAATTGTAATCTGAAGCATCTGAGAAACATTAATATTGGGCACAGAACATCATGGAGACCCCTTTTACAAGTCAGCAAACCTACGTAGATGAATTTAAATCTTCAGATTACTTCAAAACGTACTATGTAGCAGAAGGAGCAATTGCAAATGAAGAATGGACAGATTTTGCCTTGCGGACCCTGCACGAAACATTCACTAAAGGTAACTAATGCAATGCACTATACAGCCATCAGGCCCACTGGATCTTCAAGATCATCCACTCATTTATAATTGATTAAAAATGTAATAAATAAAATTAATTACACATAATTGGTATCGCCGCATCCATAACGACCTGACCTATAGAATGATCATGTTATTAATCCTGTGTGGCGAACGCAGTAAAAAAAAAAAAACTATGACAAAATTGCTGCTTTTGTCACTTCCCCTCCCAAAAAGTTGATTTAAGGGCTCTGTCACACGACCATATGTCTTTCTCAGTGTTTTGCGGGACGTTTTTCCAGGATCAAATTTTTAGTTTTTTTTTTTTCTTCAGAGTTTCCGGTTTATCTCCGTTTTAGGGTTCAGTTTTTCCATATGGCATATATAGTAGACAGCAATTACATAGAAAAAATTGGGCTGGGCATAAAATTTGCAATAGGTGGTTCCGCAAAAACTGAATAGATACGGAAGACATACGGAGAACATTCTGTATGTGTTCCATTCTTTTGGGCGGAACCATTGACTTGAATAGAGCCACGGAACTTGATTTGTGAGCAATAATAGGACATGTTCTATCTTTCAACAGAACGGAAAGACAGAATATTATCATATCATATATACCACATGAGGAACCACATGAATAATAAAAGTAACAAACACTGACAGAATTGCAATTTTTGCCCACCTAACCTCACATAAAATCATATAAAAAGTGATCAAAATCACATAGGTACCCCACAATGATACCAATAAACACTACAGCCCATCCAGCAAAAAACAAGCCCTCATACAACTACATTGGTGAAAAAATAAAAATTATATGGATGTTAGTATACAACGATGCAAAATATAAATTATTTTAAATACAAAGTGATTTTATGATGAAAAATTAGTAAAAACATAAACAATCTATATAAAATCACCATAACCATATCAACACAGAATAAAATTATAATATCATATATATTTCACATGAGGAACTCCATAAAAAAAAAAAAAAAAAAAAAAAAAAAAACACTGACAGAATTGCAATTTTTGCCCATGTCACCAAAAAATGATATAAAAGGGATCAAAAAGAAATATGTACCCCCAAATGATACCAATAAAAACTGCAGCCCATTCTTCAAAAAACAGGCCCTCACACTACATTACTAAAAACTGTTTTAGTAAATTCCATGTTCGAAAATCCCAATGCTGCTCCTTCCCTTCTGAACCTTGCCATGCCCCCAAACAGCAGATTATAACCATATACGGCTGTTGCCATATTCAGGGAACATGCATAACAAATTGTGCGTTTTCTCCTGTTACCCCTTGTGAAAATAAAAAAATTTGGGGCTAAAGCAACATTGTATTGGAAATAAAATGTAATTTTTCATTTTCACAGCTAAGTGTTTTTAAATTCTCTGAAACGTTTGTTGCATCAAAGCAATGCACTTCACCCCTCTATCAATTACTTGAGAGGTGTACTTTCCAAAGTGGGGTCAATTTTTGGGATTTCCTTTTGTAGGGATACCTCAGGGTCTCTTCAAATGTGACATGGTGCCCAAAAACTATTCCAGAAAAGTCTGCCCTCCCGTCCTTCTGAGCCCTGCCGTGTACCCATGAAGATATTTACAACCACAGATGGGATGTTTCTGTAAATTGCACAATCCGGGTAATAGATATTGAGGTTTGTTTTGCTGTTAACCCTTGCTGTGTTACAGAAAAAAAATTATGGAAAAATCTTTCACCTCCATTTTGCTTTAAGTTTGTAACATCATTTTTAAAAATAAATTGAGGGGTGTACTTTAAAAAATGCAGTCATTTTTTGTGGCTTCTATTATGTAAGCCCCTTAAAGTCACTTCAGAACTGAATTGGTCCTTAAAAACAGGGTTTCAAAAATGTTCTTGAAAATGTCAAAACTTGCTTCCAAAATTCAAGGCCTTCTAACATCCTAAAAAAATTAAATGACATTACCAAAATTATGCCAACATAAAGTAGACACATGGGGAATTAATAATTACTTAGTGAGAAATCACTATATGTCTTAAAATCCTAAAAATTCCAATTTAGAAATTTGCTAGTTTTTCCCAATTTTTTGTAAATTATGGATTTTTTTTATACATAAAGGTAAAACGTATCAACTCTAATTCATCACCAACATGAAGTACGAAGTGTCACAAGAAAGAAATCGTAGGCCAAATTCACACTTTATTTGGTCAGTTATTTCCAGCAGTTATTGTTAGCCAAAATGGGGTGCAGGTCAAACACAGAAGAAGTGCAAATTAAGGCTGTATCGATTTTTAAATCTGTCAGTGTCAACTGTTTGCGGTTTTCGTGTATTTCCCTCTTTTCAATGGAAGGGTGAGATCTGCAGAAAATCAGCCTCAAAGCTTCTGCTTATTGTCCTGAACCCGTATGACTACCATTTTAAAAGTTATTTACAGTTTAATGCAGTTTAATAATTTTTATTTCATACAATTTCAATACAAAAAGGAATACATGTTTTGAGACTATTCTGACGACATTATCATATGTACAGCGGAAGAAGTGGTTGATCTGACTTCAAAAGTAGTACATTTTGTTTTGTTTTATACATTGTTTTATGCAATTTTGTTAAATGCTTTGCACCACTTGTATCCCTGCATTTTTAGATGGTTCCTTAGATTTCTAGGCTGGTGAAGTCTGCAGGCTGAAGCAGTGTCAACATGTATCAGTGGAGAACTGGAAGTATCTTTACACACACAGCTGTGCCTGCCCTTTGCTTGGCCCCTTCTGACTAACATTCCGATTGAACTGTTACAGTTGTTTTTCCCAAATCTATTACACTGTGGAGCAGTTTCTGTTTTAACTCTTTAGCTGTGTTACTGAAGCTCTGTAGCTGGCTCTGTTATGGGGCCAACGTACCTGGAATTATGGGGACACATTAGCTGTATCTACAGTTGGGCATTGTGGCTGTCATTGAGGCAATTTCTGTCATTACTTCACTGTTACCTCACAAGTAGAGTTGAGCGGACACCTGGATGTTCGGGTTCGAGAAGTTCGGCCGAACTTCCCGGAAATGTTCGGGATCCGAACCCGATCCGAACTTCGTCCCGAACCCGAACCCCATTGAAGCCAATGGGGACCCGAACTTTTCGGCACTAAAAAGGCTGTAAAACAGCCCAGGAAAGAGCTAGAAGGCTGCAAAAGGCAGCAACATGTAGGTAAATCCCCCTGCAAACAAATGTGGATAGGGAAATGAATAAAAATAAAAATAAAATAAATAAAAATTAACCAATATCAATTGGAGAGATGTCCCATAGCAGAGAATCAGGCTTCACGTCAGCCACCACTGCAACAGTCCATTGGCATATATTTAGGCCCAGGCACCAAGACAGAGGAGAGAGGTCCCATAACAGAGAATCTGACTTCATGTCAGCAGAGAATCAGTCTGCATGTCATAGCAGAGAATCAGGCTTCACGTCAGCCACCACTGTAACAGTCCATTGTCATATATTTAGGCCCAGCACCCAGGCAGAGGAGAGAGGTCCCGTAACAGAGAATCTGGCTTCATGTCAGCAGAGAATCAGTCTGCATGTCATAGCAGAGAATCAGGCTTCACGTCACCCACCACTGTAACAGTCCATTGTCATATATTTAGGCCCAGCACCCAGGCAGAGGAGAGAGGTCCCGTAACAGAGAATCTGGCTTCATGTCAGCAGAGAATCAGTCTGCATGTCATAGCAGAGAATCAGGCTTCACGTCACCCAACATTGGAACAGTCCATTGTCATATATTTAGGCCCAGCACCCAGGCAGAGGAGAGAGGTCCCGTAACAGAGAATCTGGCTATATGTCAGCAGAGAATCAGTCTGCATGTCATAGCAGAGAATCAGGATTCACGTCAGCCACCACTGTAACAGTCCATTGTCATATATTTAGGCCCAGCACCCAGCCAGAGGAGAGAGGTCCCGTAACAGAGAATCTGGCTTCATGTCAGCAGAGAATCAGTCTGCATGTCATAGCAGAGAATCAGGCTTCACGTCAGCCACCACTGTAACAGTCCATTGTCATATATTTAGGCCCTGGCACCCAGGCAGAGGAGAGAGGTCCCGTAACAAAGAATCTGGCTATATGTCAGCAGAGAATCAGTCTGCATGTCATAGCAGAGAATCAGGCTTCACGTCACCCAACATTGGAACAGTCCATTGTCATATATTTAGGCCCAGCACCCAGGCAGAGGAGAGAGGTCCCGTAACAGACAATCTGGCTTCATGTCAGCAGAGAATCAGTCTGCATGTCATAGCAGAGAATCAGGCTTCACGTCAGCCACCACTGTAACAGTCCATTGTCATATATTTAGGCCCAGCACCCAGGCAGAGGAGAGAGGTCCCGTAACAGAGAATCTGGCTTCATGTCAGCAGAGAATCAGTCTGCATGTCATAGCAGAGACTCAGGCTTCACGTCAGCCACCACTGCAACAGTACATTGTCATATATTTAGACCCAGGCAGAGGAGAGAGGTCCCGTAACAGAGAATCTGGCTTCATGTCAGCAGAGAATTAGTCTGCATGTCATAGCAGAGAAACAGGCTTCACGTCACCCAACATTGGAACAGTCCATTGGCATATATTTAGGCCCTGGCACCCAGACAGAGGAGAGGTTCATTCAACTTTGGGTAGCCTCGCAATATAATGGAAAATGAAAATAAAAATAGGATTGAATGAGGAAGTGCCCTGGAGTACAATAATATATGGTTAAGGGGAGGTAGTTAATGTCTAATCTGCACAAGGGATGGACAGGTCCTGTGGGATCCATGCCTGGTTTATTTTTATGAACGTCAGCTTGTCCACATTGGCTGTAGACAGGCGGCTGCGTTTGTCTGTAATGACGCCCCCTGCCATGCTGAATACACGTTCAGACAAAACGCTGGCCGCCAGGCAGGCCAGCACCTCCAAGGCATAAAAGGCTAGCTCTGGCCACGTGGACAATTTAGAGACCCAGAAGTTGAATGGGGCCGAACCATCAGTCAGTACGTGGAGGGGTGTGCACACGTACTGTTCCACCATGTTAGTGAAATGTTGCCTCTTGCTAACACGTTGCATATCAGGTGGTGGTGCAGTTAGCTGTGGCGTGTTGACAAAACTTTTCCACATCTCTGCCATGCTAACTCTGCCCTCAGAGGAACTGGCCGTGACACAGCTGCCTTGGCGACCTCTTGCTCCTTCTCTGCCTTGGCCTTGGGCTTCCACTTGTTCCCCTGTGACATTTGGGAATGTTCTCAGTAGCGCGTCTACCAACGTGCGCTTGTACTCGCGCATCTTCCTTACATGCTCCAGTGCAGGAAGTAAGGTGGGCACATTGTCTTTGTACCGTGGATCCAGCAGGGTGGCAACCCAGTAGTCCGCACACGTTAAAATGTGGGCAACTCTGCTGTCGTTGCGCAGGCACTGCAGCATGTAGTCGCTTATGTGTGCCAGGCTGCCCAGGGGTAAGGACAAGCTGTCCTCTGTGGGAGGCGTATCGTCATCGTCCTGCCTTTCCCCCCAGCCACGCACCAGTGATGGGCACGAGCTGCGTTGGGTGCCACCCCGCTGTGACCATGCTTCATCCTCATCCTCCTCCACCTCCTCCTCATCCTCTTCGAAGAGACTGGCCTGAAAGTGCTAAAAATGACCCCTCTTCCTCCTCCTCCTCCTGGGCCACCTCCTCTTCCATCATCGCCCTAAGTGTTTTCTCAAGGAGACATAGAAGTGGTAATGTAACGCTGATAACGGCGTCATCGCCACTGGCCATGTTGGTGGAGTACTCGAAACAGCGCAACAGGGCACACAGGTCTCGCATGGAGGCCCAGTCATTGGTGGTGAAGTGGTGCTGTTCCATAGTGCGACTGACCCGTGCGTGCTGCAGCTGAAACTCCACTATGGCCTGCTGCTGCTCGCACAGTCTGTCCAGCATGTGCAAGGTGGAGTTCAACCTGGTGGGCACGTCGCATATGAGGCGGTGAGCGGGAAGGCCGAAGTTACGCTGTAGCGCAGACAGGCGAGCAGCGGCAGGATGTGAACGCCGGAAGCGCGAACAGACGGCCCGCACTTTATGCAGCAGCTCTGACATGTCGGGGTAGTTGTGAATAAACTTCTGCACCACCAAATTCAGCACATGCACCAAGCAAGGGATGTGCGTCAAACCGGCTAGTCCCAGAGCTGCAACGAGATTTCGCCCATTATCGCACACCACCAGGCCGGGCTTGAGGCTCACCGGCAGCAACAACTCGTCGGTCTGTTGTTCTATACCCCGCCACAACTCCTGTGCGGTGTGGGGCCTGTCCCCCAAACATATGAGTTTCAGAATGGCCTGCTGACGTTTACCCCTGGCTGTGCTGAAGTTGGTGGTGAAGGTGTGTGGCTGACTGGATGAGCAGGTGGAAGAAGAGGAGGAGGAAGCTGAGTAGGAGGAGGTGGCAACAGGAGGCAAAGAATCTTGCCCTGCGATCCTTGGCGGCGGAAGGACGTGCGCCAAACAGCTCTCCGCCTGGGGCCCAGCTGCCACTACATTTACCCAGTGTGCAGTTAGGGAGATATAGCGTCCCTGGCCGTGCTTACTGGTCCACGTATCTGTGGTTAGGTGGACCTTGCCACAGATGGCGTTGCGCAGTGCACACTTGATTTTATCGGATACTTGGTTGTGCAGGGAAGGCACGGCTCTCTTGGAGAAGTAGTGCCGGCTAGGAACAGCATACTGTGGGACAGCAAGCGACATGAGCTGTTTGAAGCTGTCTGTGTCCACCAGCCTAAATGACAGCATTTCATAGGCCAGTAGTTTAGAAATGTTGGCATTCAGGGCCAGGGATCGAGGGTGGCTAGGTGGGAATTTACGCTTTCTCTCAAATGTTTGTGAGATGGAGAGCTGAACGCTGCCGTGTGACATGGTTGAGATGCTTGGTGACGGAGGTGGTGATGTTGGTGGTACATCCCCTGTTTGCTGGGCGGCAGGTGCCAACGTTCCTCTAGAGGCGGAGGAAGAGGCCGAGGCGGCAGCAGCAGAAGAGGCCGAGGCGGCAGCAGCAGAAGAGGTAGCAGGGGGAGCCTGAGTGACTTCCTTGTTTTTAAGGTGTTTACTCCACTGCAGTTCATGCTTTGCATGCAGGTGCCTGGTCATGCAGGTTGTGCTAAGGTTCAGAACGTTAATGCCTCGCTTCATGCTCTGATGGCACAGCGTGCAAACCACTCAGGTCTTTTCGTCAGCACATTGTTTGAAGAAGTGCCATGCCAGGGAACTCCTCGAAGCTGCCTTTGGGGTGCTCGGTCCCAGATGGCGGCGGTCAGTAGCAGGCGGAGTCTCTTGGCAGCGGGTGTTCTGCTTTTGCCCACTGCTCCCTCTTTTGCTACGCTGTTGGCTCGGTCTCACCACTGCCTCTTCCTCCGAACTGTGAAAGTCAGTGGCACGACCTTCATTCCATGTGGGGTCTATGACCTCATCGTCCCCTGCATCGTCTTCCACCCAGTCTTGATCCCTGACCTCCTGTTCAGTCTGCACACTGCAGAAAGACGCAGCAGTTGGCACCTGTGTTTCGTCATCATCAGAGACATGCTGAGGTGGTATTCCCATGTCCTCATCATCAGGAAACATAAGTGGTTGTGTGTCAGTGCATTCTATGTCTTCCACCGCTGGGGAAGGGCTAGGTGGATGCCCTTGGGAAACCCTGCCAGCGGAGTCTTCAAACAGCATAAGAGACTGCTGCATAACTTGCGGCTCAGACAGTTTCCCTGGTATGCATGGGGGTGATGTGACAGACTGATGGGCTTGGTTTTCAGGCGCCATCTGTGCGCTTTCTGCAGAAGACTGGGTGGGAGATAATGTGAACGTGCTGGATCCACTGTCGGCCACCCAATTGACTAATGCCTGTACCTGCTCAGGCCTTACCATCCTTAGAACGGCATTGGGCCCCACCAAATATTGCTGTACATTATGGCGGCTACTGGGACCTGAGGTAGTTGGTACACTAGGACGTGTGGCTGAACGGCCACGTCCTCTCCCAGCACCAGAGGGTCAACTAACACCACCACGACCATGTCCGCGTCCCTTACTAGATGTTTTCCTCATTGTTACCGTTCACCACAATAAGAAAAATATTATTTGGCCCAATGTATTGAATTCAAATTCAGGCCTTTTTTTACAGACACCTAACACTATCTGGCTATCTATTTAGGTACCGTATTACACTAATACAGGCACAGCAGTAACGACAGATTTAGCTGGATATAAATTTGAGGCCTATTATTTAGGCGCTGGGTGACAGGTATAGGTTTACTACAGAATTAGACTTGGAAATGCTCAGTAGCGTGTGTGTGAAGTTATTCAGAATGACCCTACGCACACCTGTAAGAAAAGCACCTCCACGTCTGTAAGCATGGCCATGCTGCAAAATTAGACCGTAGGACCACATCAATAATCGGGACGATACCAAAGATACACTGTATTCCCTCGCAGACGACAATCTCGCTTGGAAATCTCGTGAGACTTTGGGTAAGTCAGCTGCAGCTGAATGAAGTAAGACGCCGGAAGTGTCCCGCGCTGCCCGACTCACGCTTGAAAGCGACCGTGTATAACGAGGGAGGTAAGAAGCTTTAACATATAAGCCTAAACAACTACAGTGATTACGGGACTGTCCACTACCATTCAAAAAACTGGTGCACATGATCGGCACCCAACGTTTGAGCATTATATAAGAAATAGTTAAAACTATTCCAACACATTTAGCTGACCAGAGACTGAATTACAATTTTTATATCCATCTGCATTGATGTCTGAATTCCGATATCCAATAATTGAAACATCTGTGGATTTGTAACTTTATAAGACATTCATTGTTGCACAGCACTCTGGTCATATTGGACTTAGTGCATTGGGAAAAGAGAAGGATATAACCACCCTTTCCATTATTCAATCCGTGTATCATCTGAATTGTATTATCAATTGTATTTTATTGTTTTATTGTATTTTATTGGATTGGACTTTTTAAGCCTGCACACGTGTATATTGTAATTTAATTAAATTTTATTTCTATGATCCAAATGAAGTGTGCTCGCCCATCACTCTAGTTACATAGATTTAAAATAGCTCTGATACAGCAGAAACCACTAAATTAGGAAATTGCTAAATTGGGAATTGTATTTCAACCCAGAACAAAAAATGTGCTTTGACGGACACTAAATAACTTGACCAGCCACAGCAGTAACGACAGATTTAGCTGGATATAAATTTGAGGCCTAGTATTTAGGCGCTGGGTGACAGGTATAGGTTTACTGACAGAATTAGACTTGGAGAAGCACAGTAGCGTGTGTGTGAAGTTATTCAGAATGACCCTATGTGCACCTTGAATCTTATATACCCTTTTAGAGATAGATTTAAAATAGCTCTGATACAGCAGAAACCACTAAATTAGGAAATTGCTAAATTGGGAATTGTATTTCAACCCAGAACAAAAACTGTGCTTTGACGGACACTAAATAACTTGACCAGCCACAGCAGTAATGACAGATTTAGCTGGATATAAATTTGAGGCCTATTATTTAGGCGCTGGGTGACAGGTATACGTTTACTGACAGAATTAGACTGGGATATGGCCAAACAATAACCACACTATTGATGGTTAAATGCACTTGGTGTGACAGCTTGACCAACCACACTATTGAGGGTTAAATGCACTTGGTGACAGGCTCAGCTTGCCCCTGATGTAGTATATGGCCAAAAAATAACCAGACTATTGATGGTTAAATGCACTTGGTGTGACAGCCTGACCCTGATGTAGGATTTAGCCAAAAAACAACCACACCATTGAGGGTTAAATGCACTTGGTGAAAGGCTCAGCTTGCCCTGATGTAGTATATGGCCAAAAAATAACCACACTATTGCTGGTTAAATGCACTTGGTGTGACAGCTTGACCCTGATGTAGGATTTAGCCAAAAAACAACCACACCATTGAGGGTTAAATGCACTTGGTGACAGGCTCAGCTTGCCCCTGATGTAGTATATGGCCAAAAAATAACCACACTATTGCTGGTTAAATGCACTTGGTGTGACAGCTTGACCCTGATGTAGGATTTAGCCAAAAAACAACCACACCATTGAGGGTTAAATGCACTTGGTGGCAGCTTGTGCTGGCACACCACAAGACACAAAATGGCCGCCGATCACCCCAGAAAAAAGTGACTGAAAAACGCTCTGGGCAGCCTAATAACAGTGAGCAATTCAATAGCAGCAGTTCAATCATCCACAGCTGCAGATTGATCTCTGAATGAAGTCTTTTGGAGGAGTTAATCACTGCCTAATCTCGCCCTAACTTCGCAGCTGCAACCTCTCCCTATGCTGATCAGAGCAGAGTGACGGGCGGCGCTATGTGACTCCCGCTTAAATAGAGGCTGGGTCACATGGTGCTCTGGCCAATCACAGCCATGCCAATAGTAGGCATGGCTGTGACGGCCTCTTGGGGCAAGTAGTATGACGCTTATTGATTGGCTGCTTTGCAGCCTTTCAAAAAGCGCCAAGAAAGCGACGAACATCGAACCCGAACCCGGACTTTTATGAAAATGTCTGGGTTTGGGTCTGTGTCACGGACACCCCAAAATTCGGTACGAACCCGAACTATACAGTTCGGGTTCGCTCATCCCTACTCACAAGCTGTCTAAAGTAACTATATATATATATATATATATATATATATATATATATATATATATATATATATAATATATGCAGTACAGACCAAAAGTTTGGACACACGTTCTCATTCAAAGAGTTTTCTTTATTTTCATAATTATGAAAATTGTAGATTCACACTGAAGGCATCAAAACTATACATTAACACATGTGGAATTATATACATAACAAAAAACTGTGAAACAGCTGAAAAAATGTCATATTCTAGGTTCTTCAAAGTAGCCACCTTTTGCTTTGATTACTGCTTTGCACACTCTTGGCATTCTCTTGGTGAGCTTCAAGAGGTAGTCACCTGAAATGGTTTTCACTTCACAGGTGTGCCCTGTCAGGTTTAATAAGTGGGATTTCTTGCCTTATAAATGGGGTTGGGACCATCAGTTGCATTGTCGAGAAGTCAGGTGGATACACAGCTGATAGTCCTACTGAATAGACTGTTAGAATTTGTATTATTGCAAGAAAAAAGCAGCTAAGTAAAGAAAAACGAGTGGCCATCATTACTTTAAGAAATGAAGGTCAGTCAGTCCGAAAAATTAGGAAAACTTTGAAAGTGTCCCCAAGTGCAGTTACAAAAACTATCAAGCGCTACAAAGAAACTGGCTCACATGCGGACCGCCCCAGGAAAGGAAGACCAAGAGTCACCTCTGCTGCGGAGGATAAGTTCATCCGAGTCACCAGCCTCAGAAATTGCAGGTTAACAGCAGCTCAGATTAGAGACCAGGTCAATGCCACACAGAGTTCTAGCAGCAGACACATCTCTTTAACAAATGTTAAGAGGAGACTGTGTGAATCAGGCCTTCATGGTAGAATATCTGCTAGGAAACCACTGCTAAGGACAGGCAACAAGCAGAAGAGACTTGTTTGGGCTAAAGAACACAAGGAATGGACATTAGACCAGTGGAAATCTGTGCTTTGGTCTGATGAGTCAACCACCATGTCTTTGTACGACATAGAAAACGGATGGACTCTACATGCCTGGTTCCCACCGTGAAGCATGGAGGAGGAGGTGTGATGGTGTGGGGATGCTTTGCTGGTGACACTGTTGGGGATTTATTCAAAATTGAAGGCATATTGAACCAGCATGGCTACCACAGCATTTTGCAGCGGCATGCTATTCCATCCAGTTTGCGTTTAGTTGGACCATCATTTACTTTTCAACAGGACAATGACCCCCAAACACACCTCCAGGCTGTGTAAGGGCTATTTGACCATGAAGGAGAGTGAAGGGGTGCTGGGCCAGATGACCTGGCCTCCACAGTCACCGGACCTGAACCCAATCAAGATGCTTTGGGGTGAGCTGGACCGCAGAGTGAAGGCAAAAGGGCCAACAAGTGCTAAGCATCTCTAGGAACTCCTTCAAGACTGTTGGAAGACCATTTCAGGTGACTACCTCTTGAAGCTCATCAAGAGAATACCAAGAGTGTGCAAAGCAGTAATCACAGCAAAAGGTGGCTACTTTGAAGAACCTAGAATATGACATATTTTCAGTTGTTTCACACTTTTTTGTTATGTTTATAATTCCACATGTGTTAATTCATTGTTTTGATGCCTTCAGTGTGAATCTACAGTTTTCATAGTCATGAAAATAAAGAAAACTCTTTGAATGAGAAGGTCTGTCCAAACTTTTGGTTTGTACTGTATATATTTTTTTGTACTTGCATACATCACTAAACGCTTTCACCACATATAACTGCAGAAGGGAACTGCGTATACCGTATATATTTTTTTGTAATTAAATACGCCACTAAAAGCTTTCAACACATTTAAATGCAGAAGTGAACTGCATATATATTTTTCTTTCTCTACTGAAATACACTACCAAACACTTTCACCACATATAACTGCAGAAGTGAACTGAGAATATATTTTTCTTTTTGTACTGAAATTGGCCACTAAATGCTTTCACCACATATAGCTGCAGAAGTGAACTGCGTATATATTTTTCTTTTTGTAATGAAATACACCACTAAATGCTTTCAATGCATATAGCTTTAGAAGTGAACTGCGTATATATTTTTATTTTTGTATCAAAATACGCCACTAAGCGCTTTTACCACATATAGCTGCAGTAGTGAACTGCATATAAAAGCCACTAAAGGCTTTTCAACAGAGCACTTGCACCTCCAGAACAAATAGCTGGAATGGCAGCGCTGTATAATGGCTATTTGGATCCCCAAATAATCTTTCCCTGCACTTGTAAATCGCTTTTCTTTTCACAAGGTTTTTCCTATTACTGTCCCTAGCGCCTTCTGATGTCTCTCCCTGCACTAAGAAGCTGTGAAATGATTCCTCCCTATCCTTTCCCTGAACTTATACATCATTTTTTCAGTATTTTTTTCACAATGAGGTTTTATTGCTGTCCCTAGCTCTGCACTCAGAACGCTGGAAAATGTCTGAATTCAAGATGGCTGCCGTATTTATAGGGCTGTGACATCACAGGGCTGGCTGATGATTGGCTGTATGCATGTCATAATGGGTCATCCCGCCTTCCCAGAGTTCCTTGCCCCATGTCCTCACACGTGTAGCCACCACGTGGTCTGATGAAGGAGTGAGTATACACTTCGAAACGCATATGGTTTGATTCCCATATTTCAGGACCTACTCTCAGCATTTATGGACAATATCAAGGGCCTTGACAGCTAACAAATAAAAGCGCTTCTCTTTTCCGAATTTGTGCACTACCTCCGATATCCAAGACTCGACCGCACAGCCGGAAACTAACTTACCTCACGTGGGACACCGAGCTGACACCTCCAGAACCACACGGGGTATTGTATCCAGACGGCGAAACATCACAGCTGGAGTCAGCTGCAGAAGGGAGGTAAAACAAGTCAGGTACTGACCGCTCCGTGGGACGCCACGTAGTAGCGGAGGTAAAGACTGGCAATTAGTCATTACCTACTTGTATGAACAATTGTACTATATCAACAAGCCATCTTCCGTATCACCTTAACATCTACTATACCAAAGCAAGGAATTGTCACCAAAGATACTATTCCAAGTATCCAATACTAACTCGAATAGCTGCTAATTCAATTCAATATTGTCCATTACAGCCATATTAATAGTGGACTTCACTATCTGCCATCAGTTGCATTACCTAACTTAGGAGGCTATTAAGTGAGAGGTCTCATCAGCCCTCATCTATAGGCCTCAATATATAGGACTACCACTAACAATTATATGTGGATGTATGTTGGTGTGTCATTTTACATATGAAATTTTATTGCGATTTTGATCATGCGATGTTACTTATGCGATTTTATGCATTGGTATTATTGTATGAAATGTTATATATGAATTAGTATTTATTCACATTTTAACCTTGCAAATAAATTGAAGTTTTTATCTACATCCTCAAAATACTAATGCATGGTGTCAAAGGTTGAGTGCCAGTCACTACATTTTATATCAAATTTGCTTATTTCTTTTTGACTGGGTGGGTCAAAACGTGACTAGAGCACCTATCCACACCTTCAGGTGGGTGAGTTTCTATTACCTTCCCCTGAATATATAGCACTATATTAGAAATATTCGCGAATTCTCGAAGTTGCGATATTCGAGATAAAAATTTGCTTTTCAAAGAATATTCGCGCTCAACACTATTCACCTTCAGGACTACATGTGGTTAGCTCCTCAGCTCACTGTCCAGCTGCTCTGCTCTGGTTTAATATTCTTTTGTTTGCAAGGATCTTAAAATTTACTAGTCACAGTCTCTGTCTCTTCTGTCAGGAGTGAATTGGCTTTAGACTCTACCAGGAAAATTCCCCATGGGCCGACGCATATCGCTGGTGCCCTCCTCGGTTCCACTGTACTGTAAAATCTGCAGTTGGCAATGTAATTTCAAATCCTCACCTTATGTCATTAGCTACAGATTGATTGAAAAAACTTTCTAAAATGTGTGGGTGAGATTTTTCTACTACTGTATTTTACTTGCGGTACGAATTATAAATTTGCAGAATGTCAATAAATGATGCAGATTTCTACCAGTGCACTTCCTTGCTTACTTGTTCATTAGACCTGCCTGCTCAAAAGTCTCTGCCTACCACTGCATGCTTGCATTGGCACCACCAATCAACAGTATAATTGGCTGTGCTACGATGTTCGCATACATCCCGATCGTTGCTACAGTATGGAGGTGACTGAAACAGCAGAGCGCTCAGATGTTTCTGTAATTTCTGCTACCTAGTGTCGGTGCTTACTGGGGATATTCTGTACTGGCCATGAAAGGACAAGATGGGACAGCCACTTTAAGTTGCAAGCAGGGCTGTGGAGTTGGAGTCGGAGTCGAGGAGTCAGAGTCAGAGGCAATTTTGGGTACCTGTAGTCAGAGTCGGCAAAAATTAACCGACTCCAACTCCTACTAAATTTAAATTGGAATAAAAAAAAAAAAGCAAGTTTAAATGTCCGATTCACAAAAAGTTATAATTAATTACTTCTCTACTGTAAGAATAAAGGCCAATGCATGCAGTGCATCACGTTACCGCAAAACGAACACGTTAAGTGACCATGAAGAAGCATGCTTTTCATATGCTTCACTATATGGCACATAACGCACAGTTAAGGATAAATACTTATACCTTTCATTGTGTTGTGTCCCGCTGTTACAGGGAACGCAATGCCCTTGGTTAACCTAGCCTCTTACTGATAACTGATTAAGTAAATATGTTTTTTGCAGGACTAGAGACGATAGGGAATGGATAGTCAATAGTTCAAGACAGAAGCTGTAAACCATTTGAAAAACTGCTGTCATTCAGCTAAGGCTATAAAAGCTTGTAAACAGATTGTTGGCTTAAACTTTAAACATGACTTTGGGATTCTACTAGGGAAATCGTGTTTTACAATAAATGCCCCTTCCCCTGCCCCTTCCCGGATCCTCCCACTGCCCTATCTTCAGCAGAAAATCAGCACACAAAGGAGAAGGCAGCAGGTTCTGCCCAACTACCTCTCTCTGCTATAAGAGATTAGAAGAACTTGGTGGAACACATTGTGTTTGTCTTTTGCTTAAACTGTTCAATACAGTAGACTTTTGGCTTCCTAGCCAGTAGTTCTGTGGTAATGACATGTATGTTGCCTTTCTTTCCTTCAAGGAATGTATAAAATACATTCGCATATTAAATACAGAGGAGTCGGAGTCGGAAGAACCAAAAACTGAGGAGTCGGAGTCGGAGCATTTATTTACCGACTCCACAGCCCTGGTTGCAAGTGAAGCACTCCCAAATTTGCAGCTAGTCTCTCAGGATACGGTATTTCACACACCTATGCGTGGCCACACTGATTCAAGCTACGACCACCTATTTACGGTAGGATAAACAGTGCCTAAATCAGTGGCGGATCCAGAGCCTGGTCTTGGGAGGGGCACTTCAAGATTGTTTTGTGGCGGCGGACAGATGCCAGATGCCTGTCCCGCCAAACTGAGGGGCGAACTGAAATGTCCCAGTCCCCATGGCTAGTTAATCACATTACCTATAATCTAATAGACTGTCTGAAGTACTAGTACGGTCTTCGATAAAGATGGCGGTGCGCCTTTGTGGATACAGAGTCCCTGGTAATAATCTTTGACCACAAGGGGCAGTAAATTATTTGTTTTCATTGGGGCTCTCAGATCTGATCAGTCACACACTGGTCTTCTGCAGGTCTTCCTGGGGGTCGGGCGGCTCAGGGCCAGTCTGATTACACTCTGCACTGAGGAGACAGATCGCAGCTCTCCCCCCGCACTGCAGAGACAACACGGGACCCCCACACCTTACCGCAGACTCAGTTACATTACCACTGTATAATTTACCCTGATACCCCTCCTCAGTTATATTACCCCTGTATAATGTACCCCGATACCCCTCCTCAGTTATATTACTACTTTATAATGTACCCTGATACCCCTTAGTTATATTACCCCCTGTATGTTATATTACCACTTTATAATGTACCCTGATAACCCTTAGTTATATTACCCCCTGTAAAATGTAGCCTGATACCCTTCAGTTATATAACTGAGGGGTATCAGGCAGGGTACATTATATACAGGGGGTAATATAACTGAGGAGGGGTAGCAGTGTAGGGTACATATGTGTTATATACTGCTACTGTGTAATATATATATATATATATATATATATATATATATATCACTTAATTATACAGAGGTAGGGTAGGGTCACGGACTCATGGATCTCAGCCAGGGCAGCAGTGTTCTTCTTGTATCCTGTAAGAAAAAGCAGCAGCTGGGCACGAACACTATTAAGCCACCCTCACCTCACTAGTACTAGGCACGCGGGCCTGGCAAGCAGCTCAGGCTCTTCCTTCCAACTTTGCCGCCGGCTGCCCAGACGGGACCACTCCCTCCCTCTCTTGGCTGCATGCGCCTGAATGCACAGCTTTTCTGCCTCTGCCCCCCCCCCTATGTGAACTTAGGACAGGTATTGTAATTACAGTGGGGCACTGCGGTGCAGCGGGGGTGGCTTAAAAGGGAAATTAAAATCTGTGGGAATTGCCCCGTTGCCCCCCCCCCCCCGGATCCGCCACTGGCCTAAATGCATTTGCTGCGCTGTTATGGAAACCTGGTGTAAAACTGTGTGTATGTGGAGACTAAGGGCCTGAGAGCTTCTATTGGCTGATAAGGGTCATGTGAGCAGGCTTCTATTGGCTAATGCATTTTTTGGGGAATCTAAGGGCCTGCAAGAATCTATTGGCTAATAAGGGACATGTGACTGTGTGTATGGCAGTTGGTATTTAAAGTTGGGATATGAAGAGAAAGACCAGGCTTCTATTGGCTAATGTAGGTCATGTGATGTGCCATGTTTGCGTTTTTTTTGGGAATATCTCAGGAACGGTATGTGCTAGATAGCTGAGACAAAGTATAAAACCTTCCTTGCCACCTGATGTACCTGTGTGCCAAATTTCGTGATTGTAAATGCGACAGTGCGGATTCATTTAGCGGACATACATACACTCAGCTTTATATATTATATATATATATATATATATATATATATATTTATTTTTTGTATTTATATATAGTATATAAATATATATTGTGTGTGTGTGTGTGTGTGTGCGTGTATATATATATATATATATATATATATATATATATATTTACATATGTTGATTTGTAGCCCAAAAACAATGTAAAGCAGGACAGAATGCGGGAGGCACCTCCACCACCTTATGGTGAAAAAGTATGTTTGCTTGGACAGTATGGCGCACATATTTTTCTTTACTTTATGAAGAGGATTGTATGAAAGCATGGATTAAGGTGACGGAATCAGCAATTAATAGTAGCAGCCCACCTCTAGGGGCACAGCCCAACTGTGCAGCCGGCCACATGTGGCCAAGCTACACCCACACACAGCGACCAATGGGCGCATGATTTTTTGTTAAAATTGAGCAGCTATTGCTTGCTGCAAATGAGAGCAACTTGGTCTTATGTGGCTAGCCACACCATCAGGCCGTACCGTTATAAGCATAATAAGCATTTTCTTTGACGACTAATCATAGTCTTGATCAGCTGGTTGCAGAGAAGGCCGTGCTCCGTGCGAGCGTTGCCTTTTCTTTATTGTTTACCTGCTCACCGTCGACATCGCAGTGTTCAGCAGGTGAAATTACAAAATTCTGTCCCATGTACTTCAATGGGGCGTCTCATTCCTATTCAAGTGTATAGGAGGGAGCCATCCCATAGAAATGAACGGGATAGCTTGTAATTACACCTGCTCACTGCTGCATTGTCAAGAGAAGGCAGCGGTCTCGCGGATCGTGGCCTTCTCTTCAACTAGCTGATCAGCTGGGGGTGCCAGGTGTGGTATCCCCGCCGGTCTGATATCCTGAGGCTAGGTCATCAATATTAGAATCCCAGAAAACCCCTTCAGCTGTGGGCAAAGTCCAACAAGTTAGGCACATTGAATTATTAATTTCGGTACATTTGCTTCATACATATGTCTAAAACGTGATGTGACATTATGCACCAGAAATGGACCAAATTATGGTGCATATTATACCAAGGTCTAGGTGATTTTTGCTGTTCAGAGATGTTTTATTGAAATATTCCCAATAACATTATGTTTCTTTTATATCAACATTGAAAATATTTTGAACTCTTTTAAGGTGGAGTAAAAGGAGACACGATAATAGATTTTGGTGCCGGACCCGCCATTTATCAACTTCTCTCAGCTTGTGAAGTATTTGATAAAATCATTACTTCTGATTACCTTGAACAAAACCGTGCTGAATTGCAAAAATGGCTGAAGAAGGATCCCGGTGCTTTCGACTGGACCCCAATCATAAAAATTGTGTGTGAACTGGAAGGAAACAGGTATCAAAATGCTTCTTTACATGCTTCTACTAACTTGATACTGTGCATCTAATGGCACTATGGTAATGTCACTGGCAGTGTATAATTGTCTCTGAAACATGAACTCTAGCAATTACCCATTACTGTACAATAAGCACTCTTATCAGTGTTAAATAATAAAATTATATAGTGAAGACAACAAAGCAGGTCAGCAATGTCAGAATGTCCTCAAAAGCTTTAGAAATATACTGTAAACTACTATCAGTGCCTACGTGCTGCCATTTAAATTGAGTCGTCCTGATTCATGGTATTGAGGATCTATCCACTGGATAGGACATGAACATCAGATCTTCAGGGGTCTGACTCTGGGCACCTCTCACTGATTAGCTGTTTGAAGGGGCTGCATTCTATTCAGTGTTTAACTGTACGCAGTCTAAGTTGTATTGGTGGTGCAATGGAATTACAGCTTCCTATCACATTCTCTTGAATAGGGCAAATAGCCAGAATTAGATTGCACCACCACTACAATACAGACGGCATACAGGTAAACACTGAGGACGACGCAGCTTCCACACTGGTGCCTCGGCCCTTTCAAACAGCTAATCAGCGGGAATGCTAAGAGTCAGACCCCGCATATCTGATCCTGAGGATAGATCAACAATTTCATGAAAACGGAATACCCCTTTAACATGCTGTAGTCTGCCACTTCTTTCTCTCCATGCCATCATCTACAAGCAGCAGACAATATGCAATGGTGTACCACAAGGCTTTGCACCACCAATTAGGGTTTCCAGTCTGCAGCAAGAATGCACTGCTTGGTATTAAACCCACAAAACTTATAATAAGATATAATATCAGATTGCGGGAGGTCCGACTACTGGGACTGCTTTTATCCGTAGAAGTGGCTCGTGAGTCCTCTCTCTGAGTGGTAATGCGTATGCTGGTCCATCACGTCATTCACTTCTATGGGACTGTCATGAAGGAATGCTGTCAGGACCATAGAAATAAGTTGATCCACGGACCAACATGCGCACTACACGTCCATTCAGAGACAGGACCCAGGGACCCTCTGTTGTTCAGATAGGTGATAAATTATTTTAGTTGGACAATCCATTTACCCTAAAGATGAGCAAATCGTATGAGATTCAGTTTGTTTCGGGCTTAAAAGACTATTTTATTAAATCAAATTCATTAAAACCTGTGGCTTCCCACTTAATATATTATTCAGGTTTAATGTGGGAGGATGGTGGTAGTCCGCAGAATTATAGGGACACCACCCCTATTTCTAATTGGATTGCCTCTCACACACTAAAATGTTAATATCCTCTACAGGAGATGTGTGATGATTGCCTTGTTGCGAATGTCAGTGTATCACTGTCTTTGTAACACTCTCCTCAGGATACATTAGAATGTTATCCCAGGGTCATTCATAAACATATGATGATAATATTTTAGGCGCTGGTTACTGCCTGCAGCACCTTAAATGCTTTGATCCCCCGAGAAATGCCCCCATGTACGAGCAGATCATCAGGAGCAGTCGGCAATTGTAGGGTGTAGGAGGCACTGCGCGCCCATATACGTTGGAGTGTAGCAGTGCTGTAGCAAACTTAGACGCTGCACGCCTATGATGGCGGGCGTGCAGCAATGTTCTCATGCAAGCGCTCTAGTTTACCATTTTCTACACCTGTTTTAGGCTTAGAAAATGGTCTAAACGTAAGACAGCTAGGAAGCTATCTTACATTTAGAAGCGGTGGTGGATCCACCACCAGTGCAGGGTCCTATTAAGACCGGCGTCTAAAACACCCCTTTGTCTATAATTTCATTGGTATAAAATGGTATTAATGCCATAAAATGCTTTTTGCTATAATTTAATGTGTTAAATAAAATTGGACAGATATAATGCAAAAAAAAAGTGCAATTGCACAAGCAGCAGATAGCTGGTTGTGTAACACAGAACTGCTATGAATTTCAATAGCAATGGTTTTATTAAACACTGACTGTGCTCCACCCAGCCCCTCACTCCCTCAAACTGCATTCCCTGAACAAAGTCGGCTCGGACCAGAACAACGGTCATATGAATAAGGCTTATCTTGTATTGACAAACAGTTTTTTGGGTTTTGCTCTTACAGATTTCACTGTGCACTAAAATGATATGACATTCTTATTCTGTGGGACAATACGATTATTGCAATCAGGGGAGCACCCAGGAATTTTGTCTAGGGGGGGTCCGAAAGGCCAAAAAATGTGGCATGTGTAGTACGCTGTGCTAATTCAATTTTTCAAAGCCCCCTTTATATTTAAAACTGCAGGGACGGGGTGTAGTGTGTTGCGCTGATTCTTTTACTTGGCGATTCTAAAAGCTGCGTAGGAAAAAAACAAGGCATTAGTGCCTGCGGCCTATCAGAAGAACAGGGGAGGGACACACCTCTCCCTCCCCTGCCGCAGCACAGGCATCTGTATCGCTGTCCTATGGACAGCGATACAGATGCATTAGATATGGAGATGAGTGCTTCCTACTGCCTCCCCCCCACCTCCACCGCCGCAATTACATCCAGGGCCACGCTGCCTGAGCTGATCGGCGGTGCGGCCCTGAAGGAAAAAATAATTTTGTCTGGTTGTTCTATGGGGGGTCCAGACCTGCTGGACCCCCCCTGTAGGTGCGCCACTGATTGCAATACCAAATTTGTGCAGTGTTTGTTATGTTTTAACTACTTTAAAAAAAAATCTAAAATTGGTTTGCATCACAATCTTCTGACTCCCATAACTTTATATTTCCATCTGAGAAGGCTTGTTTTTTGTTCAACAATCTCATAATACAAGTATTTGAATAGATGTATATGGAATAAATAATGACTAAATAATTGCAATAGTGATAAATCAAATCTTGAGACAAAGATTCAAACCCAAAAGTAATCTCATATTTACCAGAGAGATCCTAAAAACCTCCCTATTTAACAATTTCCTTCTGTGGTCTGAATACCCTCTCTATTCCTCTAAAACAGAAACTGCTGGTATCCCCTCCATGTACAGGTCCTTCTAAAAAAATTTGCATATTGTGATAAAGTTCATTATTTTCTGTAATGTACTGATAAACATTAGACTTTCATATATTTTAGATTCATTACACACCAACTGAAGTAGTTCAAGCCTTTTATTGTTTTAATATTGATGATTTTGGCATACAGCTCATGAAAACCCAAAATTCCTATCTAAAAAAATTAGCATATCATGAAAAGGTTCTCTAAACGAGCTATTAACCTAATCATCTGAATCAACTAATTAACTCTATAAACCTGCAAAAGATTCCTGAGGCTTTTAAAAACTCCCAGCCTGGTTCATTACTCAAAACCGCAATCATGGGTAAGACTGCCGACCTGACTGCTGTCCAGAAGGCCATCATTGACACCCTCAAGCAAGAGGGTAAGACACAGAAAGAAGTTTCTGAACGAATAGGCTGTTCCCAGAGTGCTGTATCAAGGCACCTCAGTGGGAAGTCTGTGGGAAGGAAAAAGTATGGCAGAAAACGCTGCACAACGAGAAGAGGTGACCGGACCCTGAGGAAGATTGTGGAGAAGGACCGATTCCAGACCTTGGGGGACCTGCGGAAGCAGTGGACTGAGTCTGGAGTAGAAACATCCAGAGCCACCGTGTACAGGCGTGTGCAGGAAATGGGCTACAGGTGCCGCATTCCCTAGGTCAAGCCACTTTTGAACCAGAAACAGCGGCAGAAGCGCCTGACCTGGGCTACAGAGAAGCAGCACTGGACTGTTGCTCAGTGGTCCAAAGTACTTTTTTCGGATGAAAGCAAATTTTGCATGTCATTCAGAAATCAAGGTGCCAGAGTCTGGAGGAAGACTGGGGAGAGGGAAATGCCAAAATGCCTGAAGTCCAGTGTCAAGTACCCACAGTCGGTGATGGTCTGGGGTGCCATGTCAGCTGCTGATGTTGGTCCACTGTGTTTTATCAAGGGCAGGGTCAATGCAGCTAGCTATCAGGAGATTTTGGAGCACTTCATGCTTCCATCTGCTGAAAAGCTTTATGGAGATGAAGATTTCATTTTTCAGCATGACCTGGCACCTGCTCACAGTGCCAAAACCACTGGTAAATGGTTTACTGACCATGGTATTACTGTGCTCAATTGGCCTGCCAACTCTCCTGACCTGAACCCCATAGAGAATCTGTGGGATATTGGGAAGAGAAAGTTGAGAGACGCAAGACCCAACACTCTGGATGAGCTTAAGGCCGCTATCGAAGCATCCTGGGCCTCCATAACACCTCAGCAGTGCCACAGGCTGATTGCCTCCATGCCACGCCGCATTGAAGCAGTCATTTCTGCAAAAGGATTCCCGACCAAGTATTGAGTGCATAACTGAACATAATTATTTGAAGGTTGACTTTTTTTGTATTAAAAACACTTTTCTTTTATTGGTCGGATGAAATATGCACATTTTTTTAGATAGGAATTTTGGGTTTTCATGAGCTGTATGCCAAAATCATCAATATTAAAACAAGAAAAGGCTTGAACTACTTCAGTTGGTGTGTAATGAATCTAAAATATATGAAAATCTAATGTTTATCAGTACATTACAGAAAATAATGAACTTTATCACAATATGCAAATTTTTTTAGAAGGACCTGTATCTCTTTAAAATGTCTAGATAACATGGAAATATCGGAGGTGTTATGCCCTCAGCTTCAGACAACTGTCTTCTGATTCTGACTTTAAGGGGGGTTGTGGTGCATCTGACATACTGTTTATGACAACTAAAACAAGATGAAGATGCACCACATTGGCATTATTGCAATGGATGTAGTTTTTAATATTGTAAGAATTCTGGATGATAAAAAATGAAAAATGTTTTTCCACTTCCATTAAGGCCTCATGCACACGACCGTATTTTGTTACCATGTCCGATCCTTTTTTTTGCGGATAGGATGCGGACCCATTCATTTCAATAGGTCCCCCAAAAACACGGACAGCACATTGCGTGCTGTCCGCATCAGTATGTCCGTTCCGTTGCTCCGCAAAAAAAATAGTGCATATCCTATTTTTTTCTAGGATAGGCATTATTCTAGGATAGGCATTATTACAATGGATCCACCAAAAAAACTTCATCCGTTTTTTTGCGGATCCGCAATTTGCAGATCGCAAAACACATACGTGTTTTGCGTCGTGTGCATGTAGCCTAAAGGGCAAGTTTTACGTTTTTGTGGCCACATTTAACTTCCCTTATAAGAGAGCCAAGGAGAACTCAAAGTGTAGAACTTCTAGAATTGCACGATTATTAAAATTTCATCCTAATATAATAAAGGAATATACAGTGAGGAACAGAAGTATTTGAACACCCTGCGATTTTGCAAGTTCTCCCACTTAGAAATCAGAGGGGTCTGAGATTCACATTGTAGGTGCATTCCCACTCTGAGAGACAGAATAAATAAAATAAAAATCAGGAAATCACATTACTTGATTTTTAAAGAATTTATTTGTCTTGCACATAAGTATTTGAACACCTGAGAAAATCTGTGTTAATATTTGGTACAGAAGCCTGCAGTTCTTGACCAGGTTTGCACAATCCTTTTAACTTTATAATATTGCTTGCTATTACCTGTGGTGTTCTTGTTTAGGGTCCATTCACACGTCCGTAATTTGGGTCCGCATTCGTTACGCAATTTGCGGACCCATTCACTTTCAATGGGGCTGGAACGGATGCAAATCCACATTTCCTGGATCCGCATCTGCATTTTCAGTATCCGTTTTTTCGGGATCCACAATTTCGTTCCTGAAAAAAATAGAACATGTCCTATTCTTGTCCGCAATTGCGGACCAGAAAAGGCATTTTCTATTATAGTGTCTGTGATGTGCTGTCCGCAAATTGCGGATCGCACATTGCAGGTGTCTGTGTTTTGCGGATCCGTGTGAATGGAACATTATCCTTCCTAGAGAGGGACATGGCAGCACAATTATCCTGAATTCAACCCCCCCTAGCCATAAATTATGCCCTATGATATGTGGCATTGAGAACATACCTAGAATAACCCGGGTCTTATAAGCTGTTACATAACGCAGATGACTATCTGTAATATCTCTATAGAGGAACATTCCTAGACAACCCCATTTAGCACAAGGAATGTTTGTAACATGCCTAGGGGGACATGAGCTCGCCAAAAGAACTGAGTTCCCTGCTGTTTGCTTCCTGAATGATTCAACCTGTACCCTATTATTGTGATCACTGAGGTATATAATATCAAGGGAAGAAGTA
The DNA here is from genome assembly GCF_014858855.1 of Bufo gargarizans. Taxonomy (NCBI): domain Eukaryota; kingdom Metazoa; phylum Chordata; class Amphibia; order Anura; family Bufonidae; genus Bufo; species Bufo gargarizans. Next base: position 675,240,736 of record NC_058081.1, read on the forward strand.
CTTTCTACTTCAAAATTAGCATTACATTTTTGAATCATGTAATTTTAATTAAGATACAATAATACAGAATCATAGAAACTGGCCTCAGAATCCTTCCATTTGACCAGAAAGTTATCATTGAAACAGCCCAGCCAAACTATGGAGGAAATAAAAGGATTAGAAGAAAATATATAGCAAGCCTCCCAACTGACCATATATAATATTTTCAAACGAGGGGGAAATTCCTCCCTCATAGAAGCCCCCCTTTTTTTTTTAAAAAAGAACCGTCCACTGAAAGTGAAAAAAATTATGTTGGAGTAGAAATTAGGTGGAGATGCACAAGTGCTCCTTTAATTCTGACCACATTAAACCCAAGTCATGTGGAATGGAGGAGTAAAGTACGACCACATCAAATGTGGCCCAGCTGAACGCCACCTCCAAGGTCATGTCATGCATAAGTCTCAAAACATGCTTAGGCTAGTTTCACACCAGCGGCATAGCTACCCAGAAGGTTGTTGTGGCAGAGGAACTGCCTTCCAGAGTTCTCCGGATATGGCCTTACTGGATAGTGTTACGTGGCTGCTGGACCCCATTGACTATAATGGTATTCGGTGGTAATCTGGCCTCTAACCAGCATTTATGCCAGGATGCGGCTGGAAGAAAACATTGAATGCTACAATATTTGTCAGACCGAATCCTATCATAAATGCCTTTCAGCAGCTTTATTCCCACTAGATCCCATTGTAGTCTATGGAGTCCGGCGGGCAGGCGCAACTATTTGGCTATGCAGATTCCGGAGGACTCCAGCAGGCATTTCTTCGCTGCAACAGCCAGCTGGATAGCTATGCCGCTGGTGTAAAAGTGTCACTTACAGTATCTGCAATACCCCAGATAGGGTATCTGCAAATTGTTTGGTTTATAACGCTACTGTTACGTTTTCCTATGTCATACACTGTTACATCAGCAGATGGTATATGGGTGGCATTGGGAATGGAGCTAATAATTCCTCCCCCCCCCCCCCCATCTGTCATGATAGGAGTGGGCTGGTCCTACTTCCTGTCAGGAGGGAGAGCTAGCTAGGTTAGTGAGGAGACAGGGAGCACATGCATCAGTTGCTGCTCCTTGGGCCTTAGAACTAGAAATTGACCAAGGAGATGGAAAGGTCCAAGGGCTACAGTGACCCATCAAAGCTTACAGTCAGCAGTCACCAGCTACCACAGCACTACAGACTAAGCTACAAGGCGAGGGGATAAGAAGTTAAGGCACCCATCACCATAGTTCAGAACAGGCAGACCTGAAACCTGCATTACATAGTGGACACATACAGCCACGTTGCCAGCTTTATAGCCGTAATTTAGGGGAATGAGGAGATAGAGACTTGCCAGCTAGCATACTTCTGAGTGCTATAAATTGTCATTTAAGTAGTCACCATAGCTCATCATCTGGTGAAAGAAACTGCACGTTCTCCCTACTAATTACTGGATGTATCCAAGTTTTCCACTCAGTAAAGAAATCCATTTGATGTGAATGTTCTCCTATGTCTGCCTGATTTTTTTCACACCTTTTCACTGCACTGAACTTCAGGGAGTGATGACCCGAGGGAGTACACTGCGACACAACATCTAATTAGGGCTACTACCACTCCCATCTTCTGCATTGACTGCTCAGGGGCTCACTGCAGTTGCAGATAATGCTCAACTCATTCTCCCACTCATTCCGCCACAATGGGAAGTATGGGGGGAGTGGGTAAACAATGTTTCACAAAGCTTCAGGTTAGCTAGTTATTGTTACTAGTCTGCCTTTTCAACAGGTCTTAGCTGCTTCCACAATGTGCTGTCTGTACTTGGCATTTTCTCTCCCATCAGCTCCAATTTAACTTCTTTGTGGTATTTGGCTTCAGTTGCTCTATTTGAAGGGATTGTCCCACAAAAAATATTTTACAGCTTTCAAACCAACACCTAGATCTGAATTCTTTTGTATTTGCATTTGATTAATACAAATTTAGCATAGCCACTGAGTTAGGCCTCTTGCAGACGACCGTATGCCCTCCGAGACATATGGCCCATAAGCGGGCCATATGTTCCGGAGCGGCATTGATCGTGCGCACGGGAGTACACAGCATCATAGATTACAATGATGCTGTGAAGGTCGCGCCGCTCGTGAGGCTATTGTCCTGCACTCCGGCAAGATATAAGTGAGGGACATGAACATGTGGAGTCACTGTGGGTAGAGATACCTGGAGCTAAAAACAATAATAAATTACTGATAAGAGTTTACTATAAACCACCTAATATACCAGAGTCCACAGAAAATCTACTACTAAATGAAATCATAATGAGGTGGTTATTATGAGGGACTTCAACTACCCAGATATAGACTGGGAAACTGAAACTTGTATATCTCATAAAGGAAACAGGTTCATGGCAAAAACCAAAGACAATTACCTCACCCAACTGGTTCAGGACCCGACTAGAGGGACGGCCATACTGGACTTAGTATTAACCAATAGACCTGACAGAACAACAGACGTGCAGGTTGGGGGACACCTGGGAAATAGTGACCATAATGTAATAACCTTCCAATTATTATTCAAAAGAGTGTTTCTACAGGGAGGAACAAAAATACCAAACTTCAAAAAAGCTAAATTTAGCCAACTAAGAGAGGCCATAGGCCTAAGTAAATGGGATAAAGTCCACACAAATAAAAATACAGCCACAAAATGGGAAATCTTTAAAAGCATCCTAAAATCTCATTGTGAAAGGTACATACCGTATGGGAATAAAAGGTTAAGGAACAAAAAAAAAAACAATGTGAATAAATAGAACTGTGAAGAAAGCAATAAATGACAAAAAGAAAGCATATAAATCACTAAAACAGGAGGGTAGCACGAAATTTAGGTCCATAAAAGGCAAGTAAAGGGCATGTGCCAAAAAGAATAGCACAGGTTATCTTATAGACCTGTCACATTGATAACAGTGCTGACAATCTCCCTTTAACTGTACCTATCATCTGTCACCCTAGACCAAGCATGTCAAACTCAAAGGCTAACATGGGCCACAAAAAACTAAATTTAAGTTTATGTGGGCCGCATCAAAAAATAATAATTTTTTTTACAATATAATGCAGACGGATCCGTTCTGAACGCAAGTGTGAAAGTAGCCTTAGGGGCGAGAACCTGGGATCTTTCATCCCTTGTCCTATTCAGCTCTATCAGGGTGAATAGGACTTCACACTGTCCCTGCTGCTCTGTGTCTTGTGCACACAGCATCAGGGATGTTACCATGGCAACCAGGGCTTCTGTAGCGTCCTGGCTGCCATGGTAACTGATCGGAGCCCCAGGCTTACACAGCTGGGGCTCCGATCAGAAGCTGCCACTGCACCACCAATGAGGGGGAGGGGAGAGGTCCCTGTGGCCACTGCCACCAATGATTTTAATACTGGGGGGGTTGAGAGGGGCTGGCGCACTGTGCCACCAATGATTTTAATGGGATGGGGGGTTGAGGGGGGCGGTACACTGCACCACCAATGATAAATTACCCCTTTATACAGGAGGCTGGTACTGGCAGATCAGCAGTTAACCCCTCAGGTGCGGCACCTAAGGGGTTAACTGCCTCTGATCGCAGCTCCCTGTAGGCGGCAGGGTGCCGGCAATGCGATTCTGCTGCCGGCACCCGCCTCCTGTATTGTGTTAAAGACTGACTTTCACTATCAGGCCACACAGAGCGGCGCCCAGCGATGTCTCAGCACTCACCATTAGTCCTGGGCGCCGCTCCGTTCGCCTGCAGTGCTCCATTACTGTCTCCTCTCCTGCTCCACATGCTGCTGATTACTATCGGAGCGATGGGAGGAGACATCAGCTTTACTAGTGGGCGTTCCTTCTTCCTGGCTGTAGCGCTGTCCAATCGCAGCGCAGGGAGAAGGAACGCCCACTAGTGAAGCTGATATCTCCTCCCATCGCTCCGATAGTAATCAGCAGCATGTGGAGCAGGAGAGGAGACAGTAATGGGGCACTGCGGGCGAACGGAGCGGCACCCAGGACTAATGGTGAGTGCTGAGACATCGCTGGGCGCTGCTCTGTGTGGGAAATGGGAATAGTCCTATCATTGGTGGCTCAGTGCGCCTGCCCCTCCTCCGCCCCTCTCTCCTCATTGGTGGCGCAGTGCGCCCGCCCCTCCTCCCCCCCTCTCTTCTCATTGGTGGCAGCGGCAGCAGCACAGGGGGAGGGAGGACAGCTTCCTTCTCCCTGTGCTGCTGAGAGAACATGAGCGCGCCGATAGCAGCGCGCTCATGTTCAGAGATACTAGACTGCCGGGCCGCAAAGATATTCATTGCGGGCCGCGCGTTTGACACCCATGCCCTAGACAATGCACAGACTATAAATCGCACTGTACACACTCTTATGAGACTAGAAATACCCCAAAGGAAGTATAAGTTAATAATGACGTTAATCCCTGCTAATAACAATATACATGTGCCTGTGACTCCTAAAAGGCATATAGTAGTAAACATCCACTGAATACTTTTCTATATGTATCCGTATTTGGAACATACCGACCAGAACACCTTTATTCTATTCTAAATCGCACTGCAAAAAATTCCTTTTTTTTTTAAAACACACCGCACTTGCTATAGACGGTGTTTCTAATAAAGGTTGCCCCACAGCGTCCCGGTTACTAGGCAACTCTCCAAACACTGGCCGCTGACAACTATTGGTCCCGGGTTGATGACCTAATCCCCGGCCATTTGGAATGACGTGTCTCTCTCTGATTACGTCAGTCAGCTTGCTGCCTATCTCCAGCATAGTCTGCGCATGCGCGGCTGCGTCGGCTGGCCCGCTGACGTCACCGCGCTGCGCATCAAGTCTCCTTCTGAGGAGCATCTTGAGCGCATGCGCGATGGCGCCGTATGTGCCGCTGACGTCATCGTGCTGCGTCTCAAGCCTCATTCTGAGGCCAATGGATGTTTAAATAGGAGCCAGCGCTCTCCGGCAAACAGGCTACATGACGGCCTCCGGACACAACGCTGCGCTCCATGATAAGAATCGGACCACTATCTAGGTCAACCTCTCAATACTGCCCGAATACCTTCAGGCAAGTTTTGTGCCCTGGTACTTGAGTGGAGCCTGGATCAAAGGCCACCACTGAAAGGTACCATTTGTGTCACCCACTGCTTAATGCAACTGTGTATAACTATATATATATATATATATATATAACTATATGTTGACAACTAACAAAAAGGCCAACACTATAGTTCTTATTGTATTGCCCCATTGTGTGTGCCTAAAATTCCCCTGATGAGTTTTATATACGAAACATGCATGTAGGGATTAGCTACACTAGGGCACAATAGGGCCAAGTAGACAAAAAGGGCAAGGTTCCGGACGGGGTCGCTCTTATTAGAACGGGTGCTCCGTGTTAGGATGCTAGGGCCGAGTCAGTACCTATATCTTAGGGCTGTCTAGGTGCCCCCACCCAACTAATACCCCCACCCAGCCTTAATTGCTCCTCTTTGCAGCTAACTGAATTCACTGAACATCCACGGTGACCGGAGGATCCTGGCCTGAACGGTAGGACCACTGGTTTTTACAAGGTGCCGCCATGCACATACTTTATTGTATCTAAGGTGCCGTTGTGCACAATCTTTCTTTGTATCCCTGGTGTTATCATACACTTTCTTTGTTTCTAAAGAGAATATCTAGGGACCCTATTCTATATAAAAATTAATTAAAAGTGAAGTTTTAAATAAAAATCACCATTTCCATCCCTCTTACAAAAAACAGGAGGGTAGCATGAAAGCACTGAAAAAAATAGAACATGTAAAAAACAAATAAAAGCGGCCAAACTAGAGACTGAGAGATTAATTGCCAAAGAGAGTAAAACTTACCCTAAAATGTTCTTCAATGATATAAATGTTAAAAAGTATAAATCTGAAGGTGTCGGCCATTTAAAGAGTAATGAGGGGGAATTCGCAGAGAGCGATGAGGAGAAAGCAAAGCTGTCTTAGAGCATTTCAACGGAAATAAGCAAATAACGCCATATCAGCATGGCTTCATGAGGGATCGGTCATGTCAAACTAATTTAATCAGTTTCTATGAGGAGGTAAGTGCTAGACTTGACAGCGGCGAATCAATGGATGTCGTATATATCTGGACTTCTCCAAAGCATTTAACACTGTACCACATAAAAGGTTAGTATATAAAATGAGAATGCTCGGACTGGGAGAAAACGTCTGTAAGTTGGTAAGTAACTGGCTCAGTGATAGAAAATAGAGGGTGGTTATTAATGGTACACACTCAGATTGGGTCACTGTCACTAGTGGGGTACCTCAGAGGTCAGTATTGGGCCCTATTCTCTTCAATATATTTATTAATGATCTTGAGAAGGCTTGCATAGTAAAATATCAATTTCCACAGATGACACTAGACTGTGTAAAGTAATTTACACTGTAGAGGACAGTATACTACTACAGAGGGATCTGGCTAGATTGGAGGCTTGGGCAGATAAGTGGCAGATGAGGTTTAACACTGACAAATATAAGGTTATGCACATGGGAAGGAATAATGCAAGTCACCCGTACATACTAAATGGTAAAACACTCGGTAACACTGACATGGAAAAGGATCTAGGAATTTTAATAAACAGCAAACTAAGCTGCAAAAACCAATGTCAGGCAGCTGCTGCCAAGGCCAATAAGATAATGGGTTGCATCAAAAATGGCATAGATGCCTGTGATAAGAACATAGTCCTACCACTTTACAAATCGCTAGTTAGACCACACATGGAGTTCTGTGTACAATTCTGGGCTCCTGTGAACAAGGCAGACATAGCAGAGCTGGAGAGGGTCCAGAGGAGGGCAACTAAAGTAATAACTGGAATGGGGCAACTACAGTACCCTGAAAGATTATCAAAATTAGGGTTATTCACTTTAGAAAAAAAGACGACTGAGGGGAGATCTAATTACTAGGTATAAATATATCAGGGGTCAGTACAGAGATCTATCCCATCATCTATTTATCCCCAGGACTGTGACTGTGACGAGGGGACATCCTCTGCGTCTGGAGGAAAGAAGGTTTGTACACAAACATAGAAGAGGATTCTTTACGGTAAGAGCAGTGAGACTATGGAACTCTCTGCCTGAGGAGATGGTGATGGTGAGTACAATAAAGGAATTCAAGAGGGGCCTGGATGTATTTCTGGAGCGTAATAATATTACAGGCTATAGCTACTAGAGAGAGATCGTTGATCCAAGGAGTTATTCTGATTGCCTGATTGGAGTCGGGAAGGAATTTTTTATTCCTCTAAAGTGGGGAAAATTGGCTTCTACCTCACAGTTTTTTTTTTTTTGCCTTCCTCTGGGTCAACTTGCAGGATAACAGGCCGAACTGTATGGACAAATGTCTTTTTTTGGCCTTATGTACTATGTTACTATTTTAGTATGTTATATAAATGCGGAATAATAGTCCTGCCGGCGGCCTGACGCGTATAGCATCATTGTAATCTATGATGTTGTGTACAATCAATGCCGCTCCAGAACATATGGCCCTCTCACGGACAGTGTGTCTCGGAGGGCATACAGTCGTGTGCAAGAGGTCTAACTCAGTGGCTATGCTATATTTTTATTAATCAAATTATTCAGTAAAATGTATCTGTATAGCGCCACCTGCTGTGCTTGTTCTTCTTTATCCTGCTCACTGAGAAGGCCGCACATGCTCAGTTTCATCCTTCAACTTCCTCCTGATCTGTGATAGGGAGACCATGGACACGCCCCCTTAGCTGCAGCAGAAAAGACACTCCCCTTGAGCTGCCAGCTTGATATAAATCTAGCAGATCAATGAATAGGGAAGATCTCTGGATCTATGTGAGGTACACGGCTGGTTCTAATTTTGTTAGAAAGAGATTGTCATGTAGTATATAACCGTTGATTTTCATTTTTTACATTAGTCATGGGATTACCCCTTTTAATTCCCGAGGCGGTGTACTCTTAGTTCCAGTATCAATCACCTGGGCTGTATCCAGCAGTAGCACCCATCTAATTCTGCTTGCTACTGACCATGAGGTCAGCAGAGCACTGCTACTTAGGCTCTCTATCTGTGCTTTCATTACAAACTAGAGGTTTATGAATCGATTGCCAGGAATCTGAAATTAAGGTCCAGCTGGAGGTTTGTCCCTTCACAGTCTGCCACTTATCAATCAGTGCAGTTTCAGACAGTGCTGGGACACACCCCTAACTTTAAATACCTAGGTGGACCTTAATTGCTGACTGCTAGCAATGTATTCATAATTTTCTAGTAGGAATAATAAAGGAATGGCACAACATAGAGTCGTGAGTATAGATGCTTCAGAATTGTTATTATTTCATGGGCAACGCAAGTAGTTACCAAAAAGTGACAGGTCCTTTTCACAGCAGCTGTTCGTTAAATAAAATGGAGTTAAAAAACTATTTATTTTTGTATTTTTAAGGGAGAATTATGAGAAAAAAGCTGAAAAACTCCGCAGTAAAGTGAAAGAAGTCCTGAAATGTGATGCCTTGAAAAGAAATCCTTTTGATCCCATTGTCCTGCAACCTGCTGACTGCCTCCTTACTTGTCTCTGCCTTGAAGCTCCTTGTGAAGACATTAAGTCATATTGCAATGTTCTGAAAAATTTCAAGGATCTGATTAAACCTGGAGGTCACTTAGTGATCTTGAGTGTGCTAGATGCTACATTTTACTATGTTGGTGATAAATATTTTTCCAGTATGACCACAAGAAAGGAGGAGCTAGAGCAGGCTTTAAAAGAGGCAGGATATGAAATTGAAAAAGCTGTCTATACTTCTCGTAAAGACAGATCAAACATGGATGTTGCCGATTACCAAGGCTTCTACTATATTCATGCCCGAAAACCAAAGTAAGGTGAACTGCCCTGGCATCATTAGGTGCCCTTGATCTATATCCACATATAATCTACATATATAGTACTTTAGGTGTGTTCTAGACATAGAGTGGGAACTTTATTAAAGGGAATATGTCACGTCATTTTCACCTATATAACAGCATTGCCCCACAGAAGATTACAAACACAATCCACGTACCTGTGTGAACTTTGTGTCTTTATTCCATGTCCAGAAAAAGTGCTTTTATTCTGCTGCAAAACAGCTCCCATGTGCCCGGCTGGGTGGCGTTTGCTGTTCCAAGTGCCCAAAGCAAACTAAGAGCAGAGGGCTGCTTTAGCTGATCATATTTTAGGGTTGGTAGCAGCTAGAGGTCTGGCCCAATATCAAATACCAGAACCACTGCTTTATATCGATTACATCGGAAGATATAGCTGTTAGAAATAGAGATGACAGAGAATGCAGGTTTCACTGATTTCACTCCTGACTTGATTTCTAACAGCTATATCTTCCAATGCAATATACTGCTGCGATTCTGGTGTTTGAAATGTGTTTGCCATCTTATGTGGGGCAATGCTGTTAGTTATATAGATGAAAATATGACCTAAAAGATTCTCTTTAAGACTGGCATTTCATATTCCAGTCTTAAATATGCTGAAGAAAGATTTGCCAAATTTATTAAGGAGTGCAGGCCTCTTAGTAAATTTTATTTGGTGCATCTTCAACAGTCCATGTGCACAAATGCAAATCTGTGCCAACTATAAGCTTGGATGGATTTCAGCTATATGTTATCAGTTTCTGGCATATATTATAGTTGCAGGCAGGCCACAGATGTCACTCCTCCTCCCACTAAACCCCCAAAGTTGTAAATGGCATTAAAGGGGTTTTCCGAGAGTTTTTACTGATGATTTATCCTCTGGATAGGTCATCAGTATCTGATCCATGGGGGTCTTACATCAGGAACCCCTGACGATCAGATGTTTGAGAAGGCAGCAGCCCCGCAGTAGCGCCACAGCCTTCTCTCTTCTTACCAAGCACAATTCTGCACATGGTATAGCAGTTGTGTTTGGTATCGCAGCACGGCTCCATTTACTTTAAATGGGGCTGACCTGCACCTAGGTGAACATCATGTCACACGGTCTAGGAAATGCTGGAGAAGGCTGAAGCGCTACTGTGAACGCCAGTGCCTTCTTAAACAGCTGATCAGCGGCGGTCCCATGTGTAAGACCCCCACTGATCAGATACTAATAACATATCCCAGAATAGTTTGATACAGATAAGGCATGGTACTCTTGTCTGATGTTTCGGTGGTGCTTGTTGCGCTGACTTCCCAGCCAGAATCGTATAATAACGGAAAAACAGCACTCTGATGAATACTTCTGTTTAGACTTTTTATTATGCAGGGCAACTTTACCAGAAATGTGACGTTTCGGTCATAAGACCTTTATCAAACACTATAGTATAGGTATAATTGACAACATCAAAATTGTATATGGATGATACCAAATGTAGTAGTACTATCAGGAAACCTTAGATGTATAGTATAATGCATTATTAAATGTTACAGAGGTATAACCGCTGTTAGATATCAGCTTCATTTACAATAGACATGGTTTGTTAACAGTTTGTCGTGTAAGTTGAACCGGTAAGTATGGGAATACATATCTGTTAGACAAATATTCAGGATAAATAATAGGCATGTATTAATTTATAGTATTCTCTCTGCGATCCCTAAGATATGATCAACAACAACTACTACAACTAAAACGGCATCTGTGCCAGAGCCCATGGTGGGCTGAAAAATGGATATAGAGGATTCAAATGCATAAACAAACCATGTCTATTGTAAATGAAGCTGATATCTAACAGCAGTTATACCTCTGTAACATTTAATAATGCCTTATACTATACATGTAAGGTTTCCTGATAGTATTACTACATTTGGTATCATGCATTTACAATTTTGATGCTGTCAATTATATCTATACTTATAGATTATTTCTGTTCTAATGTCACACAGTGTTTGATAAAGGTCTTACGACCGAAACATCACATTTCTGGTGAAGTTGCCCTGCATAATAAAAAGTCTAAACAGAAGTATTCATCAGAGTGCTGTTCTTTTTCCATTATTATATCCCAGAATAGGTCATCAGTAAAAAAAAATATTGGAAAGTTTCATCATGGACAATGGGAGCATATCGCTAGGATATGCCCCCATTGTCTTATAGGTGCAGGTCCCACCGCTGGGACCCACACCTATATCGAGAATGGAGCCTCGCAAGGTGGTGGCTGGAGGACTCCGGTCCGGCCACCACTAAGCTGGCTTCCCATAGAAGTGATTGGGAGCGTAACGTGAATGCTCGGCCCCCATTCCCCTTCATTTCTATGGGGCCGACGGAAATAGCCGAACCAGCGCTCGGCTATTTTCACTGGCCCCATAGAAAATGAATGGAGGGCAGCTGCGCATGTGCAGTACGCCCTCCTTCACTTGAGAGGCTCCATTTTCGATATACCGCTGGGACCCGCACCTATCAGACAATGGGGGCATATCCTAGTGATATGCCCCCATTATCCATGATGAGACAACCCCTTTAATAATCAAAAATATCTGGAAAATTTTAAACCTTTTGGTTTTTGATGGAAAGGACATGATAAATTCCTTCTAATTTTTTTTACATTATACATGCGAGGCAGACAAACAAGAAATAGGTACCTCTAATGTGAACGGTGCCTGACAACATATCACAGAAACCAGATAGCATCTCCTGAGCATTCAAGAAATTTATACATTCCAATCAGTTTTTAATGGGACAATAATAAAAGTATTACATGTTTTACCATTCACATTTCTTGCATGCTGTAGTTTAGTATCAAATAAAGCAGATGAATTATGACATTTTTGTGTTGGATTTTTCATTAAAGTATGGCTGGTTTGTAGTGTTGATCGAGCACCAAAGTGCACCTGAGCACAATGGAAGTCAATGGGAGAACCCAAGCATTAAACCAGGCACCCCCTGCTCTGAAGAGGGGAGGGTGTCTGGTTCATAGGAAAAGGTCAGAAATTGATGGAAACACCACCGAAATGGTTCGGGAACAGCATGGGGAGGATGTGTGGATGCATCTTGGACTCCCAGGTCGCTGCTGGAAATGATGTTGTCCGAGTAGTACGCCACTTTTACAGACTTACACTAATACGCACAAAACCGAAGATAAAATAGATTTTAGAGGAAAAATTGTTAGGAAACATTCTATCCTGTATATTTACTAATTACAAGGAAGAGGCACTCTGATACAACCTGTATATCACATAATGGAGGGCCTCATCTACATTGTGGTACAAAAGTTCAGGTAGTGGGACTCCTACACTCTAAAAGCCTATGCACTAAGTGAAAAGACTTCCAAAAATTACAAGGAACCGGCACTCCAATACACCCTTTATTACACATAAAGGAGGGCATCATACACCCTTGAAAAATTATGACTGCTGGCGTGCTGGTGACCCTCAAAAACATTAGGAGCAAGGGCCTGCTAGTGACCTTCTAAAACATTAGGGGTGAGGGTCTGCTGCAGAGCTGACTCTCTAAATCATTAGGGGCAAATGCTTGCTGCTGATCTGAGCATCTAAAAAATTATTGGCGAGTGCCTGCTGCTAAGCTGACCATAGAAAAAATTATAGGCGAGTGCCTGCAGGTGAGCTGACCCTGTAAAACATTATGGTTGAGGGCCTGCTGGTGAGCCAACCCTCAAAAAGATTATATGCGAGGGCTTGCTGGTGAGCTGACCCTCTAAAATATTGTAGGTGAGGGCCTGCTGGTGAGCTGACCCGCTAAAACGTTATATGCGAGGGCCTGCAGGTGAGCTGACCCTCTAAAAGATTGTAGGTGAGGGCCTGCTTGTGAGCTGACCCTCTAAAACATTATATGTGAGGGCATGCCAGTGAGCTGACCCTCTAAAAGATTGTTGGTGAGGGCCTGCTGGTAAGCTGACCCTCTAAAACATTATAAGTGAGGGCCTGCAGATGAGCTGACCCTCTAAAAGATTGTACGTGAGGGCCTGCTAGTGAGCTAACCCTCTAAAAACATTACATGCAAGGGCCTGCAGGTGAGCTGACCCTCTAAAACATTACATGCAAGGGCCTGCAGGTGAGCTGGCCCTCTAAAAGATTGTAGGTGAAAGACTACTGGTGAACTGACCCTCTAAAATATTATATGCAAGGGTCTGCAGGTGAGCTGGCCCTCTAAAAGAATGAAGGTGAGGGCCTGCTGGTGAGCTGACTCTGTAAAACATTATGGTTGAGGGACTGCTGGTGAGCTAACCTTTAAAAACATTATATGCGAGGGCCTGCAGGTGAGCTGACCCTCTAAAAGATTGTAGGTGAGTGCCTGCTGGTGAGTTGACCCTCTAATACATTACATGCAGGGGCCTGCAGGTGAGCTGACCCTCTAAAAGATTGTAGGTGAGTGCCTGCTGGTGAGCTGGCCCTCTAAAACATTATATGCAAGGGCCTGCGGGTGAGCTGACCCTCTAAAAGATTGTAGGTGAGGGCCTGCTGGTGGGCTGACCCTCTAAAACATAATATGCGAGGGCCTGGAGGTGAGCTGACCTGCTACAACATTAGGAGCAAAGGCAGATTAATAGGCATGTTGATATGATGGAAGAGGAGGAGGAGGAGGAGGTGGAGAAAAGGAAGGTTGAACCATATACCCTTTTTGAGGAGGAAGGGGTGCATGGGAATACAGTGTATTTGGTACTTTATAAAAAACACATTTAAAGTGCCATTATGTTCAGCCGCTTTCTTCTGGTGGAGTAGAGAAGTCCAGGCCCTGTTCATTTTTATAAGAGTCAACCTGTCAGCATTTTCAGTTGACAGATGGATGCGCTTATCAGTTATTATGCCCCCAGCAGCACTAAATACCTGCTCAGAAAAAACGCTGGTGGCAGGGCAGGCCAGCAACTCCAAGGCATAGAGCGCACGTTCGTGCCACGTGTCCAGCTTGGACACCCAGTAGTTTTAAGGCACAGAGGGATCATTGAGGATGCTGACATGGTCTGCTACGTACTCCTTCACCATCTTCCAAAATACTTCCCTCCTTGTGACACTAGGCCACGCATCAGGGTGAGGGTGCTGGCAGGGTGTTATGAAACTGTCCCAGGCTTTGGAGTGTGTTGCTCTGCCTCTGTTGGAACTGCTGTGTGTTCCCCTTGTCTCCCCTCCTCGGTTGCCCAAGGAACTTCGTACTCTGCCTCCAGCGTTGTCAGCTGGAAATTTTTGGAGCAATTTTTCCACAAGGACCTTCTGGTATTGCACCATTTTGCTTGTCCTCTCCACCACAGGAATGAGAGATGAGAAGTTCTCTTTGTAGCGGGGGTCGAAAAGGGTGAACAACCAGTAATCCTGTGTTGCCCAAAATGCGTAAAATGTGTGGGTCACGGGAAAGGCAGCCTAACAAAGTCAGCCATGTGTGCCAGAGTCCGAACAGGCAAGACTTCGCTGTCGTCACCAGGAGGATAACTCTCAATCTCCTCATCCTCTTCTTCCTCTTCTGCCCTTCCACACTGAACAGATGGAATTAAACTTCCATGGGTAATACCCTCTGTAGCGGAGGCAACCGTCTCCTGCTCCTGCTCCTCCTCATTATCATCCAATTTGCACTGAGAAGACAAACTAAGGGTTGTCTGTCTATCACCCTGTGTAATCTCTTCCCCCATTTCCACCTCTTCCACATACAAAGCATCGGCCTTAATTGTGAGCGTCTGAGTAGACACAGAAGGGTTGGTGACGCTAATAACAGCGTTATCGCCGCTCACCATCTGTTTTGATTCCTCAAAGTTTCTTAAAACCTTAGAGAGGTCAGACATCTATGCCCACTTCTCGCTTGTGAAGAGTGGAAGCTGACTGGAATGGCGATGCCAATGTTGCAGCTGGTATTTCACTTCTGCCCTCTGCTGCTTACAAAGCCTGACCAACATGTGGAACATCAAGTTCCAGCGCGTACTCACGTCGCACAACAGTACAGAAAAATTTGAAAGCACCCATAGCCTAAGGGCTCATGCACATGACCGTATGTATTTTACTGTTTCAGTAAATTACAGGTCCTTCTCAAAAAATTAGCATATTGTGATAAAGTTCATTATTTTCTGTAATGTACTGATAAACATTAGACTTTCATATATTTTAGATTCATTACACACCAACTGAAGTAGTTCAAGCCTTTTATTGTTTTAATATTGATGATTTTGGCATACAGCTCATGAAAACCCAAAATTCCTATCTAAAAAAATTAGCATATTTCATCTGACCATGAAAAAAAAAGAGTTTTTAATACAAAAAAAGTCAACCTTCAAATAATTATGTTCGGTTATGCACTCAATACTTGGTCGGGAATCCTTCTGCAGAAATGACTGCTTCAATGTGGCGTGGCATGGAGGCAGGGGCGTACACAGAAATCATTGGGCCCCATAGCAAGAATTTAGATTGGGCCCCCATGCCCGTCCTAGTCCCTCCTACTATGCGCCCTGGCTCCTCTTACTACCCTCCCTAACTTCTCCCCTGCCTCATGCAGGAGTATTTTGTTCTACAAAATGGCAGTACTCATGCCGGATCCCAACAGACCCATTAGGCTACTTTCACACTTGCGGCAGGACGGATCCGACAGGCTGTTCACCTTGTCGGATCCATCCTGTGGCTATTTCGCCGTGCCGCCGGACCGCCGCTCCGTCCCCATTGACTATATAGTGCACGGCAAAAGTCGCCGGACTAAAAAGTCAGACATGCAGTACCTTTTAGTCCGGTGGCTTTCGCCGTGCACCGCCATGCTGCGCCAGAGATCCGCCCCCGTTATAGTCAATGGGGAAATAGCCACAGGACGGATCCGACATGGTGAACAGCCTGTCGGATCCGTCCTGCCGCAAGTGTGAAAGTCGCCTTATAGAGAATGGGATCTGATAGTTCTGGCTGGGTTCAGCATATATTGACAAGAATCTGGGGCGTTACATGATGTAATACAACCCAACTTTCCTGCTGTCCAGCATGGCACATGCACATAGACATGAGAAAAGTTTGAGGAAGCGAGTGCCCCCCATCCTCTGTGTCATGCAGGACAGCTAGAAGACACTGACATTACTCGCTATCCTGCATGACACATGTGCAGAGACAGGAGTCTCTGGGAAAGCTGGGTGAACATTACATGATGTAAGCATTTATGCCTTGCAGGATAGCAGGAAATCTGAGGGACATTGCATGATGTAATAGCACCCAGCTTTTCTACTGCCCTGCATGGCACATGTGGAGAGACATGAAAATAATCTGAGAAAGCTGAGTGATACAGCTCCCACCTCCCCTCATATCTTCTCCTGCCTCTGCACTTGTGCCATGCAGGACATCAGGAAAGCTGAGTCACATTACATAATAGCACCCAGCTTTCCTCCTGTTCTGAATGGCATATGTGCAGAGGAATAGCCTGGGAAAGCTGAGTGACCCCACCCCCCCCTGCACTGTCCTCACCAACAACTGGTCACTTACTTCATTACTGGTGGGGTAGTGGCAATCCAGAGAGGAATCAGGCATAATGGAGCTAACAGGCGGGAGGCGGGGCTAGGAGGCGGGGCTAGCAGACAGGAGACAGTTAGGAAGATAGACGGGGGCGGGGCCTCTTCTCCACTGCGGGCCCCTCTTCCTCACGGGCCCCATAGCAGCTGCGTGGTCTGCCTATATGGTAGGTACGCCACTGCATGGAGGCAATCAGCCTGTGGCACTGCTGAGGTGTTATGGAGGCCCAGGATGCTTCGATAGCGGCCTTAAGCTCATCCAGAGTGTTGGGTCTTGCGTCTCTCAACTTTCTCTTCCCAATATCCCACAGATTCTCTATGGGGTTCAGGTCAGGAGAGTTAGCAGGCCAATTGAGCACAGTAATACCATGGTCAGTAAACCATTTACCAGTGGTTTTGGCACTGTGAGCAGGTGCCAGGACGTGCTGAAAAATGAAATCTTCATCTCCATAAAGCTTTTCAGCAGATGGAAGCATGAAGTGCTCCAAAATCTCCTGATAGCTAGCTGCATTGACCCTGTCCTTGATAAAACACAGTGGACCAACACCAGCAGCTGACATGGCACCCCAGACCATCACTGACTGTGGGTACTTGACACTGGACTTCAGGCACTTTGGCATTTCCCTCTCCCCAGTCTTCCTCCAGACTCTGGCACCTTGATTTCCGAATGACATGCAAAATTTGCTTTCATCCGAAAAAAGTACTTTGGACCACTGAGCAACAGTCCAGTGCTGCTTCTCTGTAGCCCAGGTCAGGCGCTTCTGCCGCTGTTTCTGGTTCAAAAGTGGCTTGACCTGGGGAATGCGGCACCTGTAGCCCATTTCCTGCACACGCCTGTACACGGTGGCTCTGGATGTTTCTACTCCAGACTCAGTCCACTGCTTCCGCAGGTCCCCCAAGGTCTGGAATCGGTCCTTCTCCACAATCTTCCTCAGGGTCCGGTCACCTCTTCTCATTGTGCAGCGTTTTCTGCCACACTTTTTCCTTCCCACAGACTTCCCACTGAGGGGCCTTGATACAGCACTCTGGGAACAGCCTATTCGTTCAGAAATTTCTTTGTGTCTTACCCTCTTGCTTGAGGGTGTCAATGATGGCCTTCTGGACAGCAGTCAGGTCGCCAGTCTTACCCGTGATTGCGGTTTTGAGTAATGAACCAGGCTGGGAGTTTTTAAAAGCCTCAGGAATCTTTTGCAGGTGTTTAGAGTTAATTAGTTGATTCAGATGATTAGGTTAATAGCTCGTTTAGAGAACCTTTTCATGATATGCTAATTTTTTTAGATAGGAATTTGGGGTTTTTATGAGCTGTATGCCAAAATCATCAATATTAAAACAATAAAAGGCTTGAACTACTTCAGTTGTGTGTAATGAATCTAAAATATATGAAAGTCTAATGTTTATCAGTACATTACAGAAAATAATGAACTTTATCACAATATGCTAATTTTTTTTAGAAGGACCTGTAAGTTCTGGTTTACTGCAACTTGTTGTTCCTCAATTATTACTACAATAAATCGGTGTGCCACTGTTACCAGCACTGGCGTCATGAACTTAAAGAGATCTTGCCACCGGCACATTAAACTTGCAACACCCAGGGCACCTCACCTACCACCCGGCCTGGTCCCTATATACAGAGAGTGCCCCAGAGGACCCCTGTGCCAGCCTCTCCATCACTGCTGTACGTCTGCCCTGGGTATATAAAAGACTGTGAGTACTATAACCACCCTCAGTTAGTAACTATCCCTGTGACCTCACCATTCGCCTCACCCTGCAGGGCTGCATACTGCAAGCTAATAAGATATTCAGCTGAATCTCTGTAGGAATGGAGTTCATGAAGAGACATAAAGTACAGAGATGAGGTGGGGATGTGGATAATGAGCATGCATTATTTTTCGATGGATTTTGGTATTTATTTGATTGCACTGAGCACTTTTCCATCAAGGAGGCTGCACTTTGTAATTGAGGGTATATTTGAGAGGCTCAAAAATGTCCAGGCAACAGAAGGGTTCCAAAAAAAAAGACCCAGAGCCAGAATGTGGATAGTAGCAGCACCAACTATCAGGCCAGAAGACGTAGTAGTAGTACATAGTAGGCCGCAGTTGTCCCTGCTGGCTTTGGAAAGGCGCAACATTATAGTTGAGGAGAAAGAAGATGTGATTGTGGATGGGATAGCTCACTCCTTCTCTCAGTGGAGTTGAGTTCAGAGTCGGACACTGTGCTGTGGAGCCAGGGGTCACAGCATTCTTCCTGGTCCTCCTCCTTGCAGCTCCAAAGAAGGCTTTCAGTGGAGTCCTCAAAGTCTTCACTGACCCTTCCTAGAGGGGTGCCTTCCTTTTTCCTAAGAAGCGTCAAGAAAACCCCACCACACCGTATGGCAGAGCAGTCAGCTTTTGTATTGCACTAAGGAGGAGGTGGAGGAGGAGGCAGGTGACCCCATGCATACCTGTGCTGATGGTGGTGGTAATAGTGGCACCTTGGCTGACAGACACTATTGAATCTTACTATCAGTCAGGCCGCCATACGCGCTGTACTCTAGGAGAAGGGCATATATTAGTGTCAGCGGCTGTCCAGTGAGTCCCCTACCCAGGGGGAGCTCCAGGGAAGCGTCAGAGAGATGGAGGCAACAACGGGGAATAGGTGCACCTTGCATCCGGCCAGAGGCGCTCATATCCTGGATGCCAGCAGGCAGCATGAACCGGTCAGGATCTCTACCTTCTTCCGCAAGGTGTGGGAAACGGGGTCTCCCCTGACATGTCACATCAGCCCTGTGACCGGGGAGAGGTGCCTGAACCTGTCCAGGAGCGCATCGCGCGTTCGCTGGGAACCCAGTGCTAAATCATTCGTAGACGACCTGGCCCTTTTCACATACAGTACAAGTGAGACCTGGATTAACTATTTGTGGGTCTCACTATTCTTCTGGCCCCTTGTCCCCTGATAAGTCTGGGGCAATTGAAATAAGATGAAAGCATCCCTTTGGGTTTTCAGGTGATGTATCCCTTCCCCCCCACCCAAAGTGATGTCAAGGGCCTGATAGCAGGACTGGTTCTGGACGGGGCCACCCTTAGAGATGACAAGGGCACTCTAATTAGGATGTCATTAGGGTATAATAGCCCTGACAGGGTCTTCTAGGGCAAGCATCAGGTGTCCTGACCCATCCAAATACTGGCATCACCTTTTTAGTCAGCTATTCAAGTTTATTGTTAAACCTACATACCAGTAAGACCGTTATTTTTATTTGTATTTATTTGTCTGGTACTTAGACAAGAATAAAATAAAAGTTATGCTTTAGGCCGAATGCACACGGCCGTGTTTGCGGCCGAGAGCGGGCCGTGAAAACCCTGCCGGGATTCCTGCTGACTGCTGGAGCGCACGGCGTCATGGGTTGCTATGACGCCATGCGCTTCATGCAGCCGCTGCTGGGTTGCTATGACGCCGTGCGCTCCAGCAGTCAGCAGGAATCCCGGCCAGGTTTCTACGGCCAGCACTCGGCCGCAGAACACGGCCGTGTGCATTCGGCCTTAATTAGAGCATTTCTACAGGGAGGAACAAAATACCAAACTTCAAAAAAGCTAAATTTAGCCAACCAAGAGAGGCCATAGGCCGAACTAACTGGGACAAAGTCCTCAAAAATTTTATTACAGCCACTAAATGGGATATCTTTAAAAACATCCTAAAATCTCATTGTTAGAGGTACATACCATATGGGAATAAAAGGTTAAGGAACAAAAAGAAACCAATGTGGATAAACAGAACTGTAAAGAAAGCAATAAATGACAAAAAGAAAGCATTTAAAATCACTAAAACAGGGGTGTAGCACGGAAGCACTGAAAAACTATAAGGAAAAAAATAGAACATGTAAAAAACCAATAAAAGCGGCCAAACTAGAGACAGAGAGATTATTTTTTAAAGAGAGTAAAACTAACCCTAAAATGTTCTTCAATTATATAAATGTTAAAAAGTATAAATCTGTAGGTGTCGGCCCTCTAAAGAGTAATGAGGGGGGAGTCGCAGAGAGCGACGAGGAGAAAGCAAAGCTGTTAAATATTTTTTTCTCCAATGTATTCACTCAGCACATGCACATCTTAGGCAACCTGTTAGTGTATTACCCTGTGTAATACACTAACAGGCAATGCATTACAATACAGATGTATTGTAATGCATTGCAGAGGGGATCAAACCCCCAAAAGTTAAAGTCCCAGAGTGGGACAGAAATAAAGTTAAAAAAAAAAAGTGTTTTTAATAAAAATAAATAGTTTCAAGTTAAAAAAAAGAAAAAAAACACCCCTTTCCTCTGATTTTATAATAAAAAAAATAACTCACATATTAGGTATCGCCGCATCCGTAACAACCGACTATATAAATATATTGCAAGATCCACAGCATCCGATAGACACCATAAAAAAATAAAACTGTAAAAAAAAAGCCTATTTTGTCACCTTACATCACTAAGAGTGCAACACCAAGCGATCAAAAAGGCTTATGACCCCAAAAATAGTACCAATCTAATCTTCACCTCATCCCGAAAAAAAATAAGCCCCTACATAGGACAATCGCCAAAAAAATAAAAAAAACTATGGCTCTCAGTCTATGGAGACACGAAAACATGATATCTTTTTGTTTCATAAATGCTTTTATTGTGTTAAATGTAAAAAAAAAAAAAAGTATACATATTAGGTATCGCCACGTCCGTAACAACCTGCTCTATAACAATACCAGATGTAATGCTTTACAGGGTCAGCTTACCTGCAGGCCCTCACATATAGTTTTTTACAGGGTCAGCTCACCTGCAGGCCCTCACATATAATATTTTACAGGGTCAGCTCACCTGCAGGTCCTCGTATATAATGTTTTACAGGGTCAGCTCACCTGCAGGCCCTCGCATATAATGTTTTACAGGTTCAGCTCACCTGCAGGCCCACACATATAATGTTTTACAGGGTCAGCTGACCTGCAGGCCCTTACCTACAATATTTTACAGGGTCAGCTCACCTGCAGGCGCTCACATATAATGTTCTACAGGGTCATATCACCTACAGGCCCTCAACTACAATCTTTTACAGGGTTAGATCACCTGCAGGCCCTCGAATATAATGTTTTACAGGGTCAGCTCACCTGCAGGCCCTCACCGACAATCTTTTACAGGGTCAGCTCACCTTCTGATGATGACAGCAAAGTCTTGCCTGTTGGTACTCTGGCACATATGGCTGACTTCATGTTAGGCTGCCTTTCCCACAACCCGCGCGTTATACGCATTTTAGACAACATGGATTACTGGTTGTTCACCCTTTTTGACCTCCGCTACAAAGAGAACTTCTCTTCTCTCATTCCTCTGGTGGAGAGGACAAGCAAAATGGTGCCAGAAGGTCCTTGTTGAAAAATTGCTCCAAAGTTGATCCAAATGGATTGTCGCTGTCACGGAGACGTGCGATCGCATAGAAGTTATCTTGAGTCAACAAAGCGTCAGCAGGCCCTCACCTACAAGTCCAGTCTCAGTAGGCAAGAGTCTGGTCAACACAACACTGGGTGGAGGCCAGGAGCAAGTTGGCTGCTGGCAGCAGACTTGCCCTCCAATAGAGCCTCGTTAAAGGAAATTGTACTCATTCCAATAACAGGGCCTCTTGTTATTTATCGTCACTACCTCCCCGAGTCGGGAGTGGGTAATTGCAGCGCGCCTGCTGCCTTCCTTGTACGCTTGTGCTTGAATAACTTGACCCACCCTCTCTGGGTGGTTCACACTTAGGAAAAAAAGGGGGCAAGGCAACAACAGCAAATCAGATTTCAGCCATTGACCTCCCTTGGATGTGGTAGCTGTTTTTCAGGCTCCTTCTCCGGCATCGAACCCTGATTACCTGTTACCCGTGATCACATGGTAGGCGCAGAAAAGGACATTGAAAGTTGATAGGGCAGACATCCGAATGGATCGTCGCTCTCATATGGACGTGCAATTGCCCAGAGGTTATCTAGAGTCACCAATGCGGCAGCAGGCCCTCACCCCTAATGTTTTAGATAGTCAGATCAGCAGGCCCTTGCTCCTAATGTATTTGAGGGTTACCAGCAGGCCATCAATCATACTTTTTCAAGGGTGTGTATGATGCCCTCCTTTATGTGTAACAAAGGGTGTATCGGAGTGCCGTTTCCTTGTAATCTTTGGCAGCCCTTTCACTTGTGCATAGGCTTTATGAGAGTAGGATTCCTACTACCTGAACTATTGTACCACAATGTGAATGAGGCCCTTCATTATGTGATATACAGGTTGTTTTGAAGTACCTCTTCCTTGTAATTTTTGGCAGCACTTGCACTTTATATACATGTAAATATACAGGAAAAAAATGTTTCTTAACAATTTTTCCTCCCAAAAATATTTTTTTTCGGTTTTGAGTGTATTATTGTCAGTTTGTAAAAGTGGCGCACTGGTCAGACAACATGGTTCCAAGCAGCGACCTGGGAGTCCAAGATGCATCAAGACATCCTCCCGATGTTGTTCCTGAACCATTCAGGTGGTGTTTCCATCAATTTCTGACCTTTTCCTATGAACCAAGGCACCCTGCCCTCTTCAGAGCAGGGGGTGCCTGGTTTAATGCTCGGGTTCTCCCATTGACTTCCATTATACTCCCGATGTGTTCGGCCAGAGCACCGAGCACTTTGGTGCTCGATCAACACTAGTGACAACAATGGGAATCTGCCATGGAGGAGGAGGATGAGGAGTTGCCACTGCAAGAGAAGGAGGAGTCGGAGGTGGAGGAGCAAGAGGACGATGATGAGGATGGCATGGGCCAAGACACCCACCGGTCATCAGAGTGTCTCGAAGAGAGGCTCCCTTCTGTCCCCCGCAGTGTCACCCCCCTTCCGCCGCCATCCGATTTAGAAGCCTCAGCAGCAGTAGCAGCAACAGCAGTCATTTCAGTCTCCTCAACATGATGTAGATGTTTTTCCATGTGCTGCACCCAGCTGAGGCCAGTCAGCAAGTTGACAGCTCCTGCCTCAAACTATGACCAGTCTCTGTCGCATACCCAGTTCCCTGATCCCATGGATTTCTAGGCAGGCAGACTGGCACAGCACTCTCTCTATCTTCTTTCTTGCCCTGCCTCCAGTGTCATCTTGGAGAGGGTTTTCAGTGCCGAGGGGGTGTGGTGACACCCAAACAGACATCTGCCGGTGTCCAAAACATCACTTTTGTCAAAATGAACCAAGCCTGGATTCAGGAGGATTTTCCCACTCCCCTGGCTGAATCCATTGTATAGAACTTGCCCACCTCGCCTTGCTGGCAGTGCCCCATCTTGCCACTGTTGCTGTCTATCTGACTATTATCATGTTCTGTATGGCTGCTGCAGCTCCCTGCACCATGCTACTAATGCCTCTCAATCATCAGTTTATGTGTATTTATATTCCACACAGTTGTAATTAAAAAAACATTTTTGGGGGGGAAGTTAATTCTACTTTCACATCTGCTATTTTGCCTGATCTGGAAGGGATCAGCAAGAATGCTTCCGTTATGATAATAAAACCGTCTGCATTCGTTATAAACAGTTCCGGTTGTATTATCTCTAAAATGGCCATGACCGATCCAGTACAAAAACCATTGACTTACATTTTGTTTCATGCCAAATGGGTCTTGCTCCGCATCCCATGCCAGGCTGAAAAAGTTTTTCTGTCCGGCATGGGAACACAACCATAACACAACGGAACAGAATGAATTCTAGATTTCTAACAAAGCTAGAACCAACAAATCTAGAATCCAGTTTTGTTTTTTACGACGTTCACTTTGCAGTAAACTGACTTTTGCTCTTCATTTTCCTGTTCAGTATGATTATGGCGATACCACATGTATAGTTTTTCATGCATTTTAATACTGAAATTAAAAAAAGCTTTTGAATTTTTTCTTGTTATTTCTGTATTATGACCTCCATAACTTTTTTATAGTTATATCTACGATGTTTTTAGTTTTTGCTAATACTATTTTGAGGTGTGTATGTCTTTTTGATCACTTTTTATTACATTTTTTGGGGAAGTAAAATACAAAAAAATGGCGAATCGGCCATTTTTCTTTTCCTTATGATATGGGATAGTTTTTTTGTTTTTTTATAGTATGGGGAATTTTATTTATTTTTTATTGTTTATTTAGATTTTGTTTTTGGAGAAAGGATTTACATTTTTATAATTTTTTTTTTTTTTTTACTTTTAATAAAAATTTTGTTAGGTCCCCAGTTGGATCCCAACTTGCAATCTGATGATTGCAATTTGTATAGAATAATGGAATTTTGGAATTTGCTCCATTATTCTATACAGAAATCACTATATTACAGTTCAGTGCTGCCACCTGCTGGCCTGAACTGTAATATATAAGTAATCCCAGTACAGGCTCAGGCTCATTACTATGTATGAACTTCTTCCCCAATCTCCACCCCGGAGCCTTCCTTACCCAGGAGTGCACGCTTCCAGGTTTTAGCCCTCTCACATGCTGTGGCCACATTTCACGACGGTATCTGAGGGGTTAAATGTCCGCAGTCGGCATTACTGCTGATTGTGGAAATTAGCCGCAGGTGTCTGCCGTATGAAAACTCTAGAGCGGACACCATCTTTAAAGATCCGTCGGCCATACATGTACGGCACATGTCAGGAAGTGGTTAATGTAAAATAGAAACTAGTGAATTTTTTTATTGTTTCATTTAAAATATCTACCTGCATCCACCTGAAAAAAAATCTGTAAAATCATAACCACTAGGGGTCTCACTTCCACCTAATTTGCAGTCCACTGTTTGTTGTCAAGCAAGATCCATCCCTGGTAAGGCTACTTTCACACTAGCGTTCATGGGTCCGTTCGTGAGCTCCGTTTGAAGGAGCTCACGACCGGACCCAAATGCCTCCGTCCAGCCCTGATGCAGTCTGAATGGAGAGGATCCGCTCAGACTGCATCAGTCTGGTGGCGTTCAGCCTCCGCTCCGCTCGCCTCCGCACGGACAGGCGGACAGCTGAACGCTGCTTGCAGCGTTCGGGTGTCCGCCTGGCCGTGCGGAGGCGAGCGGATCCGTTCAGACTTACAATGTAAGTCAATGGGAACGGATCCGCTTGAAGATGTCACCATATGGCTCAATCTTCAAGCGGATCCGTCCCCCATTGACTTTACATTGAAAGTCTGAACGGATCCGCTCAGGCTGCTTTCACACTTAGAATTTTTTCTAAGTTATTAATGCAGACGGATCCGTACTGAACGGAGCCTCCGTCTGCATTAATATGATCGGATCCGTTCAGAACGGATCCGATCAAGCGCAAGTGTGAAAGTAGCCTAAAAGAGACACAGAAGACAGCAAAAAGGAAGTGGGGACGTGTCTGAGCTAGCTGACATCAGGAGCCTGATAAAATAACTGCTTGTACACAGCTTCTGAACATCACAGGAGCCTCCAGTGTGTTTGCAAGTGTGATCTCCCCCTCCTTATCTGTTCTGTGCTGAAAACAAACATAGTGGGAGGTATGAGAAAGGATATCACAATAGCACAGTGCTGTTAGAAGGGGGGCACCTCTGCTTCTGAGTGGAATGCATCTAGCTGTGCAGTTGATACAGGGGATAATATGGTTAAAAAACATTAGGGAAGCCCAAACATTACTCCTTCACAGTTATGATTGTACAAAGAAGCACAGCCATTATGCAAACTTTTTATTTTTTTGGAGAACTCAGAGGTACTGTATGCTTTAAGGCAGTGATGCCCAACCTACGGCCCTAAGCTGTGTCATGTGGACCCCACAGTGACCAGAGGCCTTAGACTTTTCCCCGTTTTTTATCAGCGCAAGGTGCGCTGTGAATGGCACAAGCAGCGCGGCGATGCTGCCTGTGTCCGCAATAACCAATAGCAAAGCTCCGGAAAGTAAGGAGCTTTGCTATTGGTTAGATTGGGCGGGCGCCAGAGCGATAGCGTGCCCTGCAGTAGGGGAAGGCGGCAGAAGCTGGAAGGAGGAGGGTCCGGCTCCCAGGGGTGGCTGAAGCAAAGAGTGCCAGGCACGCTGCTCAAGGACCCTGAGAGACATGGCGGCTAAGGAGCTGAAGCCTACAGCCCAGACATCAAGATGGACCTGCAAAAGAAGGTGACAGCGCAGGGTGTAATGTATCGATGTGTGTAATGTATGTAGAGCAGTGTGTGATCGTCACATACTGCACTACATACATCATACACATGTTTACATCACATGCCCCCTCAAAGTAATAATGGCCAGATATGTGCCCTCTTCACAGCAGTAATGCTCACACGTGCCCCCTCACAGTAATAATGGCCAGATATGTGCCCTCTTCACAGCAGTAATGCTCACATGTGCCCCCTCACAGTAATAATGGCCAGATATGTGCCCTCTTCACAGCAGTAATGCTCACACGTGCCCCTCACAATAATAATGGCCAGATATGTGCCCTCTTCACAGTAGTAATGCTCACACATGCCCCCTCACAGTAATAATGGCCAGATATGTGCCCTCTTCACAGCAGTAATGCTCACACATGCCCCCTCCCAGTAATAATGGCCAGATATGTGCCCTCTTCACAGTAGTAATGCTCACACATGCCCCCTCACAGTAATAATGGCCAGATATGTGCCCTCTTCACAGTAGTAATGCTCACACGTGCCCCTCACAGTGTTTTCATTTCTTTCTGGCAAAGCTACCTGGTTCTGGCCCGCAAAATCTATACCAAGTTTAGTGCGACCATCAGACGAAAAATGGTTGGACACCACTGCTTTAAGGGATTGCATACCTAGTGCTTGATTGCACCCATCTGATGGCAAAATACCTGGCCTGTATTGGTGTACTAGGGCCCTCACCCCCCTCTCTCTCTCTTTCCTGCTATCAGAGCTTTTCTCCTGGTGTTCCAGAACATCAGCTGTTATGTCAGCTGCTCCTACCTGTACTCACACAACTTCTCTTTGCCTTCACTACCACTCCTCTCCTTGCTCTGTTACAGCTACATACCTGCTTCTAATTCCTAATCATCTTCTGCTATAACACTCATCTACTGACCGACCCCATTTCCCTGCCTGTTAAGTTCCTGCTAAGGCTTTTGTTCCTGTTGCATGCCTTGACCTTGGACCTGTATTATGGACATGTATAAGCCCTGCCTTCGCTGACCTCAGCCTATTACTGACTATGTGTTTAGTCTATGGGCCAAATTTATCATTAGCTCAAGTCAGAATAATGGAGTGAAAAAGTCGCAAAAAAATGCGCAAACGCTAAAACTGCGCACAAATGTGCGACTTTTTTCTGCTCTGCACTGTGGTTGCATAAGTGTGCACACCCTCTTATAACTGGGGATGTAGCTGTGTTCAGAATTAAGCAATCACATTCAAAATCTTGTTAAATAGGAGTCAGCATACACCTGCCATCAATTAAAGTGTCTGTGATTAACCCCAAATAAAGTTCAGCTGCTCTAGTTGGTCTTTCCTGAAATTTTCTTAATCGCATCCCACAGCAAAAGCCATGGTCCACAGAGAGCTTCCAAAGTATCAGAGGAATCTCATTGTTAAAAGGTATCAGTCAGGAGAAGGGTACAAAAGGATTTCCAAGGCATTAGATAAACCATGGAACACAGTGAAGATAGTCATCATCAAGTGGAGAAAATATGGCACAACAGGGACATCACCAAGAACTGGATGTCCCTCCAAAATTGATGAAAAGACGAGAAGAAAACTGGTCAGGGAGGCTACCAAGAGGCTTACAGCAACATTAAAGGAGCTGTAGGAATATCTGGCAATTACTGGCTGTGTGGTACATGTGACAACAATCTCCCGTATTCTTCATATGTCTGGGATATGGGGTAGAGGGGCAAGACGAAAGCATTTTCTGACGAAAAAAAACATCCAAGCCAGGCTACATTTTGCAAAACACATCTGAAGTCTCCCAAAAGCATGTGGGAAAAGTTGTTATGGTCTGATGAAACCAAGGTTGAATTCCAAAAGATATGTTTGGCGCAAAAACAACACTGCACATCACCAAAAGAACCCCATACCCACAGTGAAGCATGGTGGTGGCAGCATCATGCTTTGGGGCTGCTTTTCTTCAGCTGGAACTGGGGCCTTAGTTAAGCTAGAGGGAATTATGAACAATTCCAAATACCAGTCAATATTGGCACAAAACCTTCAGGCTTCTGCTAGAAAGCTGAACATGAAGAGGAACTTCATCTTTCAGCATGACAACGACCCAAAGCATACATCCAAATCAACCAAGTAATGGCTTCACCAGAGGAAGATTAAAGTTTTGTAATGTCCCAGCCAGAGCCTAGACCTGAATCCGATTGAAAATCTGTGGGGTGATCTGAAAAGGGCTATGCACAGGAGATGCCCTCGCAATCTGACAGATTTGGAGTGTTTTTGCAAAGAAGAGTGGGCAAATCTTGCCAAGTCAAAATGTGCCATGCTGATAGATTCATTCCCAAAAAGACTGAGTTAATGGTGTGCAGACTTACGCAACCATATTATTTTTATATTTTTTCTTCCCTCTACCTAAAAGATTTCAGTTTGTCTTTCAATTGAGTTGTACAGTTTATAGGTCACATTAAAGGTAGAAAAAGTTTTGAAATGATTTATCTTTGTCTCATTTTTTTTTACATCACAGAAACCTGACATTTTAACATGGGTGTGTGGACTTTTTATATCCACTGTATATACTTATTGACAAAAAATAATGCACCCAAATAAATATGTTGGATTGCTTCAAAACTAGGATGCAGTTACAGGTGTGGTCTGATTAGACACCGGGTCTTGCCACAAGAGGGCGGAAAAGTGCTTCCCCTGCTGTTCTATATATAAAAAAAAGGCTATTAGAGGCTACTTTTAAGTAGCGTACTTCGTGGTGAGAAATTGTTGACTGCTAGACATGTCTTTACTATGCACTTGAAGATATTTTGCCCAATTAACAGAATTTGTTACGGGGTACAGGATAATCTTTATGACAAACTGCCCACTATCTAGGCTCTTCTATTGAGGCAGTGGTTACGTGAAGTCATGCATACACAGTCAATAGGCCCTGAAAGGCCCAGACAGACCACCAGTAGAGAAAATCATTTGATATGCCAACAAGCTCGAGCAGCTCCCACAGTTTTGTTGTCCACCATCCAGGCATAGGTGGCACATTCCTTACATACTCATTTCTCTGCCTGGGTCATTTCCAAGGGCTCAGCAGAAGGAAATTTAGTGTCACAGTGTCCATTTCTGGCCCTGCAAATGACAGCCAACCACTGTCTACAGTGGTGCTGTAATCGAAAAACCTGGACTCCTACGATCTGGAACCGTATCGTCTTTAGTGATCAATCTAGGTTATGCTTGGAATCCGACAACAGTTATGTTCGAATATGAAGGCCTTGTGGTGAGCACTTCAATCCTGTCTTTGTTGTGGAGAGACACACTTCACCAAACTGCTGGTGCGATGATCTGAAGATTCATTGACTATACCTGTCGTTCAGCCCTAGTAGTGATATGAGGGACACTAACAACTTACTAATATGTGTAGAACATCCTGTGGCCACATGTGTTGCCTCTCATGGCATGGCTTCCAAGTGGCTTTTTTTTTTTCATTTTTCCAAACACAGCAAGGGTTTCCCAGGAATGCTTCCACAAGATTGCACCAAAATGGAATTTATAGGACCAGCTGGTTTACCAGCTTTGGCAATCTACGAGTGTGCAGGATCTACAGGCCCAGGCTGGGTCCATTGACTCAGCCCTCCATTAGACAGAAATTCTAGTACACAGTAATAGAGCAGCTGAGCTAATCAATCTACTGCTAATCTCCCACAACATGCACCCGCTGCAGGGAGAAACAGAGCATTGCATCCTGTTAGTAGGGATGTTGTCGCGTGACTTGGGGGAGGGGGAATCTCAGCAGCTTGTCTCTCCCGGCAAGCCCGTACCAAGGCTAAGGATTGCGCCCTGGAGCCCAGACAGGTAAGTTTATTACAAACACTTAAAATAACTCAGCATAACAAATATAACAATTAGATTCTCCAAGTTCAACAAAAATGCTTTTAATGCCTATTGCAGTCTCAGAATAATGTATTCCCCTGAACAGTATCCCTCATAAAAGCATATATTTGCAAATTATGTGTTGCCTTAGACATGTCTGATGCAACTAATCCAATCATGGTGTCCTTGAGATAAAACAAATGAAATAACTCAACTGGCTAGGGGTTAGTTGACTATGATGTTTGAAAGAAACTTATAGTAGTGTAAAATGTTAAGAGACCATTGTCTTGAACAAATAAGACAAAGGATACAAACAGATAGCAAAGGTAATGAATGTCCCTAGAAATACAGTTGAAGCATAATTTACAACTTCAAAGTTAAAGGGGTTTCTAAGATTCTGACAGAAACCTGACATTTTAACATGGGTGTGTGGACTTTTTATATCCACTGTATATACTTATTGACAAAAAATAATGCACCCAAATAAATATGTTGGATTGCTTCAAAACTAGGATGCAGTTACAGGTGTGGTCTGATTAGACACCGGGTCTTGCCACAAGAGGGCGGAAAAGTGCTTCCCCTGCTGTTCTATATATAAAAAAAAGGCTATTAGAGGCTACTTTTAAGTAGCGTACTTCGTGGTGAGAAATTGTTGACTGCTAGACATGTCTTTACTATGCACTTGAAGATATTTTGCCCAATTAACAGAATTTGTTACGGGGTACAGGATAATCTTTATGACAAACTGCCCACTATCTAGGCTCTTCTATTGAGGCAGTGGTTACGTGAAGTCATGCATACACAGTCAATAGGCCCTGAAAGGCCCAGACAGACCACCAGTAGAGAAAATCATTTGATATGCCAACAAGCACGAGCAGCTCCCACAGTTTTGTTGTCCACCATCCAGGCATAGGTGGCACATTCCTTACATACTCATTTCTCTGCCTGGGTCATTTCCAAGGGCTCAGCAGAAGGAAATTTAGTGTCACAGTGTCCACTTCTGATATTGAAACCCTTTCGAAAAACTAATTTCCAAAAACACAGCGGCTTCTCGTTTCAGATATCTATTTAGATACCCCAACATCTTTCCCGCCTGGACTGGGCTCAGCCCCTTTAACAACATTGTCCCCACTCTGCCTGCCGCCCCTAAAGCACCGGCTAGCCCCATGACCTCCCACACATGATGAACACTCATGCTTGAACTTACACTTCTGCCCAAACTTGCAGCTCCCCTCGTTGAACAGGAAGCACAATCCCTTGGCTGCCGCAAAACCAGACTGCCCTGCTCCCCCTGACTCCCCCCCCCCCCGAAAGGACTGACCAGGCCTTTCCTGGGCTCAGTCAACCTCATCCACAACCCAATGTCCTTGTGATCCCACCGCATAGTCGGGGGGACCGCCTTCCGTTGACGAAATTGTTCGTCATACCTAAGCAACCCCAAACCCCCATACACCCTATAAGCCTCACCTATAGCATCCAAATAACAGAAAAGAGCCGAACAGCAGTCCGGCGACTTTTCCCCAATCATGCTCGCTAAAATCGCAAACGCCTGCAGCCAATTCCCAAACATGAGCGGAATCAGGCGATGCAAACGTTTGTCCTCTTCCTCCTTCTTACCCCCATCCCTCTTAACCGGATCCAGGTTAAAACGCTCCAAGGGGAGAAGAGAAAAAATGTCCACATACTTCCCCTGCCAAATCCTCTCATGTACTTCCTGCTTCAAATGCACCCGGGGGGCCCTCAAAATACACATACACCTCCCCTTTCGCAGCATCAGCCACCCTGGGCCTATCCTCCTCGCCACCTGCCTGCATCTGGACAGACACTGACCACCTAAACCGACATAAGAACAACTTGCTGTCCCACCAACACCAGCGCCTACACCCCAAGCCTGAAGAGGTGCTGCTCCCGACGCCCCTAACCCTGAACCCCCACCTGCCAAACTATCCCAACCGCCCAATGAAAACATGTTGAAGCCCACCAGAACCACCCACCCCCAAACCCTGAACCAATGCTAAAAACGACCCCAATGCTGCCTCACCTGGCTGCACGGGCGCAGTGGACCCGCTAGCCGATGGTCCCGATTCATTACTTTCTTCAACAGGCATCAACGAAGTGATCCTCCCCGCCGCCATTCCAACGCCGCTACTTTGCATCCCAGCTTCAGACACGATGGATACGCTCCTCTCCATTTCAACTTCCTCTTCCTCCTCTCCATGGGCAGGACCAACTGCAGGCTGTCTGTCAAACTGAAAAGGCCTGACCAGGCTCCCGGCTCCACCCTGCGCAGCCCCGTGCCCACCAGGGCTGCCTCTCCCTCGCCAAGCAGGCCTCCCCCACCTCCATAACTGCATAACTGGGGGGTACCGCTGCACCTGCCCCAGAATCCCTGCTGCTAGACGCTGGGGACAGGGGGATTGCCCCCCCCCCGTCCAGAACTGGGACCCGCCGACACAATGGACTCCTCCCCCCATGCCGGGAGGCACTAGAAACAGCAGGCCTGCAAACCTCCCGGCATAGAGGGTCCCCTGAGGGGCTCCTGTCCCGGCGCCAAACCCGGGGGGTCTCTGAAGGGCTCAGGCGCGTCGGCGGCCGTACCAGCCTCGGCCGTCTCATGCTGGGCTGCGGGCTAACTGTACCCGCCCCCCCCGTAACAATCCAGCTACCTGCGCTCCCAACCAACCAGGCTCCCTGGACTCCGCCGCCTCCCTCAGCTGCCGCAACAAGACCTCCATGTCCTGCGACATCGCTCCGGTGAGTACAGTTAAAACGCTGCTCCTGCTCTGACCGGTCAGTTTGCTTACTTGCTCTGCTCCCTCAAAATGGCACCAGCTCTCAGCACAGTCTCCTGTTTCACTACTCCGTCCAACCCCCACTGACCACTCCCCCTCATCCCCTGCACTACCAGCCTTAACCCTTAACTACCCGGGCCTTACTTAACAACACCTCTCATGTCGTCCTCCCTGCAACTTTGTCCCGTCCGTCCTCACTCATCTGTGACATATACAGTACTCCATCTGAAAACTGTTTCTTTAGGGAAAGTTCCAATAATCTGGGCCTAATCTGGTGTCCACAGTGCGTGGATTTCTGTGACATATACAGTACGTCATCCGAAAAACTTTTTATTTAGCTCAAATTCCAATAATCTGGGCCTAATCTAGTGTTCTGTGACATATACAGTACGCCATCCGAAAACTGTTTCTTTAGGGCAAATTTAAATAATCAGGGGCCAGTCCTCATCTACTGTCTCTGTAGTGTGTGCGTGTAATACACATCTGTGAGATATACAGTACTCCATCCAAAAACTGTTTCTTTAGGGCAAATTCCAATAATCTGGGCCTAATATAGTGTCCATATTCTGTGGGTTTCTGTGACATATACTGTCCTGCATCCGAAAACTGAGTTTGTATTGCAAATTCCCAAAATCTTGCCATAACCTACAGTCCATAGTGTGTGGCTTTCTGTGACATATACAGTACGCCATCCGAAAACTGTTTCTTTAGCGTACATTTAAATAATCAAGGGCCAGTCCTCATCTACTGTCTCTGTAGTGTGTGCATGTAATACACATCCGTGACATATACAGTACTCTATCCGAAAGCTGTTTCTTTATGGCAAATTCCAAAAATCTGGGCCTAATATAGTGCCCATAATCTGTGGTTTTCTGTGACATATACTGTCCTGCATCAGAAAACTGATTTTTTATTGCCAATTCGAATAATCTGGGCCTAATGTACGGTCCTTAATGTGTGGCTTTCTGTGACATATACAGTACACCATCCGAAAACTGTTTCTTTAGGGCAAATCCCAATAATGTGGGCCTAATCTAGTGTCCATATTCTTTGGGTTTCTGTGAAACATACTATCCTTCATTAGAAAACTGAGTTTGTATTGCAAATTCCAATTATCTACGGTACATAGTGTGTGGCGTTCTGTGACATATACAGTACGCCATCCGAAAACTGTTTCTTTAGTGCAAATTCCAATAATCTGGGCCTAATCTGGTGTCCACAGTGCGTGGATTTCTGTGACATATACAGTACGTCATCCGAAAAACTTTTTATTTAGCTCAAATTCCAATAATCTGGGCCTAATCTAGTGTTCTGTGACATATACAGTACGCCATCCGAAAACTGTTTCTTTAGGGCAAATTTAAATAATCAGGGGCCAGTCCTCATCTACTGTCTCTGTAGTGTGTGCGTGTAATACACATCTGTGAGATATACAGTACTCCATCCGAAAACTGTTTCTTTAGTGCAAATTCCAATAATCTGGGCCTAATCTAGTGTCCATAGTGTGTGGCTTTCTGTGACATATACAGTACGCCATCCGAAAACTGTTTCTTTAGGGCAAATTCCAATTATCCTAGCCTAATCTAGTGTCCATATTCTGTGGGTTTCTGTGACATAGTATCAAACAAGCAAGTGGAAATAATGTATCAAAATATCAATTTATTATAAGATATAAAATATGGGGAAAAGACAGGATGGTATACAGTATACAGAGAATCGAAGGGAAGTTGAACACCGTTGCATTCACATGTATATCCATACGGCAATAAGCACTAGATGGTTTAACAGGTAAAAAGGGCTGTAGCTCAGGGACAACCGAATCTGCATAACAGTAAATGATCACCCCAAATGGGCTGTATGATATTTTTGCAGAGGATGATAATAACTGGGTGTCCGTAAGCTATCCCGTAACGTCCAGGGGTCATAAGCAACCAAGACTGACAGGTAAAATGCAGCAAAATATCTCAAGTCAAGTAGGTAACTAGATCCCAAGGTATAGCAATGGTAGATCAAAAAATATCGGAGGCCCAATATGGATGTGTAGAAGTCCCATATATGGGTGTCAAGCTATACTAAACACAGGACGTACCTGAAGACATGGTGAATGCAAGAAGATGCTGGGCCCTAAGCGCAAGACCTCGATGCGCGTTTCACCTGCAACTCTAGACCTCCTGGCGAAGCCGCTGAGGTGAAACGCGCGGAAGGTAATCTGGATATCCCAACGCGCGGAAGGTAATCTGGATATCCCAAGACAGGTGGTTCGGTCAGATTCTTCTTCAGGAGCTGGAAGGCAATTTCCCTGTTTTCATTCCACTCCACAGGTATCTGCGTCTTCTGATACTTCTTTGGGTGTCCTCTTAGGAGTTCCTGAATTGGCTCAGCAATCTGGGTGAAGTGAGGGATGAAGCATCTGTAGTATCCTGCAAAACTAAGGAAACTTCTCACCTCTTTTACTGTGGTAGGAGTAGGCCAATTCTGGACTGCAGCTAACTTTTCCGGATCTGGTTTAACACATTCTCCACTGACAACATGTCCCAGGTACTTGACTTCTGCCTTCAACAGGTAGCACTTAGATGGTTTGATCTTAAGTCCATGTTTAATGAGAACTTGGAAGACTTCCGCAAGGTGCTTCAAGTGGTCTTCGTAGGATTTTGAATAAATAATAACATCGTCCAGGTAGAGTAGGACAGTCTCAAAGTTTCTATGGCCCAAACAGCATTCCATTAGTCGTTGAAACGTTCCTGGTGCATTATAAAGTCCAAAGGGCATGGAATTAAATTTTAATAGGCCCATGGGGGTGGTAAAAGCTGTTTTCTCTCAGTCTTCAGGAGCCATGGGTAATTGCCAGTATCCACTGGTCAGATCAAGAGTAGAGAAATAGGCTGATGACCCCAGTGCTGTCAGGGATTCTTCAATCCTGGGTAAGGGATAGGCATCCTTGTGGTTGATTTGATTAAGTTTTCTGTAATCCACACAGAATCTGATGTTGCCATCCTTTTTCCGGACAAGAACTAGGGGTGCAGCCCATGGACTATGGCTGTCTTGGATAATATTGGAATCCTTCATCTCTCGGATCATTTGTTTTACAGATTGGTACATTGTTGGTGGTATAGGCCGGTACCTTTCTTTTATTGGGGGGTGAGAACCGGTAGGGATAGTGTGATTGATCCCACGAACTTCCCCATAATCCGTTGAGGCTGGATGATGTTCCTTCACGATGTTCAAAACTCCTTCAATTTGGTTTGTGGGCGTAGAGCTGTCTCCCACATTGAGTTCTTCCCACCGTGATGCAGGCGGAGCATGTTCTGGAGTACTGGAGCTCTGTGCAGATTGTCCTATTTTAGTTGTAGGCACGCTGATAATATCCTGGAAAGAGACTTGCAATAACTGAGCAATAGGATAATGTTTATGAGGGTAACATGGTGATCATTCAGGTTTATGAGACGGACAGGCACTTTTCCTTGGGAAACAGTCACTAAGCTCCTGGCTGCTCTGACTAGAGGAATGTCATCTAGCACTAAGGGCTCTACAATGGCTTGGTAGTCTTGACCTTGAATTCCCAGGGTGGCATGGCACCATAAGAGTGTCTCTGTATTTGGTTTAAGGATCACAGGCTGGTTACCTCAGATGCGGACACAGCAGATTTCTCCTTTCTCATTGGCGAATTTCGTGCGCTTAGCACATGGATGGTCTGTCGTATGCCCCTTTTGGAGGCAGGTGAAGCAGTAGGCATAGATTGGCGTAATGCCTCAAGCATTTCGGTGTAACAATTCCTAAGGACATTCATTCCTAGGATTACTGCAGAACCACCTTTGTCTCCTTCTTGTACAACAATAACAGGTAGGGCATCTCGGTAGGGTGGTTTCTCCTACTTGCAGAGTTGGTTCCCAATAACCATATATGGATACGGGTTTCCCGTTGCTGGCTGTGAGATCCAACCAGGATTCTGGTGGTTGCGCAAGTTGGCTCTGGTCCCAGTATCTATCAAATGCAGGTCGTAGGATGGTAGTGACCTGAGATCCGGTGTCCAGTAGGGCGACAAAAGGAATACTGTTAATTCGGATTGCTACCTCTGGACGGGATCCTTCATATCTGGGCATCCAGTTGGGATCTTGTGGATCTATTGGTTTACCTCTCGAGGGGCAGTCCTCAGCCTTCGGGGGTTTCTCTTTTAACCACCAGCACATTGTTTCTGTATGTCCTATCTTATGACAGTAGGTGCAAATAGGTCGCCTGCGGACGTTGCAGCAGTCATTTGTGCGCCCGCCAGGACTTCTGGGATATATATCTTTGTAGTCAGGAGGGAAAAGTTCTTTTTGTACAGGTCTCTCATCCTCCGATAATAAAGGCTTCTCCCACTGTTCTAATTTCTGACACACCTTCTCCAGGGTTTTTGTCAAATAGTTAACCTGTACTGTCAAGGCTGCTACGGCACCAGGGACTGGAGTTTGAGCTGCCTGACTGGCTACCGGGCAACATTTTGAAGGGGTAACAGGCGTATGGACAGGAGTTTCAGCAATTTTAGTAGGCTCTGGCTGCGGACTCTTTCCCAGAATGCTAATGGGTAGCTCTTTAAAGTCTAGGAATGTGACACTTGGGTGTTGTGCAGCTAACATTCTCAACTGGCTTTTTAGATTGTCAGTGCTAACACCTTCAATTAATTGTTCCTTTAAAGTTTTGTCTTGGTTCTCTGCCTCACGGGGGTCTACCTGAACCACAGCTCTAAGGGCTTCATGTAATGACAATGCAAAGTCTCTGAGTGACTCACCTATTTGTTGTTTTGTGCTGAAAAACCTCATTTTGACTTCTGACATGGTCTTGGGTCTTCTTTCAGAGCTAGGCCAGGACTTCATCTCCCGGAGTGCGGCTCTCTCTAATTGGGCTAGAAGTATTTCCATTTGCTGCTCTGTGGAAACAGGGTACAATCTGAACAAGGCACACATTTTCTCTTTAAAGTCCCTTAGGGTGTGAGTTTCCCCAGAGTATCGAGGGAACCAAGGGGCCCCAAAGTAGTAGGGCATGGTTAATGACATCATGCTGACTGCTGCACGGGCTGGCGGTGTACTGGAGCCAGCTGCGGCTGCTGGAGTGGACCCGCTGAGGTCAGGCTGCGAGGCTTCCTCCTGGACAGACATGGCAATGACAGTTTATTGCAGTGCTGCAGGCTAAATATGACTTTACACACTTTTTGACTGGAGTTGCTATGGACAACCATTGCGGGTGTATGGTCTCTTCAACGCAATTCCACAGTAGAGGGGGCGGTGACACACTTTGCATATAACCCGACCTCTCTGGACCGTTACTGGAGTGGTAGGCGGCACTTTGAATAATCGCTTTACATATGAGGCGGTGCGCTAAAGTTCTCTGCGCTGAAAGAGAGTGCAATTAGAATTTTCCCGCCAAGCTGCTCTTTAATGGTGCAGCAAATAACTACAAGTCTCTTAGGCAGCAATTTTGAATGCAAAACAGTCCAGTCAAATACAGCAAGCAGCGCTACTAACTTTTAAAAAATCCACAATTTTGAAGTTTTAACGATGCGGTTCTGTAGTAGAAGAATAGCGCAGTACATGCAGACAGTCTTTAAGCAGTTTTAACAGTTCTTTGGCCCAATAGAAGCAACAAACAGTTGGGTCTCATTCACAATAGGCAATCCACAATAAAGCAGGGTTTTGCAAGTCCTGTTCTTACACAGTGCCAATTTCAATTATTGCGCTGCACAAAAATACAACCATTCACAAGTCCAGTTCATTAAAGGCACATAGGATATTTATCAGAAATCCTGTTCTATAAGGCACATAGGATATTTATCAGAAATCCTGTTCTATAAGGCACAGAGGATATTAATCAGAAATCCTGTTCGTAGTGACACCAATTTAATTATTTGCGGCACACAAATGCAAAAATGGACAAGTCCAGTTATCAGTGAGGCGCAGAGAAAAATTAAATCCTGTTCGTGGCGCCAATTTTAATTATGCGGTATGCCAGACCTTGCAGGGGAATTATATGTGAGGTCACGGTGTGAGCAATAGGTGAGGGCCGAGGTAAATGCAGTTCTGGTTACTCACGGTTATGTCGTCCCTGGGCAGGCTCACATAAGTGACACAGATAATTTCACCCAACCTAATATGTGCAATAACCCAGAGAGGGGTACAGCATTTGCAAATGTATGGTTTATAATGCTATAGTAATGTTTTATTATCAGGTTCATTAGGAACTTACCAAATTTTCAGGTTTGTTTGGATGAAAGAAGCAAAACGGTGCCATTTTACCACACATGTCAGTGTGGAAAAGCACTATGGCGAAAGAAGAAGGCTTCTCACATGACCCTAAGAGGAAGTAGGGGGCTTGACAGACACTCAGTTGGAAGGGTCTAGGCAGTGTCTGACAGAAAACGATCTTAGGGACAAGGTACAGTTACAATAAAGTATCTATTCTAGTGTGAGGAACAGTGAAGGAAAGGCTAGAAAGAGTTGTTTAGAATAGGGAAAGGTAGGGTACGCTGTCAGCCAGGGAGTGAGAAGTGTGGAGCTGACGCTTTGTGTGCGTGGCAGTGCCTTTTAAATGCAAGGACATTTTGATTTCTTTTTTTTGCCATTTTATTAGAAATACACTGTATTTTTTGTGGCGGGGGATAAGCTCAAATATGCTACATGTATTTTACCATTCAGTAACATAGTAACATAGTACATAAGGCCGAAAAAAGACAGTTTGTTCATCCAGTTCAGCGTGTTATCCTGCAAGTTGATCCAGAGGAAGGCAAAAAAAAAACTGTGATGTAGAAGAGAATATTTCGCACTTAAGGGGAAAAAAAAAAAATCCTTCCCGGCTCTATTCAGGCAATCAGATAACTCCCTGGATAAACAACCTCTTTCTACTAGCTATAGCCTGTAATATTATTACACTCCAGAAGTACATCCAGGCTCAGCTTGAACTCTTTTATTGTACTCACCATCACCACCTCCTCAGGCAGAGAGCTCCATAGTCTCACTGCTCTTACCGTAAAGAATCCTCTTCTATGTTTGTGTACAAACCTTCTTTCCTCCAGACGCAGAGGATGTCCCCTCGTCACAGTCACAGTTCTGGGGATAAATAGATGATGGGAGAGATCTCTGTACTGTCCCCTGATATATTTATACATAGAAATTAGATCTCCCCTCAGTTGTCTTTTTTCTACAGTGAATAACCCTAATGTTGATAATCTTTCAGGGTACTGTAATTCCCTCATTCACGTAATTACTTTAGTTGCCCTCTTCTGAACCTTCTCCAGCTCTGCTATGTCTGCCTTGTTCACAAGAGCCCAGAACTGTGCACAGTACTCCATGTGTGGTCTGACCAGTGATTTGTAAAGTGGTAGGACTATGTTCTCATCACAGGCATCTATGCCCTTTTTGATGTAACTATTATCTTATTGGCCTTGGCAGCAGCTGCCTGACACTGGTTTTTACAGATTAGTTTGCTGTTCACTAAAATTCCTAGGTTCTATTCCATGTCAGTGTTACCGAGTGTTTTACCATTTAGTATGTACGGGTGACTTGTATTATTCCTACCCATGTACATAACCTTACATTTGTCAGTGTTAAACCCCATCTGCCACTTCTCTGCCCAAGCCTCCAATCTATCCAGATCCATTTGTAGCAATATTTGTCCTCTTCCATGTCAATCACTTTACACAGTTTAGTGTCATCTTCAAAAATTGATATTTTACTCGGCAAGCCTTCTACAAGATCATTAATAAATATGTTGAAGAGGGCCAGTACTGACCCCTGAGGTACTCCGCTAGTGACAGTGACCCAATCTGAGTGTGTACCATTAATAACCACCCTCTGTTTTCTATTACTGAGCCAGTTACTTACAGTTACTTACCCACATACAGACATTTTCTCCCACTCCGAGCATTCTCATTTTATATACTAACCTTTTATGTGGTACAGTGTCAAATGCTTTGGAGAAGTCCATATATACGACATCCATTGATTCGCTGCTGTCAAGTCTAGAACTTACCTCCTCATAGTAACATAGTGACATAGTACATAAGGCCGAAAAAAGACATTTGTCCATCCAGTTCGGCCTGTCATCCTGCAAGTTGATCCAGAGGAAGGCAAAAAAAAAACCCTGTGAGGTAGAAGCCAATTTTCCCCACCAGTGGAATAATAAAATCCTTCCCGACTCCAATCAGGCAATCAGAATAACTCCCTGGACCAACGACCCCTCTCTAGTAGCTATAGCCTGTAATATTATTACGCTCCAGAAATACATCCAGGCCCCTCTTGAATTCCTTTATTGTACTCACCATCACCACCTCCTCAGGCAGAGAGTTCCATAGTCTCACTGCTCTTACCGTAAAGAATCCTCTTCTATGTTTGTGTACAAACCTTCTTTCCTCCAGACGCAGAGGATGTCCCCTCATCACAGTCACAGTCCTAAGATTAAATAGATGATGGGATAGATCTCTGTACTGACCCCTGATATATGTATACATAGTAATTAGATCTCCTCTCAGTCGTCTTTTTTTCTAAAGTGAATAACCCTAATTTTTATAATCTTTCCGGGTACTGTAGTTGCCCCATTCCAGGTATCACTTTAGTTGCCTTCCTCTGGACCCTCTCCACCTCTCCTATGTCTGCCTTGTTCACAGGAGCCCAAAACTGTACACAGTACTCCATGTGTGGTCTTACTAGTGATTTTGTAAAGTGGTAGGACTATGTTCTTTTCACTGGCATCTATACCCCTTTTGATGCAACCCATTATCTTATTGGCCTTGGCAGCAGCTGCCTGACACTGTTTTTTGCAGCTTAGTTTGCTGTTTATTAAAATTCCTAGATCCTTTTCCATGTCAGTGTTACCGAGTGTTTTACCATTTAGTATGTACAGGTGACTTGCATTATTCCTTCCCATGTGCATACCTTTACATTTGTCAGTGTTAAACCTCATCTGCCACTTATCTCAGTTATCTGCCCAAGCCTCCAATCTATTGAGATCCATCTGTAGTAGTATACTGTCCTCTTCAGTGTTAATTACTTTACACAGTTTAGTGTCATCTACGAAAATTGATATTTTACTATGCAAGCCTTCTACAAGATCATTAATAAATATATTGAAGAGAATAAGGCCCAATACTGACCCCTGAGATACCCCACTAGTGAACCCACATAGAAACTGATTAAATTAGTTTGACATGACCGATCCCTCATGATGCCATGTTGATATGGCGTTATTTGCTTATTTTCATTGAGGTGCTCCAAGATAGCATCTCTTAGAAAACCTTCAAACAGTTTACCTGTGACAGATTTTAAAAACTTACCGGCCTATAGTTTCCAGGCTCTGTTTTTGGACCCTTTTTGATTATTGGCACCACATTTGCTATGTGCCAATCCTGTGGAACACTTCCTATCAGTATAGAGTCCTTAAATATTAGAAATAAGGGTCTGGCTATGACATTACTTAATTCTCTTAGGATATGGGGGGGGGGGGGGCTTGTACCATCGGTCCTGGCGATTTGTCTATTTTAATCTTTTTAAGACACTATTGTACTTATTCCTGGGTCAGACAGAGCACTTTTAATGGGGAATTCACTTTTACATTCTGCATTTCATCTGACAGTTTATTTTCTTCAGTGAATACAGTGGAAAAAAAAATATTTAATAGCTTTGCTTTCTCCTCATCGCTCTCTGTAACTCCCCCGTCATCACTCTGTAAAGGGCCGACACCTTCAGATTTATACTTTTTACCATTTATATAATTGAAGAACATTTTAGGGTTAGTTTTACTCTCTTTGGCAATTAATCTCTCGATCTCAAGTTTGGCCACTTTTCTTTTTTTTACATGTTCTATTTTTTCCTTATAGTTTTTCAGTGCTTCCTCACTACCTTCTGTTTTAGTGATTTAAATGCTTTATTTCTTGTTATTTGTTGCCTTCTTTACAGTACAATTTATCCACATTGGTTTCTTCTTGTTCCTTAACCTTTTATTACCATATGGTATGTACCTCTCACAATTAGATTTTAGGATGCTTTTAAAAATATCCCATTTTGTGGCTGTTTTTTTATTTTTGAGGACTTTGTCCCAGTTAGTTAGGCCTATGGCCTCTCTTAGTTGGCAAAATTTAGCTTTTTTGAAGTTTGGTATTTTTGTTCCTCCCTTAAGAAACTTTTGAATGATAATTGGAAGGTTATTACTTTATGGTCACTATTTCCCAGGTGTCCCCCAATCTGCACGTCTGTTGTTCTGTCAGGTTTATTGGTTAGTACTAAGGCTAGTATGGCCGTCCCTCTAGTCGGGTCCTGAACCAGTCGGGAAAGCTAATTGTCTTTGGTTATTGCTAAAAACCTGAAAAACCTGTTTCCTTTATGAGATGTACAGGTTTCAGTTTCCCAGTCTATATCTGGGTAGTTGAAGTCCCCC
The DNA here is from genome assembly GCF_014858855.1 of Bufo gargarizans. Taxonomy (NCBI): domain Eukaryota; kingdom Metazoa; phylum Chordata; class Amphibia; order Anura; family Bufonidae; genus Bufo; species Bufo gargarizans. Next base: position 675,284,255 of record NC_058081.1, read on the forward strand.
ATAATAACGACCTCATTATGATTTGCCGCCTCGTCTATCTCGTTTAGTAGCAGATTTTCTGTGGACTCTGGTATATTAGGTGGTTTATAATAAACTTCTATTAATAATGTATTATTGTTTTTGCCCCCATGTATTTCTACCAACAGTGACTCCACATGTTGATGTCCCTCACTTATTTCTTCTCGGACTGTAGATAGACAAATTTTGAAATCTCAGTTAAAACACCAGAAATACTAGTCTGAAATCTGCTTCAGGGAATCTCCAGACAGTTCTTTTCTTATTTTTTGGTCTGGGAATATAGTATTTATACGTATCTTAAGATAAAAAACGGTAGCGGTTTATATCTCTGAATGATAATGTGAAATACTACTTAACCAGTACAGGACCGCCGCACGCAGGATCGCGTCCTGGCGGCGGCCCTGTAATTCCTCCTGGACGCGCCGGCGCGTCCTCTCGCGAGATGTGACATTTCGGGCTGAGCCGGCCCGCACATGCGCAGTGTGGGCCGGGAATCGGTAAAGGAGTATTTCGTCACCAGCCTGCCAGCCAATAATCATCGCTGGCAGGCTGGTGATTTTCAAAAAATCTAATCAGCAGCCATTTAACACTTTATATTTATAAATATAAGGTGTTAAATGGCTTTTGTGCTCCTCTGCTGGACCTTTTCGTCGGTTGGTCCCAGCAGAGGAGCACACATCACAGTGAGTACACACCAAACACTACACTTAGCCCCAGATCACCCCCCATCACCCCACTTGATCACCCCTGTCAATCACCCCTGTCAATCACTAGTGAAAGGGAAAAAAGTGATCAGTGTAAACTCACATTTTTTTTCACTAGTATTGACTGTTAGGTTATAGGATAGTTTAGGCCCCTTTATTAAGTAGTTAGCGTCGGTTAGCGCCCAGCCCACCGCACCACAGTCAGTTTTTTCTTACAAAGTCTCATATTCCACTAACTTGTGACAAAAAATTAAAACTTCCATAAACTCACTATGCCCATCGCGACATACCATGGGGTGTCTTATTTCCAAAATGGGGTCACATGTGGGGTATTTACACTGCCCTGGCATTTTAGGGGCCCTAAAGCGTGAGAAGAAGTCTGGAATCCAAATGTCTAAAAATGCCCTCATAAAAGGAGTTTGTGCCCCTTTGCCCACCTAGGCTGCAAAAAAGTGTCACACATGTAGTATCACCGTACTCAGGAGAAGTTGGGCAATGTGTTTTGGGGTGTATTTTTTATATACCCATGCTGGGTGAGAGAAATATCTCTCTAAAATGACAACTTTGTATAAAAAAAATGGGAAAAGTTGACTTTTAGAGAGATATTTCTCTCACCCAGCATGGGTATATGTAAAAAGACACCCAAAATACGCCCAACTTCTCTTGAGTACGGCGATTCCACATGTGTGACACTTTTTTGCAGCCTAGGTGGGCAAAGGGGCACAAATTCTAATGAGCACCTTTAGGATTTCACAGGGCATTTTTTACACATTTGGATTTCAAACTATTACTCACACATTAGGGCCCCTAAAATGCCAAGGCAGTATAACTACCCCACAAGTGACCCAATTTTGGAAAGAAGACACCCCAAGGTATTTCATGATGGGCATAGTGAGTTCATGGAAGTTTTCGTTTTTTGTCACAAGTTAGTGGAATATGAGACTTTGTAAGAAAAAAAATCATTTTCCGCTAACTTGTGACAAAAAATAAAAACTTCCATGAACTCACTATGCCCATCAGCGAATACCTTAGGGTGTCTACATTCTGAAATGGGGTCATTTTTGGGGTGTTTCTACTGTCTGGGTATTGTAGAACCTCAGGAAACATGACATTCAAAATGCGGAAATTCACATTTTTGCACCATAGTTTATAAACGCTATAACTTTTGCGCAAACCAATAAATATGCACTTATTGCATTTTTTTTAATCAGACATGTAGAACAATAAAGTTAGAAAAAAAAATATATAGAAATGTAGTTTTATTAGAAAAATAAACTGAAAGTGAAACATGTCATTTTCAGCAAATTTCGATTAATAACAAAAAAAGTAAAAATATCAGCAGCAATGAAATACCACCAAATGAAAGCTCTATTAGTGAGAAGAAAAGGAGGTAAAATGTATTTGGGTGGTAAGTTGTATGACCGAGCAATAAACCGTGAAAGTAGTGTAGTGCAGAATTGTATAAAGTGGTCTGGTCATTAAGGGGGTTTAAGCTAGGGGAGCTGAGGTGGTTAAAAATCCATGTCATTGCATCGCCAGGCTTTATAACCAGGAAACACTGTGTACACGGCTTGCCACCGCTTTTGGCAAGCAGATGTCTGCCACCATTGTGTCTGAAAGGGAGGCCCCTCTCCACCCCCACCAATACCACCACCACAAGCAGCAGATGCTATAGCAGCAGTAGCAGCAGCCAACTCTAGTCTCTAGTCTCTTCAGCATAGATGTTTCACATGCCAGGTTGAGGTCAATCAGCAAGCCTCAACGCTTAGGTTGTGGCCTACCTAAACTCTCTGGCACGTACCCTGTTTCCTCACCCAGTGGATTTCTGGGCATGCAGACTGGAACAGTGGCCTGAACTGGCACAGTACGCCCTCTTACTTGCCCATCCTACAGTGTAATCTCAGAGAGTGTTTTCAGCCCCGCAGGGGGCTTTGTGACACCCAGACTGACCAAGTTGTCCTCCACCAGTGTGAAAAACATTGCTTTTCTCAAAATTAACCATGCCTGGATTTGGGAGGATTTTCACACTACTCTGGCTGAGCCTGATGAATAGATGTGGCCTCACTGATGGTGGTCCACCTTGTTACTGTTACTGTCTGCCTGCCTTCCATCATGTTGCCTGTCTACTTGTATGTTCTGTAAGGCTGCTGTAAGGCAGCTGATCTACTGAATTGTATGTTCCATTCTATGCTGCCATTACTATTGAGACCACATGTCTGTAATAGAGATGTCGCGAACATAATGGGCAGGCGAATTTTAAAACCCACAGAGACTCTTTCTGGCCACAACAGTGAATCAAAAGTTGTTTCAAGGGGACTAACACCTGGACTGTGGCATGCCGGAGGGGGATTCAAATTATTTGACGTTGCGTAGTTGACGCAGAGTCTGGTTTTAATCCATAAAGGGCATAAATCACCTAACATTCCTAAATTGTTTGGAATAACGTGCTTTAAAACATCAGGTATGATGTTGTATCGATCAGGTAGTGTAAGGGTTACGCCCGCTTCACAGTGTCAGACCAAACTATGACAGACCAAACTCCCCGTTTAACGCACCGCAAACAACCGCAAACAGTCAATTTGCACAACCGCAAACTCCCCATTTGCACAAGGTTGGATACCAAGCTAGCCATGTCCCATTCCTTGTCCTCACTGACATCATTGAAGATCTCTTCCTCCACCCAGCCACGTACAACACCAAGGGTCCCCGAAAGGTGACAACAAGCCCCCTGGGATGCCTGCTGTGGTTGGTCTTCCACCTCCTCAAAGCCACCTTCCTCCTCTGACTCTTCTTCAGACTCCTCTCTCTGTGTTTCCGCAGGTCCAGCAATCGACGACGACAAGGCTGCTTCTGGTGGTGATGGTGACCACAACTCTTCCTCTTCATGCTCATCTACGGCCTGATCCAGCACTCTTCGCAGGGCATGCTCCAGAAAAAACGCATATGGGATGAGGTTGATGATGTTGCCTTGGGTTTGACTGACCAGGTTTGTCACCTCCGCAAAAGGACACAGCCATTGTGCACGAGCGTTCAGTAACGCGGCCAAAAAATACCCAGCTCCGCAGAGGCTGTCCTCTTTTTTTAAAATAAAAAAATCTGTTCTTACCAGTTTAATCTCTGTTTTGTCCCCTATAAGGGACATGTGTGGTGTATGGAATAGATTTTAGGAACCGGGAAATGGAAAAAGATGCTTGGTCGGTCCTCTTACTTCCAATTTGGGGCACTGCGCGTGCGCCGTGCAATGTGCTGTGCAATCCTAATATGAGTGGTATGTTAAGTATTACTATTCCTATCAGTTTAATCCCTGTTACGTCCCCTATCAGGGGCCGGTGTATGGAATAGATTTTAGGAACCGGGAAATGGAAAAAGATGCTTGGTCGGTCCTCTTACTTCCAATTTGGGGCACTGCGCGTGCGCCGTGCAATGTGCTGTGCAATCCTAATATGAGTGGTATGTTAAGTATTACTATTCCTATCAGTTTAATCCCTGTTACGTCCCCTATCAGGGGCCGGTGTATGGAATAGATTTTAGGAACTGGGAAATGGAAAAAGATGCTTAGTCAGTCCTCTTACTTCCAATTTGGGGCACTGCGCATACGCCTTGCAATGTACTGTGCTACCAGATATGAGTAGTATGTTAAGTAGTACTATTCCTATCAGTTTAATCCCTGTTACGTCCCCTATCAGGGGCCGGTGTATGGAATAGATTTTAGACAACCGCAAAGAGTTGTCAATAGTTGACACACTCATGACATACATTTTATTCCTCTATGCGTCAATCTTGGTGTAGTGATGACTGTGCTCGTGCACACGTTTGGGAGATTACAGGCGATGGCGGTTTTTCAAAGCCTATGGTCGTGCTGAGGTAGTTCAGTGACAGTTAAGTGACCCAGAAAACAATGATTCTGCAGTGTGGGCACATTGTTGGCCTAGTAGGCTTTAATGATCACCTTAGATGATCACAAAGAAAATTAATGTTTTTTCTATGCAAACTTATCAAGCCGATCGCTTTTGGTCTGTTCACAATGAAGCAACGACCTTATCATCTGGGGTGTGCCAACATTGCCATTGCCAACACACTCATAGAGGTGATCGTTTCATTGTGATACGCAAGCCCCTTCACCACAGCAAGGTAACGATCACGAAGGGGAATTGACACATGTATGTGCATTTTTTTTGTTTTGTTTTTGCAGCCACAGTGCAGCACCAGAGGCCAGAAAAATTAGGCATGTACACATGCCTGAAAAATTAGGTATTGTTGCAGCCGCTGTAGCAGCGGCCGGAAAAATTGATGTTTTCCAGGCAGAAAGTGCACTAAAACATTGCGGCTTGAATCCTAGTTGGTGGTGGAGAAGTCACGCAAGTCATCCGGCATGCAGAGATAAGATACAGAAGCATGTGGACCATTTTTAGCTCAAGGCATCTCATCAGGCCTTTTTTTAGTCAAATGTATCGCCCACTGTCAGTCCCTTCAGGATCTATGCCTCATTCATCTTAATAAAGGTGAGGTAATCTAGACGTTTTTGACCTAGGCGACTTCTCTTCTCAGTGACAATACCTCCTGCTGCACTGAAGGTCCTTTCTGACAGGACACTTGAAGCGGGGCAGGCCAGAAGTTCTATCGCAAATTGGGATAGCTCAGGCCACAGGTCAAGCCTGCACACCCAGTAGTCAAGGGGTTCATCGCTCCTCAGAATGTCGATATCTGCAGTTAAGGCGAGGTAGTCTGCTACATGTCGGTCGAGTCATTCTCTGAGGGTGGACCCCGAAGGGCTGTGGCGATGCGTAGGACTTAAAAAGCTCTGCATGTCCTCCATCAACAACACATCTGTAAAGCGTCCTGTCCTTGCCGGCGTGGTCATGGTAGGAGGAGGATTACTTTCACCTCTTCCCCTGTTAGATTCCCGTTGTGCTGTGACATCACCCTTATAAGCTGTGTAAAGCATACTTTTTAACTTGTTTTGGAACTGCTGCATCCTTTCCGACTTCCGGTAATTCGGTAACATTTCAGCCACTTTCTGCTTATACCGGGGGTCTAGTAGCGTGGACACCCAGTACAGGTCGTTCTCCTTCAGCCTTTTTATACGAGGGTCCCTCAACAGGCACGACAGCATGAAAGACCCCATTTGTACAAGGTTATATGCCGAGCTGCTCATGTCCCGTTCCTCGTCCTCACTAATCGCCTGTTCTTCCCACCAGCCACGTACAACACCACGGGTACCAGATAGGTGAGAACGAGCACCCTGGGATGCCTGCTGTGGTTGGTCTTCCTCCTCCTCAAAGCCACATTCCTCCTCTGACTCCTCTTCCTCAGACTCCTCCTCCAGCGTTGCAGCAGGTCCAGCAAGCGATGCTGATAAGGCTGTTTCTGGTGGTGATGATGGTGACCACAACTCTTCCTCTTCACGCTCATCTTCAGCCTGATCCAGCACTCTTCGCAGGGCACACTTCAGGAAGAAAACAAATGGGATGATGTCGCTGATGGTGCCTTTGGTGCGACTGACTAGGTTTGTCACCTCCTCAAAAGGACGCATGAGCCTACAGGCATTGCGCATGAGCGTCCAGTAACGTGGCAAAAAAATACCCAGCTCCGCAGAGGTTGTCCTAGCACCCCGGTCATACAAATACTCGACAGCTTTTTCTTGTTGGAGCAGGCGGTCGAACATTAGGAGTGTTGAATTTCCACATGTCGGGCGGTCGCAAATCAAGCGCCTCACTGGCATGTTGTTTTGCCGCTGAATATTGCCATGGCTGTGTAGGAACGCCTGAAATGGCCACACACCTCCCTGGCCTGCTTGAGGGCTTCCTGTAAGCCTGGGTACTTATGCACAAAGCGTTCTACGATCAGATTCAACACATGTGCCATGCACGGCACATGTGTCAACTTGCCCAAATTCAATGCCGCCAACAAACTGCTTCCGTTGTCACAAACCACTTTGCCGATCTCCATTTGGTGCGGAGTCAGCCACTGATCCACCTCTGCATTCAGGGCGGACAGGAGTGCTGGTCCGGTGTGACTCTCTGCTTTCAGGCAAGTCAACCCCAAGATGGCGTGACACTGTCGTATCCGGGATGTGGAATAGCCCCTGGGGAGCTGGGGGGTGAAGTTGATGTGGAGCAAGACGCAGCAGCAGAAGAGGACTCAGCCGAGGAGGTTAGCAAAGAGGATGGAGTAGGAGGAGTAAAGGAGGTGGCAGCAGGCCTGCCTGCAAGTCGTGGCGGTGTCACCAACTCCTCTGCAGAGCCACGCATTCCATGCTTGGCAGCCGTCAGCAGGTTTACCCAATGCACAGTGTAGGTGATATACCTGCCCTGACCGTGCTTTGCAGACCAGGTATCAGTGGTCAGATGGACCCTTGCCCCAACACTGTGTGCCATGACTTCCTTTTCCACAATAGAGTACAGGTTGGGGATTGCCATTTGTGAAAAAAAATTCCGGCAGGGTACCTTCCACTGCGGTGTCCCAATAGCTACATATTTTTTGAAGGCCTCAGACTCCGCCAGCTTGTATGGTAAAAGCTGGCGGGCTAAGAGTACCGACAAGCCAGCTGTCAGACGCCGGGCAAGGGGGTGACTCTGTGACATTGGCTTCTTGTGCTCAAACATTTCCTTGACAGACACCTGACTGTGGGCAGATGAGCAGGAACTGCTCAAGGTGAGAGGCGGAGTGGCGGATGGTTGAGAGGGGGCAAGGAGGACAGCAGTCATTGATGCTGGACCAGGAGGAGGATGGTGGCTTTGAGTTTGTGTGCTGCTTGTACTCGTCATCATGTGTTGATCCCATAGGCGATTGTGATGTGAGATCATGTGCCTTGGCAAAGCAGTTGTACCTAGGTGGGTGTTGGACTTCCCATGACTCCGTTTCTTTTGGCTCAGGTTGCAAATGGCATCGCTGTTATCAGAGGCAGACACACAAAATGAATGCCACACTGCTGAGCTTTGCAATGACGGCATTCTGGTGGTGGCAACAGCATGCGTTGATTGACGTGCTGTCTGGCTGACCCCGGGTGCCGATACATGCTGTCTGACTGTGCCACTAGCTCCTTGTGACAACCTCCCCCTGCTTCCAACTTGTCTCCTCCTCCTCTCTGTCTCCCCATCTGAACTTTCCCCCTGTTCTTCTTCTCTTCGAGCGGGCACCCACGTGACATCCACGGACACATCGTCATCATCAACCGCTTCACTTGTATCTGACAACTCAGCAATGGAAGCAGCAGCAGGTACAACATCATCATCATCATCACACTGTACGTCCATGTGTGTAATGCTGCCTGACTGAGACATATCCCTGTTATCTACATCCTCTGGCAATAATGGTTGCGCATCACTCATTTCTTCCAACTGATGTGTAAATAACTCCTCTGACAGATCAAGTGAAGCAGCTGTGGTGGTAGTGCTGGTGGTGGCGGCAGGCGGGTGAGTGGTAACTTGAGAGGTGCCCAAAGCTGAGCTGGAGGAGGATGGTGCGTCAAGGTTCCGAGCGGAAGCTGTAGAAGATTGGGTGTCCTGTGTTAGCCAGTCAACAATGTCCTGAGAACTTTTCGAGTTCAGGGTACGTGGCCTCTGAACAATGGGCATTATTCTAGGGCCAAAGTAAATCACAGCACCATGACTATGACGGCCCCTGCGGGGTGGCCTGCCTCTGCCTATCATTTTTTTTTATTAGTTATACTATGCAAGCTACTGTGACACCAAATATCAGTGGTGGCACTGGGCTCTGGCAGTAGTTGGCACAGTACACGCTGTAGGCCTGACACACACGCTTGCAGGCAACTGCAATTATATTACAGTCAAAACATTTTTTTTTTTTTATGTAATCTACTGTGACACCAGATATGAGTGGTGGCACTGGGCACTGGCAGTAGTTGGCACAGTACACGCTGTAGGCCTGACACACACGCTTGCAGGCAACTACAATTATATTACAGTCAAAAACGTTTTTTTTTTTTTTTTTTTTTATGCAAGCTACTGTGACACCAGATATGAGTGGTGGCACTGGGCAAGTTGGCACAGGATATGCTGTGAGCCTGACACACACGCTGGCAGGCAACTGCAATTAGATTACAGAGGGGAAAAAAAAAAGCAGACTGATGTACTAGCCCTAAAAAGGGCTTTTTGGGGTGCTGTCCTTACAGCAGAGATCAGATGAGTCCTTCAGGACTGGAGTGGACACTGAATACACTGGCCTAGCTATCGATTTTCCTATTAAATCAGCAGCTACACTGTCCCTCCTCTCACTAAGGCCCCATGCACACTGCCGTGTTTCACAGCCATGTGCGGGCCGTGGAACCGCGGCCTGGATCCCTCCTGAGAGCAGGAGCGCACGGCGTCACTGGTTGCTATGACGCCGTGCGCTCCCTGCTGCCGCCGCAATACAGTAATACGCTGGTATGATCTATACCAGTGTATTACTGTACTGTGCCGGCAGCAGGGAGCGCACGGCGTCATAGCAACCAGTGACGCCGTGCGCTCCTGCTCTCAGGAGGGATCCAGGCCGCGGTTCCACGGCCCGCACACGGCTGTGAAACACGGCAGTGTGCATGGGGCCTAAGACTGCAGCTTCCGAATGAATATAAGATGGATGCTGTCCTTGCTTTTTGCTAGAAGGTGGGAGGGTCTGGGAGGGAGGGTCTGCTGCTGATTGTCTGGAATGTGTCTGCTGACTGTGGGGTACAGGGTCAAAGTTTGCTCAATGATGACAAAAAGGGGGCGGACCGAACATCGCATATGTTCGCCCACCGCGGCGAATGCGAATAAGCGATGTTCGCCGGGAACTGTTCGCCGGCGAATAGTTCGGGACATCTCTAGTCTGTAATAGCCTATCCTTTCCACATTCACACTGCAGTGGAGCTGCAAAGATGAGGAGCAGGAGGAATGCTGTGACCCCTAGCTAGCTGTGTCAGACTCAGGAGTTACATCCACGTCATCCTGCTGTGATTGAGAGGAGGAGTGAGCCATTCGATCCACCATCTCATTGCCTTTCTCCATATTCCAGACATTTGGCCTAATGTACACAGTCACACAAATTATGAAATGGTTTCAAAGTCAGTTTTTTTGGAACTTTTAAATACAGAGGGGCAATTAAATGCCCTTCCCTTTCCACAAACACACTGAAGACACTACTACCGACAGTTGACTTTGGAAATAGTACAGTATCGGCACCACTAACAGATTTGAGCCTAATGTTTTATGTGCGTTCAAATATACAGATTCAGAAAAAAAATATTTCTCTAGTGTAAAACACAAGCTGTCATCCTACTATTGATTTACCCTGGGTTAACACCTGAGTGTTCTGAAACGAGCGCTCTGTATGCGCGATTGTACCAGCGTTTACAATCGCGCATACAGAGACAGGCGAACACACATTGTCGCGCGTTCCCGAATATCTATGTACGGGAACGCGCGACAAAACGCCCCAAAAAAGCTCAAGAACTGGTTTGAGCGTCGGACGTTTTACAGCGCGATCGTACGCACTGCAAAACGCCCAGGTGAGAACCATTCCCATAGGGAAGCATTAGTTTCTCCTTGTTGAGCATTTTACAGCGCGTAGGAACGCGCTGTAAAGCGCTCAGGTGTGAACTTAGGGTAAATTAGCTAAATTACCCTTAGTTCTGTGATCACACTTCCTATAAATGTAGACACAGTCTAAGGGGAAGCATTCGCAGGGGTCAGAACGAGGCAAAAGTGCCATTTTGCCTAAGTGTTTGGCAGTTAATCATGGCAGTTAGACAGGGCAGGAGACGGAGATGCTGTGTGTACTACTCAAACAAAGTTACACACAGCACAGGTATGCTACGATATTGTTTCACTCAGGCTCTGGCTGCTCTTCTTATCACTATGGCTGTCTACTTTCAAATTCAACCACACTGTCCACCCTTTGTCCCTTCTCTCCACATCAGTCCCTCGCTCCTTCCTTCACCCTTGTTTGGTTCCCATACACTTTATACCCTCATACATTACCCTGACCCATCTTCCTCCACCGTGCAGCGTAAAAAACAACAACAATATAAATAGTTCACCCAGTTGCTGTCTCTTAGGCCTCTTTCACACGGGCGTCAGTTTTTTGCCCAGATAAGAGGCGGGTGCGTTACTGGAAAATGCGCGATTTTTCTGCGCTAGTGCAAAACATTGTGATGCGTTTTGCACTCGCGTGAGAAAAATTGCGCATGTTTGGTACCCAAACCTGAACTTCTTCACAGAAGTTCGGGCTTGGGATTGATGTTCTGAAGATTGTATTATTTTCCCTTATAACATGGTTATAAGGGAAAATAATAGCATTCTGAATACAGAATGCATAGTATAATAGGGCTGGAGGGGTTAAAAAAAAAAAAGTTAACTCACGTTCTCCTCTTGATCGAGTAGTTCCCGGTCTCTTTACTTCTTGAATGATGAGCTGTGGGCTAAATGACCTGTGGTGATGTCAGATCACATGCTCTATCACCACGGTGATGGACCATGTGATTGGAGCATGTGATCTGACATCACTACAGGTCCTTTAGCCCACAGCTCATTCAAGAAGTAAAGAGACCGGGAACTACGCGATCAAGAGGAGAAGGTGAGTTAACTTATTTTTTTTTTAACCCCTCCAGCACTATTATACTATGCATTCTGTATTCAGAATGCTATTATTTTCCCTTATAACCATGTTATAAGGGAAAATAATACAGTGAATAGACTGTCACCTAGCAACCATGCGTGAAAATCGCACCGCATCCGCACTTGCTTGCGGATGCTATGCGATTTTCACGCACTCCATTCACTTCTATGGGGCTTGCGTCACGTGAAAATCGCAGACTATAGAGCATGCTGCGATTTTCACTCAACGCACAAGTGATGCGTGAAAATCACCGCTCATGTGCACAGCCCCATAGAAATGAATGGGTCAGGATTCAGTGCGGGTGCAATACGTTCACCGCACGCATCGCACCAGCACGGAAAACTCGCCCGTGTGAAAGGGGCCTTACTGTTCTCCTGCTACTGGCTGCAGTGGATATTTCACCAAATCCTGGCCCTCCCTCTGTTGCTAACTTCTCCTCTGCCACACACAGGTCAGTCCGTAGCAAACTACCCACAAACCACGATTTCTTCCTCTCACGCTCTCTGAACTTACAGAAACCTGGCTTCAACCCTCTGACACTACTTCCCCTGCTGCCCTATCCTATGGTGGACTTCACTTCTCCCATACCCCAGACCTGATGACTAGTGATGAGCGGCAAGGTGCCATATTCGATTTCGACGAAATTCGCAAATATTCGATAGAATATTAGTTTTATATTCGTCGAAATCGAATAATCGTCATTATTCTAGTTATCGCGATTAATATGCGATTTAAATAATCGCGTATTGCGATTTTAACTAAAGGCTACTCTGCTATTGTAATAGCAATGCGATTAATTCAAGTTATAATAATTGACTTTCGATTTCAACTTAGCACTGCTATATTCCATATTCGTTAATTCCAGCCTAATATGGAATATAGCAGGACCAAGTTGAAAACGCAATTCGATTATTATAACTTGAATTAATTGAATTGCGATTTCAACTTAGCACTGCTATATTCCATATTAGGCTAGAATTAACGAATATGGAAAATAGCAGTACTAAGTTGAAATCGCCATGCGATCCCTTCGAGTTATATTAATCGCATTGCGATTTCAACTTGGACCTGGTTTACTATGGTTGGCTTGGTAGAATTAGCGAATATGACGAATGTATTCGTTATATTAAACAAAACAAAGATAACGAAGTATTCTGCATCTTCGTTTTAGCTACCTATTGGTCAACTTCGCTAATTCTAGCAACCATATAGGAAAGTTTACTATAGAGACAGCTAAGTTTAATTCGCTATGCAATTACAGACGTGGACAAAATTGTTGGTACCCTTTGGTCAATGAAAGAAAAAGTCACAATGGTCACAGAAATAACTTTAATCTGACAAAAGTAATAATAAATTAAAATTCTATAAATGTTAACCAATGAAAGTCAGACATTGTTTTTCAACCATGCTTCAACAGAATTATGTAAAAAAATAAACTCATGAAACAGGCATGGACAAAAATGATGGTACCCCTAACTTAATATTTTGTTGCGCAACCTTTTGAGGCAATCACTGCAATCAAACGCTTCCTGTAACTGTCAATGAGACATCTGCACCTCTCAGCAGGTATTTTGGCCCACTCCTCATGAGCAAACTGCTCCAGTTGTGTCCGGTTTGAAGGGTGCCTTTTCCAGACTGCATGTTTCAGCTCCTTCCAAAGATGCTCAATAGGATTGAGGTCAGGGCTCATAGAAGGCCACTTTAGAATAGTCCAATTTTTTCCTCTTAGCCATTCTTGGGTGTTTTTAGCGGTGTGTTTTGGGTCATTGTCCTGTTGCAAGACCCATGACCTGCGACTGAGACCAAGCTTTCTGACACTGGCTAGTACATTTCTCTCTAGAATTCCTTGATAGTCTTGAGATTTCATTGTACCCTGCACAGATTCAAGACACCCTGTGCCAGACGCAGCAAAGCAGCCCCAGAACATAACAGAGCCTCCTCCATGTTTCACAGTAGGGACAGTGTTCTTTTCTTGATATGCTTCATTTTTTCGTCTGTGAACATACAGCTGATGTGCCTTGGCAAAAACTTCGATTTTTGTCTCATCTGTCCACAGGACATTCTCCCAGAAGCTTTGTGGCTTGTCAACATGTAGTTTGGCATATTCCAGTCTTGCTTTTTTATGATTCGTTTTCAACAATGGTGTCCTCCTTGGTCGTCTCCCATGTAGTCCACTTTGGCTCAAACAACGACGGATGGTGCGATCTGACACTGATGTTCCTTGAGCATGAAGTTCACCTTGAATCTCTTTAGAAGTCTTTCTAGGCTCTTTTGTTACCATTCGGATTATCCGTCTCTTAGATTTGTCATCAATTTTCCTCCTGCGGCCACGTCCAGGGAGGTTGGCTACAGTCCCATGGATCTTAAACTTATGAATAATATGTGCAACTGTACTCACAGGAACATCTAGTTGCTTGGAGATGGTCTTATAGCCTTTACCTTTAACATGCTTGTCTATAATTTTCTTTCTGATCTCTTGAGACAGCTCTTTCCTTTGCTTCCTCTGGTCCATGTCGAGTGTGGTACACACCATATCACCAAACAACACAGTGATTACCTGGAGCCATATATATAGGCCCAATGGCTGATTACAAGGTTGTAGACACCTGTGATGCTAATTAGTGGACACACCTTGAATTAACATGTCCCTTTGGTCACATTATGTTCTGTGTTTTCTAGGGGTACCATCATTTTTGTCCATGCCTGTTTCATGAGTTTATTTTTTTACATAATTCTGTTGAAGCATGGTTGAAAAACAATGTCTGACTTTCATTGGTTAACATTTATAGAATTTTAATTTATTATTACTTTTGTCAGATTAAAGTTATTTCTGTGACCATTGTGACTTTTTCTTTCATTGACCAAAGGGTACCAACAATTTTGTCCACGTCTGTATATGACTGCTTTTTTTTTATAAATAGAATAATTATAATAATTATCAGGTATTATAATTATTCTATTTTTTTTTTTTTAAAGCAGTCAGATAATCGCATAGCGAATTAAACTTAGCTGTCTCTATAGTAAACTTTCCTATATGATTGCTAGAATTAGCGAAGTTGACCAATAGGTAACTAAAACGAAGATGCAGAATACTTTGTTATCTTCGTTTTGTGGAATATAACGAATACATTCGTCATATTCGCTAATTCTACCAAGCCAACCAAAGTAAACCAGGTCCAAGTTGAAATCGCAATGCGATTAATATAACTCAAAGTAATCGCATGGCGATTTCAACTTTGTAATGCTATATTCCATATTAGGCTAGAATTAACGAATATGGAATATAGCAGTGCTAAGTTGAAATTGCAATTAGATTATTATAACTTGAAATAATCGAATTTCAACGTAATTCTCAAATCCGACAGTACATTCTAGTATATGGAGTCGTTCCCATGGTGATGGGGACGCTCCATGAGCATGGAATATAGCATTACTAAGTTGAAATCGCCATACGATTACTTCGAGTTATATTAACCGCCTCCCGACCGCCTAACGCACGGATGCGTCCGGGAGGCGGTTGATTTATTCCTCCTGGACGCATCCGTGCGTCATCTCGCGAGACGCATGCGCATCGCGGGCCAGCAAAATTACAAGCACCATTTCGTCACCAGCCTGCCAGCCAATGATCGTGGCTGGCAGTCTGGCAATTTTAAAAAAATCCACTCAGAAGCCATATAACAGATCATATTAGTAAATATGATCTGTTATATGGCTGCCCTGCTCCTCTGCTGGTCCTTTTCGTCGGTTGGTCTCAGCAGAGGAGCAGGCTTCACAGTGAGTAGCACCAAAACACTACACTTTAGCCCCAGATCACCCCCTGCACCCCAATTAACCCTTTGATCACCCCTTTGATCGCCCCTGTCATTCACTAGTGAAAGGAAAAAAGTGATCAGTGTAAACTGTCACTTTTTTTTCCCACTGGTATTGACCGTTAGGTTTTAGGATAGTTTAGGCCCCTTGGTTAGGTAGTTTAGGGATCAGTTAGCGCCCAGCCCACCGCACCGCAGTCCCTTATTCGCTGATTAGTGTATCGCTAATCAGCATTTGTACTTTTATAGTATCTGTAAGTGATCAAAACTGATCACGGTCAGATCTATAATAGTATTAGTGTCACTTTATTTCGCCCTCCACCCAAAACGAAGTGTTTGCCCGATAAGGCCTGACCGGTCGCCCACATGTGCGTTCGCCCACACCCGCCCCACCGCAGTGACCCCAAATATTTTTTTTTTGATCACTGCACATTCACTATACACGCGCTGCGGCGATAAAAAAAGCTTGCTTTTTTTCTTGGGTAGTCTCAGGGAATACCCCTAAATTTAGTTGCCCAAATGTCAAACAGGGGGTATTCTTCTGAAGAGGCCTACAGGCTTCTGACCCAGTCGGATGAGGAATGGGAACCCTCATCTGATGAATCTAGCGGGTCAGATTATGAACCTGTAGAAAGCAGTGGCAGTCTGACTCAAAGTTCGGACGAGGAGGCTGAGGTCCCTAATAGCACCAGGTGTACCCGGCCCCGTGTCGCTAGACCACAGGTTGCGCAGGATCCGCTTCAAGGGCAGCAGAGTGGGGCTGGCGCTGTCGGATTACGTGGTGAGGCATACACCAGCAGCGCAGCCCATCCTGGACCTAGTACCAGCACTACCGTACAACCTGGTGAAGTGGCGAGCACCAGAAGGGCAGTTGAAGCTGGTACGGTGGCACGTGCAGTAGTTACCCCGTCGCAGCCACCGCACAGACAGGCCAGTAGAGCCCCTAGAATCCCTGAGGTGCTGGCAAACCCTGATTGGCAGTCCCCAACTTTAGCCGCACCTGTAGTTCCCCCTTTCACCGCCCAGTCTGGAGTTCGGGTTGAGACAGCTCAGATCGGTTCGGCCTTGGGATTTTTTAAGCTGTTCTTGACTGCGGAGCTCTTAGACTTAGTTGTGGCAGAAACAAATCGGTATGCCACACAATTTATAACCGCCAACCCGGGAAGCTTTTATGCCCAGCCTTTCCGGTGGAAACCAGTCCAAGTTACCGAAATTAAAAATTTCTGGGCCTTCTCCTCAACATGGGCCTAACTAAAAAGCATGAATTGCGGTCATATTGGTCCACGAACCCAATTCATCACATGCCCATGTTCTCTGCTGCTATGTCCAGGACACGATTTGAGACTATCCTGCGTTTCCTGCACTTTAGCGACAACACCACCTCCCATCCCAGAGGCCACCCAGCTTTTGACCGGCTCCACAAAATTCGGCCCCTCATAGACCATTTCAACCAGAAATTTGCAGATTTGTATACCCCAGAGCAAAACATCTACGTAGACGAGTCCCTAATACATTTTACCGGGCGCCTTGGCTTCAAACAAGCGCGCCTGGTATGGGGTCAAATTGTATAAGCTCTGTGAAAGGGCCACAGGCTATACCCACAAATTTCGTGTCTATGAGGGAAAAGATCAGACCCTGGAGCCGGTCGGTTGCCCTGACTACCTGGGGAGCAGTGGGAAGACAGCCTGGGACTTGATGTCGCCCTTATTCGGCAAGGGGTACCATCTTTATGTGGACAATTTCTACACAAGTGTGGCCCTCTTCAGGCATTTGTTTCTAGAACAGATTGGCTGCTTGTGGCACCGCGCGAACTAGTCGCGCGGGCTTCCCCCAACGGCTCGTTACCACCCGTCTTGCAAGTTGGGAGAGGGCTGCTTTGTGTAACCAAGAACTGCTCGCGGTGAAATGGAGAGACAAGCGTGACGTTTACATGCTCTCCTCCATTCACGCAGACACGACAATCCAAATTGAGCGAACAACCCGTGACATTGAAAAGCCCCTCTCAGTCCACGACTATAACCTTCACATGGGAGGGGTGGACTTCAATGACCAGATGTTGGCTCCATATTTAGTGTCCCGCAGAACCAGACGCTGGTATAATAAGGTGTCTGAATATTTAATTCAATTGGCTCTGTATAATAGTTTTGTTCTCTACAGTAAGGCTGGGAGAACAGGATCCTTCCTCAAATTTCAGGAAGAGATCATCGAGAACCTCCTGTACCCAGGAGGTTCCGTGGCCCCATCCACCAGTGTAGTTAGCCGTCTACACGAGCGACATTTCCCCAATGTCGTTGCCGGTAACTCAACCCAACCGTCACCCCGAAAAAGATGTTGTGTCTGTAGCAGGAGTGGAATAAGGCGTGACACCCGCTATTTCTGTCCTGACTGCCCTGTGTGTCAGAGTGTTTCCGGAAGTACCACACACAGGTACACCTAGCATAGGGATCACATCTCACCAGGACAGGCACACAGGGCCATTAGGGCCCATTCACACAGAGCTGCTGCAAACCTCTCCTTTCACCTGGGACAAAGTGCATAACGCACTTCGCAACATCTTTGGGCGATTTGCACATTGTCCCATGGGGAAGGAGAGGTTTGTTCTATAAAGGTAAAAAAAATAAAAATAAAAAATCACCAGTAAGCAAAAAGGTTAATGTTCAGGTCAAAAAGTTAAAGTTTATATGTTCTGTTCCAAAGTTAATAAAATTAACTTAAAAAAAGCATTGCGCTGCTGTCAGATTACACACAAGTCGGTGTATGCGGCGCTGCAAGACGAGATTTCTCCTCTGCAGTAAAACATACGTTTGCCGAGGCACATGAGCTGAGGAGGAGGCGGTGTTCCTATGCTTTGGCAAACACTTTGTATATAAAAAAATATATAAAATCCTGGCAATGATTTATTCATCCACATCAATTGATGTGAATGGAGAAATCTGGTTTGCCAGGGCATACGAGCTAAGTGGGTATGGATGTTGGGCGGAGCTCCTATGTCCTGGCAGACGCCTTTCCCCTCCTTTTTTATTTTTTTTTGGCAGAGATTTTTTCATCCACATTGCTCGATGCGAATGAAGAAATCTGTGCCGTTCATTTTTTTCTTTCAGCCCAGAGGCTGAACGGAAAAAAAAAATCTCATTACCTGTATGCTCAATATAAGGAGAATAGCAGAAACTCCTAATGCTGGCCATACATGTAATGATTGCGGAGACCCTCAAATGCCAGGGCAGTACAAACACCCCACAACTGAGCCCATTTTGGAAAGAAGACACCCCAAGGTATTCGCTGAGGGGCATATTGAGTCCATGAAAGATTGAAATTTTTGTCCCAATTTCCGCTAACTTATGCCCAAAAAAAAAATTTCGATGAACTTGCCAGGCCCCTCATTGAATACCTTGGGGTGTCTTCTTTCCAAAGTGGGGTCACATGTGGGGTATTTATACTGCCCTGGCTTTTTAGGGGCCCTAAAGCGCGAGAAGAAGTCTGGGATCCAAATGTCTAAAAATGCCCTCCTAAAAGGAATTTGGGCACCTTTGCGCATCTAGGCTGCAAAAAAGTGTCACAAATGTGGTATCGCCGTACTCAGGAGAAGTTGGGGAATGTGTTTTGGGGTGTCATTTTACATATACCCATGCTGGGTGAGAGAAATATCTTGGCAAAAGACAACTTTTCCAATGTTTTTATACAAAGTTGGCATTTGACCAAGATATTTTTCTCACCCAGCATGGGTATATGTAAAATGACACCCCAAAACACATTCCCCAACTTCTCCTGAGTACGGCGATACCAGATGTGTGACACTTTTTTGCAGCCTAGGTGGGCAATGGGACCCACATTCCAAAGTGCACCTTTCGGATTTCACCGGTCATTTTTTACAGATTTTGATTGCAAACTACTTTGCACGCATATGGGCCCCTAAATGCCAACGCAGTATAACTACCCCACAAAGTGACCCCATTTTGGAAAGAAGACACCCCAAGGTATTTTGTGATGGGCATAGTGAGTTCATGGAAGTTTTTATTTTTTGTCACAAGTTAGTGGAATATGAGACTTTGTAAGAAAAAAAATAAAAATAAATCATCATTTTCCGCTAACTTGTGACAAAAAATAAAAAGTTCTATGAACTCACTATGCCCATCAGCGAATACTTTAGGGTGTCTACTTTCCAAAATTGGGTAATTTGTGGGGGTTTTCTACTGTCTGGGCATTGTAGAACCTCAGGAAACAGAACAGGTGCTCAGAAAGTCAGAGCTGCTTCAAAAAGCGGAAATCCACATTTTTGTGCCATAGTTTGTAAACGCTATAACTTTTACCCAAACCATTTTTTTTATGCCCAAACATTTTTTTTAATCAAAGACATGTAGAAAAATAAATTTAGCGAAAAATTTATATATGGATGTCGTTTTTTTTTTTTTTTAATTTTACAGCTGAAAGTGAAAAATGTCATTTTTTTTGCAAAAAATATCGTTAAATTTCGATTAATAACAAGAAAAAGTAAAAATGGCTTGGTGGAATATAACAAATATATTCGTCATATTCGCTAATTATACCAAGCCATTGAAGCCAACCATATAGTAAACCAGGTCCAAGTTGAAATCGCCATGCGATTAATATAACTCGAAGTAATCGCATGGCGATTTCAACTTAGTAATGCTATATTCCATGCTCATGGAGCGTCCCCATCACCATGGGAACGACTCCATATACTAGAATGTACTGTCGGATTTGAGAATTACGTTGAAATCGCAATTCGATTATTTCAAGTTATAATAATCGAATTGCGATTTCAACTTAGCACTGCTATATTCCATATTAGGATAGAATTAACGAATATGGAATATAGCAGTGTTAAGTTGAAATCACAATTCGATTATTATAACTTGAAATAATCGAATTGCGATTTCAACGTAATTCTCAAATCTGACAGTACATTCTAGTATATGGAGACTTTCCCATGGTGATGGGGACGCTCCATGAGCACGGAAATCGGCAGAAGCGGCAACGGGCACTGACTGGAGCAGCCAGGAAGCCAGGAATCCAAAGGACAGGTAAGAACAACTTTAGGGAAGTGGGAAAGGAAAAAATATAACAATTAAAAAAAAAACCATAATATTCGAAATATCGAATTTATAGCACTATATTCGAAATATTTAGCGAAGTGCCAATATTCGGTAAAAAAATTTCGATATTCGAATATTCGCGCTCAACACTACTGATGACAGGCACGGTGGAGGAGTAGGCATACTACTTTCTCCAGAGTGCACATTACAGTTCATTCCCCCTGTACTCTCTCTCTCACATTCCCCTCTTTTGAGGTGTACACCATGTGGTAAGGTGAACAGAAAAGTGTATGGTAAAGAGGAATGCCTGGAGAAAGCCTGGGAAGCTGGCTGCCCTGCTGGCTAGAGAAGCCGAGTTCTCTGTGTGACCTGTGTTCAATAGGTGAGCTAGGATCTTCAATGTATTAGCCAGGGCCCAGATGGGCATGTGTTTATTTCAGTTTGATCTATGTTATGTGGTGCTGGACCTTCACCTTACCCAGGGAATTATAACTGGGGGTTGCCTGTATTGCCAGAGTGTGATAAATAAAGCAGCATTTGGACTTTAACCCTGTGGTCTGCAAGAGAATCTGTCATCGCCGCCCTGCCTGAGAGTGTGACCCCTTACAATTGGTGTCAAATGCGGGCAAGCGTCCCTGCTGAAAAAGGCAACAGTCGGTTGCTAAGGGCAATGGCGTGACAGTAAATGACTTAATGTCCTGGGTGAAAGCTGCTGCAGCTTTGCAAATTTCACCCAATACCATGGAGGAAATGATAAAGCAGCTGGTTCAGGCTAACCTAAGGCAACAACAGGCCATGGAGCAACAGCAGAGGTTGCATGCAGAGGATAAAAAGAGACACAAAGAAGCCTTACATGTCCAACAACAGGCTAATGCGCAGCAACAACAGGCCATGGCACAGCAGCAAGAAACTAATCGTTTGTTGATGGAGGAGATTGCTGCAATAAGAGAGACTGCTGTAACTCCAGCCCCACAAGTGGAGGTAAGCCCCCCAGAGACTTTGAATGTGAGGAGGATTGTGCAGCGGGCCTTGCAAAAACTGACACTTGATGATGATATCGAGGCCTACCTGACCGTATTTGAGAGGGTGGCGGAAAGAGAGAGGCTGCCAATAGCAGAGTGGGCAAAGGTCCTTGCGCCTTTTTTGTCCGGTGAACCACAAAAGGCCTACTATGACCTCAGGGAGCAGGATGTCTGGGACTATGTCAAATTAAAAATGGAGGTCCTGGCTTGTTTGGGTGTTACACCAGCGGAGTGCCCGACCTGTGTCATCTGTGGGTAAGAGAGTTCTGGCTGTTGGGGGTGTGTGGAAGGGTGCAAGAGGGAATAAGGCTCTAGAGGTTGGGCGTGGGCATAAGGCTGAGTCTCCCGTGAAGTCCGGACCCGGAGAGGTTTTCTCACCTAGAAGACCTGGGGCGACCCAGTGCTGGAGGTGCCGTGAGTGGGGACACATTGCTGCCTATTGCCCTCTGACCTCAGAGCCCATGGAGTGTGTCGGGAGCCGGAGACAGTCGCTGTATGCGGTGCCAGTGTGTGCGGCCTCTCCAGGACTAGAGACTGAGCCGCGGATGTGTACCCTGGTGATAAATGATTGCTCTGTCAGGGCTCTGTTGGACTCTGGTAGTCTGGTCACCTTAGTGCATGCCAGCTTTGTGGCTGGTAATTATGTGCCGGACAAAAGAGTAAGTGTGCTGTGCATCCATGGGGAAGCAAAATCATACCCGGTGGCTTGTGTTAAGCTGGAGACTCCGGCTGGGACTGTATCCTATGAAGTCGGGGTCGTAAAAAGACTTGATAGGATAGTGGTCCGGGACTTCCCCTTGTTTTGGAAGTTGTGGGAGAAGAGAAACATTCCTGCAGAATCTGTGCCGTCTCCTTTAAATAATCATTGATATGAGAAGCCCATTGAATCCAATGGTTTAAAGGAAAAGACCATTGAAAACAATGGTGCTGATAAGGTGCAAAATGAAGATGTCACGGTAACTGAAATGTCTGATGAAAATATGGGGTTATGAGACGTACCTGATAATGACACTTTTCCATTGCAGGTGTTAACTGGTGAAGATGAAGCTTTCCCAACTGGGGAAAATGTGTTGGACTTAGGGTTGTCTCGGGGTAACTTTGGTACAGAGCAGTTGAGAGACCCCACTCTCATGAGTGCTCACGAAAATGTTACCGTGATAGATGGTGTACCACAGGTACCAGAAGCTGACCAAAAATTTCTGCATTTTGCCATGAATGGAAACCTGCTGCATCGAGTTATTAAATGCAACAATGAAATTGTGGAGCAGCTTCTGGTGCCAAAACCCTATAGACGTATGGTACTAGATCTTGCACATAACCACGTACTTGGGGGTCATTTGGGTGTTAGCAAAACACAGGAGAGGGTACTACAAAGATTTTTCTGGTCTGGAGTATACAAGGAAGTGGAAATATACTGCGGGTCCTGCCCAACCTGCCAGATAAGTGCCCCGACCTCACATTTCCAGAGTCCCTTGGTGCCTCTTAACCATCATTGAGGTACCTTTTGAAAGAATTGCCATGGATTTGGTTAGTCCCATTGTTAAATCAGCTAGGGGGCACCAGTATATCTTGGTGTCCAAAAATACTGCCCGGGAATTATTTTTCATGTTCTCACGCACGGGGATCCCTAAAGAAATTCTCACGGACCAGGGTACCCCCTTTATGTCGAAGGCCATGAAAGAGTTGTGCAAGTTGTTCAAAATCACCCAGATACGTACCTCGGTGTACCACCCACAGACAGATGGGTTGGTCGAGAGGTTTAACAAGACGCTGAAACAGATGTTGAAAAAAGTAGTAGAAAAGGATGGTCGGGACTAGGACTGCCTCCTGCCATACCTTATGTTCTCTGTTAGGGAGGTGCCTCAGGCTTCTACAGGGTTCTCACCATTTGAGTTGCTATATGGCTGTCACCCGAGGGGTTTACTAGAGGGAGCTAAAAAAAAACAGGGAGGCTGAGGCTACTCCCTATAAGAGCGTCATTGAACATGTGGCTGACATGCAAGACAGGATAGCGACAGTAATGCCCATTGTTAAAGAACATCTGCAAAGAGCCCAGGAGGCTCAAATCAGAATTTATAACAGGTCTGCCAAAGTAAGGGACTTTAATCCCGGGGACAGGGTCCTGATTCTAGTTCCCACTGTAGAAAGTAAGTTTCTGGCAAAATGGCAGGGTCCCTACGAGGTAGTGGAAAAAGTGGGCGAGGTGAACTATAAGGTGCACCAACCAGGAAGGAGAAAACCCTACCAGATTTACCACGTAAATCTGATTAAGCCATGGAAAGATCGGGAGTCATTGGTGGGCGGACAGACCATGAGTAATGAGGTGTCACCACCAATTCCTCTGGTAAAAATTAGTGAGGCATTGTCAGTACCCCAGAAATAAGAAGTAAAGGAGTTTCTACAGAAAAATAGAGGAAGGTTTTCTGACCTACAGTACCAGGCCGTACCCACCTGATAGAACATTCAGTGAGAACTGAACCCCACAGTAAGGTGAATCTAAAGCCCTACAGGATACCAGAAGAACGCAGAAAAGCGGTATCCTCTGAGGTCAGGCGCATGCTTGAGTTAGGGGTCATTGAGGAATCTACCAGTGAGTGGTCAAGCCCTATTGTCTTAATCCCGAAGCCTAATGGGACTTGGAGATTTTGTAATGATTTCCGGAAGCTAAATGAGGTATTAAAATTCGATGCGTACCCCATGACCAGAGTAGACGAACTAATTGAGAGGCTTGGGAAATCAAGGTACATCACGACCCTTGACCTTACAAAAGGGTATTGGCTGATACCATTATCAGATGATGCTAAAGAAAAGACGGCATTCTCCACTCCAGAGGGGCTGTCCCACTACACAGTGATACCGTTCGGGTTACATGGTGCCCCTGCTACATTTCAGAGGTTGATGGACCTGATCTTGAAGCCACATCGTGACTATGCTGCCGCTTACCTTGATGATGTGGTCATTTTTTCATCTGATTGGAGAAGTCACCTCTGGAAGGTACAGGCCGTTATAGACTCCATTAGTGATGCTGGCCTAACCATAAACCCTGAGAAGTGTGCAGTGGGTCTATAGGAAGCAAAATATCTGGGCTACATTATTGGTAAAGGGCTGGTTAAACCCCAGATCAATAAAGTAGAGGCGATACAAGACTGGCCTAGGCCCTTAACGAAGAAACAAGTCCGGGCCTTCCTTGGCATGACAGGGTACTACCGCCAGTTCGTACCAAATTTTGCCTCAATGGCAACACCATTGACTGACTTAACGAAAGGCCCTAAGTCAGTAATGGTGAAGTGGACCCCAGAGGCAGAAAAGGCCTTTCAAAGCCTAAAGTCCGCTCTCTGTCAACAGCCAGTGCTCATTTCCCCGGATTTCAGAAAAGAGTTTCTGGTCCAGACTGATGCATCTGAGACAGGCTTGGGAGCGGTCCTGTCACAAGTGATAAATTAGGAGGAGCACCCAGTGATGTACCTAAGTAGGAAGTTGACCCCAGCAGAGAAAAATTATGCCATAGTGGAACAAGAGTGTCTAGTCATTAAATGGGCTCTGGAGTCACTTAAATATTACCTGCTGGGTAGGAAATTTGGTAACAGATCAAACAAAACAGGAAGAAAAACACAAGAGTGACCAGGTGGTTTCTCTCCCTGCAAAATTTTAATTTCAAGGTTGAACATAGACCGGGGAAATTACAAGGAAACGCAGATGCTTTGTCCAGGATACACCTCCGGTCTGGAGAAGGGGGGGGGGGGATATGTGGTAAGGTGAACAGAAAAGTGTATGGTAAAGTCCTGGAAGGGGTGTATTTATATCCCACCCAGCTTCCTCAACTGGGTGAGGTAAATAAAATCCAGGACAGGTTTTCCCCTAGCCTGAGGGATCCCAGCTGAAGCCAGCTGGGATCATTAAGGGGAAATAAAGCACAGTCCAGGCTGTCAGTCTGGGGAGAGGAATGCCTGGAGAAAGCCTGGGAAGCTGGCTGCCCTGCTGGCTAGAGAAGCCGAGTTCTCTGTGTGACCTGTGTTCAATAGGTGAGCTAGGATCTTCACTGTATTAGCCAGGGCCCAGATGGGCAGGTGTTTATTTAAGTTTTATTTATGTTATGTGGTGCTGGACCTTCACCTTACCCAGTGAATTATAACTGGAGGTTGCCTATATTGCCTGTATTGCCGGAGTGTGATAAATAAAACAGCATTTGGACTTTAACCCTGTGGTCTGCAAGAGAATCTGTCATCGCCGCCCAGCCTGAGAGTGTAACCCCTTACAACCATTAGACTCTTCCATCCATTTCCAGTTGTCTATCGTCCCCCAGGCTCACCCCACCAATTTCTGGAGCACTTTGCAGCTTTCTCACTTCCTATCTTCTGAATCACCTAATCTTATTATGGGTGATTTTAATATCCCCATTGATGATCTTTACTCCCCATCAGCTGCTCATTTTCTTTCTTTAACCTCCTCTCTTGGCCTATAACAACTTACTTCCTCTGCCATGCATGAACAGGGCAATATACTTGATCTAGTCTTCTTCTGTCACTGCTCAATCTCAAACTTTAGTAACTTATCCTTCCCACTTTCTGACCACAATCTTATTTTATTTACCATAAAGACCTCCCACTTTTCTAATGGCAATCCTACTTTTCACACTTACAGAAACCTACACACCATTAACTGCCAGCAACTTATTAACACCCTACAATTAGCTCTTTCCCCAATCACTTCTCTCCCCTGTCCAGACTTGGCTGCCAATCATTACAACCAGACCCTCAAAACCACCCTAGATGAAGTTGCTCCAATATTAATCCGACCCTCTCGACACAGAAAACGGCAACCCTGGCACACACCTGAAACACGTTTTCTAGAGCGCTGCTCCAGATGTGCAGAACGCTCATGGAGAAAATCATGAATATCAGCAGACTTCCTCCATTATAAATTTATGCTCAAAACATATAATTCAGCTTTCAACATTGCCCAAAAAAAAGTACTTCACCTCTCTCATCTCCTCACTCTCAAATAACCCAAAATGACTCGTTGACACTTTTAATTCCCTTCTAAGCCCTAAAGTTCCAGAACCTGTCACTGACCTCTGCGCTGATGGCATGGCCACTTACTTCAGAGACAAAATTGGCAGTATCCGGCAGGAAATTATCTCCCAGTCCCCAAATAATTTCAATCCTCCTCCCTCCAATTCCTCCACATGCTCTCTCTCCTCGTTTGACCCTATAACAGAGGAAGAAGTCTCAAGGCTTCTCTCCTCTTCTCGACCCACGACCTACAGTATAGCAGCGATCCTATTCCATTACACCTCCTCCAGTCTTTGTCCCCGGCTGTCATCACTCACCTAACTACAATTTTTAACCTCTCTCTCTTCTGGTATCTTTCCCTCCTCTTTCAAACACTATATTATAACCCCACTACTAAAGAAACCATCTCTTGACCCCACCTGTTCTGCTAACTACAGACCTGTTTCTAACCTCCCCTTCATCTCTAAACTCATTGAATGTCTTGTCTACTCTAGCTTAATTAGCTATCTCTCTGCAAATTCTCTTCTTGACCACTTACAATCTGCCTTTCGCCCTCTTCACTGTACAGAACTGCCCTTACTAAAGTGTCTAACGATCTCCTATCAGCAAAAAGAAATGGTGACTATTCGCTACTGATTCTGGATCTCTCTGCAGTGTTTGATACCATAGACAATAAACTCCTCCTCACCATGCTCCACTTAATTGGCCTTAAGGACTCTGCTCTCTCTTGGTTCTCTTCCTATCTTTCTGGCCGCTCCTTTAGTGTATTATTCACTGGCTCTTCTTCTTCTCCTCTTCCTCTTGATGTTGGTGTTTCTCAGGGCTCAGTACTAGGTCCTCTACTCTTCTCCCTCTATACAGCCCCCATCAGACAGACTATCAGTAGATTTGGCTTTCGATACCATCTCTATGCTGACGACACCCAACTATACACTTCATCCCCTGACATCACCCTTTACTCCAAAAGACCAGTAATTGTCTGTCTCTAACATCATGTCCTCTCTGTATCTAAAATTGAACCTTTCAAAAACTGAACTTCTTGTCTTTCCCCCTCATCTACTAACTCACCTTAACTTGATATTTCAATTTCGGTCTGCAGCATTATTATAACTCCTGTGCAATATGCCTGCTGTCATGTGGCCACATTTGACTCTGATCTTTCCTTTGTTCCCCATATTTAATCACTTACATGCTCTTGTAGTCTGCACCTCAAGAATATCGCCAGAATCTGCCCTTTTCTTACTGTGGAAACGGTTAAAAACTCTTGTTGTTGCCTTGATTCATTCTCGTCTTGACTACTGCAACACATTGCTAATCGGTCTCCCTCTCACTAAACTCTCCCCCTTCAGTCTGTTCTAAACGCTGCAGCCAGGCTCATCTATCCATCCAACCGCTACACTGATGTTACTAGTCTGGGCCAGTAGCTTTACTGGTTGCCCATCCATCACAGAATACAGTTCAAACTTCTCACCCTCCCCCAAAAAGCTCTCCACAGTGCTACACCTCCATACATTTCCTCCCTCATCTCCATCTACCACCCTACTCGTGCTCTCCATTCTGTTAGCGACCTAGGATTAATAACCTCTATAATTCGTACCTCTCACTCCCTTCTTCAAGACTTTTCTCGAGCTGCACCTACTCTCTGGAATATTCTGCCCCGGAATACTAGGTCAATTCACAACTTCTCCACCTTCAAACGTGCCTTAAAAACACATCTTTTCAGGCAGGCTTATCAAGCTACATAAAATGACTTTTCCCAGACTAAACCTTTCCCTCACCAACTCCTCTGGCCTAAACTCGATCCTCTAGTAGTCCCAAACCCAAAGCAGATCGGCTGGCACCACTCCTGTCAGTTCAATAAAGGCTCAAATCCTACTTATCACAATCAACCTTATGTGTCACCCCCAATTCCTCATAGATTGTAAGCTCTTGCGAGCAGGGCCCTGACTTCTAGTGTTTCAGTTGCATATTAGCCAGTTACTTTTGTTTTGTACATGAACTCTATGAATTTGTAAAGCGGTGGGGAATATGGTGGAGCTATATAAATGCATTTTATTATTTTTTATTATTATTATGTGTAACCACTTCAGCCATTCAGTGGCAGGTTGAAGCAGATTTACATAATGCTAATTATAATTGCTGAGACTAGACTGTGATCTCCGTATATTGACAATTCTAATAACAAACGTCTAAGGCTACTTTCACATCTGCGTTGTGCTGTCTGGTTTTGAGATCCAGAACAGGCTCTCAAAACTGTAACACAACACTTCACTCTTGTACGCATTCATTGTCAATAGGGACAAAACATTTGCGTTTTTGCTGTCCGGTTTTGAGATCTGGTTATAAAAATACAACCGGCTACATCTGTTCAGAATGAAAACGGTTGTAAAAATTAGGAAACCGGATGCCTCCTTTCCTGCCTTCCCTGGATACCAGACAAACGTGGCCAATAATATGTACAGTACGTATATACAATATATAAGATCCTTATTCCAACAATATACTGTCTACTGAATCTACACCACTAACCAACTGACATCCATCACCTGGCCATTACTACACATACATACTCTATATAAAATCTATAAATCATAAACACTTGCAAGCCACAGGCCCACATGTAAATGAGATATAACTACAGGCTACACATATCTATACGTATATATTTAAAGTCTACTAGGATATCATATACATACACAGAAGGCACACAAATAATATAACTTACCTGTCTCCTGATTTAACTGCTGTTTGTTCAGGGTTGGCAGGGAAAAAGAGAAAGCCCTCAAGCTTCACATGACCTGCATGTTCCTGTGTCTCAGGTCCCTTTATGAACTCCATACTATGATCACCCAAAAACCCAAGAGAATATTGTTCGACTGCTTCTCCAACAGTTGTACAATGTGTCCTTCCTGGGCTTGAAATGCTAACAAGGGACACAATGACCAAATGACTTTTGGACATACAGATAGCTCAATGAGTGAACATCACTGAATAATATCAGTATATCCTAGCTGTATATCCAATTACTAGGTATATTTTAAGTGGTCATAGGACTGGCTGGGAACTATATTTTTCAGTAACAGGCAGATAGATAGGGGACGGACAGAAAGACAGACAGCTAGATGACAGACGGATAGGTAGATAGATCAACACAAATAATATAACAAGAAGTTGTTTCCTCAACATCAACACAAAATGCCAACTGCAGTCTCTGAATTATTCAATCCCCTATAGTGTCCCTCATAAGACCGCATATTTGCAGGTCAGGTGTAGTCTAAAGAAAGCCTGATGCAACGAATTCAGCTAGTGCTCCATTAGTTGCATCAGGTGTCCTTGAGATAAAAAACATGAAATACAGTGCCTAAACTGGCGGGGGGTTTGTTGACTATGTTTCTTGATTGCATATTAAAAACATGTCAAGGGAGCAGTTCAGAAAGTTTAGAGATCATTACCTTGCATAAACAACAAAAAATCTCTAACAAAGCTAGAACCCCTTTTAATATAGCAAACACAATAAATGTTCCTAGAGAGGCAGTTATACAGCAAAATAGCATGGTACCAATGTAAGCCAGAGAAATCTATGTGATGTTAATTAATTTTGCGATAAAAAAGACAAAAGTATTAAAGCAGTGATATCATCATTGGCTAACGAGAGGAATAATAAAAGTATCACGTACTGTTATAATTCTTTTGTAACGCAAAATTTTTAACATAGAGATACAGTTGGATGCATACCTGTAGTTCGCAAGTTCAAAGATAAAGTGGTTGTCCCATTAAGATAACGTATCTTTTATCCAAAGGATAATCTGTCCACAGAATATTTTGCCAGTACTGCTGTGGAACATCCAGGTGCTCTGCATTGAAATGCAGATCCGTCTTTCCAGTGTCATCCGGTAAAAAGGATTCGGCATTTATTTTTTCCAACTTTTTTTGCATGCACAGATCGGAAGGACGGATCAGGCATTTCGGTATTTTGAATGCCGGATCTGGCACTAATACATTCCTATGGAAAAAAAAAGCCGGATCCAGCATTCAGGCAAGTCTTCAGTTTTTTGGGCCGGAGATAAAACCGTAGCATGCTGCGGTCTTATCTTTTGCCTGATCAGTCAAAATGACTGAACGGAAGACATCCTGATGCATCCTGAACGGATTGCTCTCCATTCAGAATGCATGGGGATATACCTGATAAGTTCTTTTACGGCATTGACCCCTTTTGATGGAACATTATTTTCATGTAGAGATCCAAGAATTATGTTGGAGGCATGTAGTGTATGCAAGCCATGTGTGACCCCTCTCATCACTCTCATGCTGTTCTGCATCTAGTTTGCATGGGCAAACTGAGTTTCACAGGAGAGGAACTGCTCCGTGTTCTTCAGCAAGAAATCAAATCCTGGCTTTCCACCGCGACTACTCAAAATCGGAACCAACGGGAAGAACATGGTGTCGGCGCTGCGTCAAGGAGGGCTTAGCCATGTGCCCTGCATAGTACATGTGTTTAATCTGGTTGTCAATAGTTACCTGAAGTCTTCCACCCATCTGCAAGACATCCTAAAAATGGCCAGGAAACTTTGCATGCACTTCAGCCACTCGTATACTGAAAAACACACCCTCCTTGAGCTGCAGCGGCAGAATGGCATCCCCCAACATACTCTGATATGCGACGTTTCCACCCTTTGGAATTCCACCCTCCATATGTTGGATCAACTATATGAACAGTAAAAGGTCATCAGCGGTTTCTTGATGATCCAAGCGAACAGGAGTACTCCCCTGTGTAACTTTGATTTCAGCCAGTGGCAGCATATGCGTGACACCTGCTGTTTGCTCAGCTCCTTTGAGGAGGCCACATTATTTGTCAGTCGCCAGGACTACGGGATAAACAATGTAATTCCACTGCTTCATGTCCTGGAACAAATGCTGGTAAAGCTGGCTGGTCAGGGGACTAGAGACGTGGTGCCTAGAAATATGGCGGCAGAGTTTATTACATTTGTCTGTCAAGATCTCTGTTCCAGTAAGTGAACGGGAACATCATTTATCACAAGGATATGCAAACACCTACCAATGGGGTGTTAAATAGTGTTGAGCGAGCATGCTCGGCCGAACTACTGTTCGGCTCGAGCATTGCTATGCTTGGCACATGGCAGGCTGGCCGAAACACGTCATCGTGTACTAAATAGCACCCAATGACTCATGGTCGGCTCATTTGTAGTTAGGGAGAGCTGCGCTTAGGAATGGACAGATAGTGTAGGGAGTGTGATTGCAATCTATTTAGTTGAAAAACGTTTCAAAGACCCAAAAGTCCTTTTAAGGACAATTGTGTGTGGTGGCAGCAATATAATATAGCCATCAATTTTATTTTTCCAGCATTTTCAATACTTTTGCTATAGAGGGTGTCTGCAGTGACTTGTGACATCTGTCCAATACCTTCTGTATGTCAAGGCCAGAGATAGGAAAAGTATATGTGAAATCTATTTTCCTTTTTCCATATACTGTGCTTGCTGTGAACTGTTACATCCGTGCCACATCTTGTGTGTCAAGCATGCATATAACATTTAATATGAAGAAGGTGAGGAGTAAGGGACGAGGAAGTGGCAGTGATGCTGATAGTTCACGCAGAGGCCGTGGCCATGGGCGTGTTGAAACTGTGCCTGCTGCCAGAGCACAAGAAAATCAATCATCCACAATACCTAGCTTCATGTCCCAGTTTGCAGGCCGTCGCAGGACAAAACTCTTGAAGTCAGACCAGTGCGACCAGGTGGTCGATTGGATTGCAGTAGATAATGCTTCCAGTCGGTTAAGCACCACCCTGTCTTCCACCAAGTCCGGTCTCAGTAGCCAAGAGTCTGGTCAACAGAATCTTCACCCTGATCCTCCTTCCTCCCACCATGGAGAGTCTGGCCAAACAAGTGATCCCACATTCGGAAATTCTGAGGAGCTCTTTTATTCGCCATTCTTTGATTTGGCCCTCTCGCTCGCCAATCACGCTTGAAGAGGGACATGAGATCTTGTGCCCTGATTCCCAATCTCTTGAACATCCACAGTCACAAGAACATGACGGTGTGGAATGGCAATTAGTGTTTAATGAGGTAGAAGATGATGAGACACAGTTGCTAATGAGTCAACCGCAATTACTGTCTCAAGAGGTTGATGAAGAGGAACCGGCTGGAAGAGGCAGTGGGGTGGCAAAAGGGAGAAGGCGGGCCACACCAAACAGGCCCTCTGCAGTATGGCGCTTTTTTTTAGGAAAGTGCGGACGACAAAAGAATAGTAGTTTGCATCCAAGCACCTTAATAAGTAGGCCGAATGCCTGGTTCCACAATCTGTGTCTGTGGGTCACACCGCTGCATCCTCTTCCCCTATGGTACGTGCTGACCAATTGCCTGTCGAAGGAGCAGGCCAGGATGCCTCCCGCCCTGCACGTGGACCTTCGCAAGCACCATCAGCAACCACATCCACTTCCGTGTCCCAGCGCAGCGTCCAAATGTCATTATACCAGGCATTTGAACGCAATCGTAAATACCCAGCCACCCACCCACAGGCCATAGCACTAAATGCACACCTTTCAAAATTACTGGCCCTGTAAATGCTGCCATTTCGGCTTGTGGACACTGAGGCCTTCCACAGCCTGACGTTGGCGGCCGTCTGCGGTACTCTGTCCCCAGCCGCCACTATGTTTCAAGGTGTGCCGTCCCCCCCTTACACCAACATGTGTCCCAAAACGTCACACGTGCCCTGACCAATGCAGTTACTGGAAAGGTCCACTTAACTACGGACACATGGACAAGTGCATTTGGCCAGGGACACTACATTTCCCTAACGGCACACTGGGTTAACATTGTGGAGGCCGGGAGTGAGTCGTACCCTGGGATGGCACAGGTGCTACCAACGCCGAGGATTGCGGGCCCTTATTCCATCAGGGTTTCCGCCAGCACCTACGTTAGTGGCTCCACCCCCCACTTCTCCTCCGCCTTATCCTCCACTTTCACCTCCAAATTATCCGCCTGCAGCACCAGTCAGCCATTAGCTGGTAGCTGGAGCAGTGTAGCACTGCAGTGGGGAAGCATCAATAGGCCGTGCTAACACTGATATGCTTAGGTGACAAACAGCACACCTCCGCAGAGCTGTTGCAGGTGATAAGAGACCAGACTTAGCTGTGGCTCTCACCACTCAACCTACAATCTTGCATGGCTGTGTGAGTGTCACGGATGGTGTTGCAGAGAACTAGAAGACACAAATGAAGATCCGACTGAGTTGATCCAAAACTAAGGAACAAGAGGATAAGCCCTGTAACAGCCTTAGCACTCTCCCTTACTGCTCAGCCTATGCAAAAATCTCTATGGTAGATAACTGCATACCCTCGTTCCTCGACTGTATGACACCTGAACACCCTATAATAGTGAGGGGACACGACCACCGGCTCCCTACACTAAATACGGAGGGAGTCAGGGTTACCTAGGATCAAGACCACAGGAAAACAGAAATAAAGGAACAGACTTATTTTGTGGATGCAGCAGTAGCAGCTTCTAGCATCAGCACAGTCCAGGAAGTTGTATAAACCGCAAGGTGAGGCGAGGAGATATATAGGGAGGCAATCACTGCTAATATATGACAGCTGGGAGAGGGAAGAGAGATGTCAAAACGAAAGCAAAACAAAAGAAGATCATGCAGAAAGTACTGAAGAACATCTATCAGAACAAAGATCTGGTGGTGACAGTGTGTTAATGGACGTAACTTGGTGGCGGCTTTGGAGCTTGGCAAGCTCACAAACATCCCATGCCTAGCTCACGTGTCACGTCTTTAAACTTAGTGGTTCAGCGGTTTCTCAAAACCTACCCCAATTTTCCTGAGCTACTGGGGAAGGTGCTCCGTGTGTGTCCACATTTCTGCAAGTCATCGACAGCTTCAGCTGGTCTGTCAATGCTGCAGTGCTTTAACTTCCCAGCTCACCGGATGTTGTGCGACGAGAGCACGCGCAGGAACTCATTGTTCCACATGTTGGCCAGGCTTTTTGAGCAGCAGAGGGCAGTAGTGAAATACCAGCTGCAACATGGTCACCGCCTTTCCAGTCAGCTTCCGCTAATCAGAAGCGAGGAATGGGCATGGATGTCTGACCTCTGTGAGGTTTTAAGAAACTGAGGAATCAACACAGGCGGTGAGCGGCGATAACTCTATTAACCATCCCACTTCTGTGTCTACTCAAACGCTCGCTGCTCACAATTAAGGACAATGCTTTGCATGTGGAAAAGGTGGAAATGGGGGGCGAAGACATTACACAGAGTGATAGCCAGACCACCCTCCATCCGTCTTCTCAGCGCAAATTGGACGATGAAGAGGAGGAGGAGGAGCAGGAGACGGTTGCCTCTGCTACAAAGGGTAGTACCCATGGAAGTTTAATTCCATCTGTTCAGCGTGGGTAGGCAGAAGAGGAGGAAGAGGATGAGGAGATTAAGAGTGATCCTCCTGATGACTACAGTGAAGTCTTGCCATGTTGGTACTCTGGCACACATGGCTGACCTCATGTTAGGCTGCCTTTCCCGCGACCCGTGCATTATACGCATTTTAGACAACACGGATTACTAAGTTACAAAGAGAACTTCTCATCTCTCATTCCTCAGGTAGAGAAGATGAGCAAAACGGTGCAATACCAGAAGGTCCTTGCTGAAAAATTGCTCCAAAAATTTCCATCTGACAACATATTATAATTCCCATGCACCCCTTCCACTACAAAAAGGGTGTATTGTTAAATCTTCCTTTTTTCATCCTCCTCCTCTTCCATCATATCAACATTCTTATTCGTCACAACTAATGCCCTTGCATATATGCCTTTGCATATAATATTTTTCAGGGTCAGCTCACCTGCAGGCCCTTGCATATATTGTTTTACAGGGTCAGCTCACCTGCAGGCCCTCGCATATAATGTTTTACAGGGTCAGCTCAACTGCAGGCCCTTGCATATAATGTTTTACTGGGTCAGCTAACTGGCATGCCCTTGCATATAATGTTTTATAGGTTTAGCTCACCTGCAGGCCCTCACCTACAATCTTTTACAGGGTCAGCTCACCTTCTGATGACAACAGCGAAGTCTTGCCTGTTGGTACTCTGGCACACATGGCTGAAATCATGTTAGGCTGTCTTTCCCACAACCCGCACGTTATACGCATTTTAGACACGGATTATTGGGTGTTCACCCATCTCGACCCCGGCTACAAAGAGAACTTCTCATCTCTCATTCCTTTGGTTGAGAGGACAAGGAAAACGGTGCTATACCAGAAGGTCCTTGTTGAAAAATTGCTCCAAAGTTGATAGGGCAGACATCCAAATGGATTGTCACCGTCACGGGGACATGAGATCGCCTAGAAGTTATCTAGAGTCAACAAAGTGGCAAAAGGCCCTAACCTACAAGTCCAGTCTCAGTAGCCAAGAGTCTGGTCTACACAATCCTCACCATCCTCAACATTGTAGGGGAGGGCACAGCAAGCCCTCCCCTACAATGTTTTAGAGGGCCAGTTCACCTGCAGGTCCTCATATGTAATGTTTTATATGGTCATCTCACCAGCAGGCCCTCACATATAATGTGTTACAGGGTCAGCTCAACTGCAGGCCCTCCCATATAATGCTTTACAGGGTCAGCTCAACTGCAGGCCCTCGCATATAATGTTTTACAGGGTCAGCTCAACTGCAGGCCCTCGCATATAATGTGTTACAGGGTCAGCTCAACTGCAGGCCCTCACATTTAATGTTTTACAGGGTCAGCTCAGCTGCAAGCCCTCGCATATAATGTTTTACAGGGTCAGTTTACCAGCAGGCCCTCACCTAAAATCTTTTACAGGGTCAGCTCACCTTCTGATGACAAAAGCAAAGTCTTGCCTGTTGGTACTCTGGCACACATGACTGACTTCATGTTAGGCTGCCTTTCCCACTACCCACGCGTTATGCGCATTTTAGACAATATGGATTATTGGTTGTTCACCCTTCTCGACCCCGGCTACAAATAGAACTTCTCATCTCTCATTCCTCTGGTGTAGAGGACAAGCAAAATGGTGCTATACCTGAAGGTCCTTGTTGAAATTTCTCCAAAGTTGATAGGGCAGACATTCAAATGGATCGTCGCCATCACGGGGACATGTGATTGCCTAAAAGTTATCTAGGGTCAACAAAGTGGCAGCAGGCACTCGCCTACAAGTCCAGTCTCAGTAGCCAAGAGTCTGGTCAACACAATCCTCATCATGATGGCACACTGAGTGAATGTTGTGGAGGACGGGAGCAAGTTGGCTGCTGGCACCAGACTTGCCCTTCAATAGATCCTCGTTAACGGATAGTGTACTCATTCCAATACCATTGACCTTCCTTGGATGTGGTATTCGTGTCTCAGGCTACCTCTCTGGCATCGAACCCTGATTCCCCGTTACCTGTGATCACCATGGTAGGCGAAGAAATGAACATCGAAAGTTGATGGGGCAGACATCCGAATGGATAGTCGCCGTCCCAGGGACGTGCAATCGCCCAGAGGTTATCTAGCATCAACAATGTGGCAGCAGGCCCTCGCCCCTAATGTTTTAGATGGTCAGATCTTTTCCATTCAGAATGCATTAGGGCAAAACTGATCCGCTTTGGACTGCTTGTGAGAGCCCTGAACGGATCTCACAAACGGAAAGCCAAAACGCCAGTGTGAAAGTAGCCTAACTTTTGCTACATGGGCGGGTCAGCGGGAGTTTAAATTTTTTACCAAAATGGCAAATTTCCCTCCATTGCTCTCTCCTTATAAATCCTCCCTACCACACCCCACCACACCCCACCTCACCTCACTACACCCCCATTTCCATGGCTACCCCACCAACTGCTTATGGCCATTAACCCCTTCCATGCCGCCCCTTCGCCAACCAAACCAGCATCATGCTGGCCTCCCGTTAAGCTTTCAGCCCCAGTCCGGCCTTACTTGACTAAGGTATTGGTTAGTCAGCTCGGGTCTCCTCTTCCCTTTAAAGACCAACAACCCATCAAATAATAGCCAAGACACCAGTTCAGATTTAAATCAGTCACAGCAGCCGTTTTATTAAATAAAATAAAAAACCAATATAAATCAATTAACATTAACCCAAACTTGAGTAACTGACGAGGGAGGTCCTAGAAGCCCCAATATATAACTCCCGACTCCATCTGGCCTCCATCTCGGAGACACCAACTGATGGACTCCCAATTCCTCAAATACTGTTCACCGTGAGAGTCCAGCCCCACCCGTGGGGCCCTTCCATTCTCAATCACCACCATATCCATCAATTTCGAGGACCTCCCACCGCCAACAACGCGCAACTTGACCTCAACCTAAGTACCTCCACATCCCCAATGCCATTTTGATCCCACCTTGGATCCCCAAAAACCATAAATCAATCCCTACGGCAATAAGGTGTACCCTGTCCGCTCTCCAAAACTTTCCCACACCCGCTTCTAACTCAGGATGCTGTACTGCCACTGCCCCATTTCTGGCCACAAACCTCCCAACAGCACAATTCACTTTTAATTCTTGCTTTATTCAACCTTTCCACTGACCTCGCACCCCTCCAAGAACGCCTCGGAACAATGTCCGACCACACTGTGACTAAGTCAGGGAATAATGCCCACAAACGCAGCAAATCATACTTTATGTCACGAGTTTATTCCTGAAATGGCTGGGCCCCGAGGTCATTCCCCCTACATATAACTAAAATGTCAGGAGGGCTATCTTAAAGAGCAAAACGATGTACCTCACTCAACACCCCACCCCATAGCAATACCTCTAACTTCAAGCCACCGCAAAACTGCCACTTCCCTCGCAAATCCTAAATGTTGCCCATTAGGCCTCACATCCGTCCTTACTGCCCCCCAAAAAACAAATGAATGACTGAGTTTCCAAACCAATGCCTCCCTGCGACCTAGAAATAACATGAAAAACAAGGGAAGTTAAACCTTCTATCATCTCAACTTACATTCTTCCCAACCTAACATATGAGCGGAAACAGATCAATTCCCATCCGCCTGTTCTTTTTATTACATCCTCACCTAACCACGCCGCTTCTGTTGCTGCCACAATTCTAAACTAATGCCCCATATAACCCTCTGAATCTACCCCCAAACCCTTTAAGCACCTTTAAAAATTTGCCAATTACTGGAAACAGGACAAAAATGAACCGTCCTCATGACGAAGAAAAGGAGCCGTGCCCTTCCCGATTACCCCCCCCCCCCCCAATCATGTAAATACTTTACCGGACAAAGTAAACACCCCAGAACCGCATATTAAACCAGACATTTACCCCTACCTTGACACTCTGTTTTCGACTTTTGAATGTGAACCTCCACCCCATCATCGTAAAGGTCCATGTCCTCAGACAACAGCCCCCCAGCTTTCTGGGTGCTTCTACTAACAAGCTCCCCCAACCGAAAAGCCCCAAAGAATGCCAAAGAAAAAGCCACCCGGATTAAACAAACTAAGGGTACTAATGACAAAATAAGGGTACTTTCACACTGCCGCAAGTGTGAAAGTAGCCTAACCCAAACTGAGACTCAATTTCTAATAAAAGATTAAATGAAACCAGCCGACTGGTATCATGTTCCTGCTTCCCTCTCCTCTAAACTCTTAGCACCTGTCTTACCAAAAATGTTTTCATAAAGTTTTGTAGTCAATACATACGAAAACCAAAGGCTAGACCAACCACAGATCCATTCAGCTGTAAAATAGACCAACCTTATTTTCTCACCTGACCGAACAATAACCACAATGCCACTTCCCCATACTCATTACTAGAGTTGAGCGAACACCTGGATGTTCGGTTTCGAGAAGTTCGGCCCGAACTTCCCAGAAATGTTCGGGTTCGGGATCCGAACTCGACCCGAACCCGAACCCCATTAAAGTCAATGAGGACCCAAACTTTTCGGCACTAAAACGGCTGTAAAACAGCTCAGGAAAGGGCTAGAGGGCTGCAAAAGGCAGCAAAATGTAAGTAAATCCCCAAATGTGGATAGAGAAATGAATAAAAATAAAAATAAAATAAATAAAAATTAAGGCTACTTTCACACTAGCGTTCGGGCGGATCCGTTCTGAACGGATCCGCTCATAATAATGCAGACGGAGGCTCCGTTCAGAACGGATCCGTCTGCATTAAAATGGCAAAAAAAAAGCTAAGTGTGAAAATAGCCTCGGACGGATCCGTCCAGACTTTCAATGTAAAGTCAATGGGGGACGGATCCGCTTGAAGATTGAGCCACATTGTGGCATCTTCAAACGGATCCGTCCCCATTGACTTACATTGTAAGTCTGGACGGATCCGCACGGATCCGCACGCCTCCGCACGGCCAGGCGGACACCCGAACGCTGCAAGCAGCGTTCAGCTGTCCGCCTGTCCGTGCGGAGGCGAGCGGAGCGGAGGCTGAACGCCGCCAGACTGATGCAGTCTGAGCGGATCCGCTCCATTCAGACTGCATCAGGGCTGGACGGCTGCGTTCGGGTCCGCTCGTGAGCCCCTTCAAACGGAGCTCACGAGCGGACACCCGAACGCTAGTGTGAAAGTAGCCTAACCAATATCAATTGGAGTTAGGTCCCATAGCAGAGAATCAGGCTTCATGTCACCCACCACTGGAACAGGCCACTGTCAGATATTTAGGCCCGGCACCCAGACAGAGGAGAGAGGTACCATTGCAGAGAATCAGGCTTCATATCATAGCAGAGAATCAGGCTTCATGTCATAGCAGAGAATCAGGTTTCACGTCACCCAACACTGGAAAAGGCCACTGTCAGATATTTTTAGGCCCCGGCATCCAGAGAGAGGAGAGAGGTCCAATAGCAGAGATTCAGGCTTCATGTCATAGCAGAGAATCAGGCTTCACGTCACCCAACACTGGAACAGGCCACTGTCAGATATTTTTAGGCCCCGACACCCAGACAGAGGAGAGAGGTCCCATAGCAGAGAATCAGGCTTCATGTCATAGCAGAGAATCAGGCTTCATGTCATAGCAGAGAATCAGGCTTCATGTCACCCACCACTGGTACAGGCCACTGTTAGATATTTTTAGGCCCCGACACCCGGACAGAGGAGAGAGGTCCCATAGCAGAGAATCAGGCTTCATGTCATAGCAGAGAATCAGGCTTCATGTCATAGCAGAGAATCAGGCTCCATGTCACCCACCACTGGAACAGGCCATTGTCAGATATTTAGGCCCCGGAACCCAGACAGAGGAGAGAAGTCCCATAGCAGAGAATCAGGCTTAATGTCATAGCAGAGAATCAGGCTTCATGTCATAGTAGAGAATCAGGCTTCATGTCATAGCAGAGAATCAGGCTTCACGTCACCCAACACTGGAACAGGCTACTGTCAGATATTTTTAGGCCCCGGCACCCAGACAGAGGAGAGAGGTCCCATAGCAGAGAATCAGGCTTCATGTCATAGCAGAGAATCAGGCTTCATGTCACCCACCACTGGAACAGGCCATTGTCAGATATTTAGGCACCGGCACCCAGACAGAGGAGAGAGGTCCCATGGCAGAGAATCAGGCTTCATGTCATAGCAGAGAATCAGGCTTCATGTCATAGCAGAGAATCAGGCTTCATGTCACCCACCACTGGAACAGGCCATTGTCAGATATTTAGGCCCCGGCACCCAGACAGAGGAGAGAAGTCCCATAGCAGAGAATCAGGCTTCATTTCATAGCAGAGAATCAGGTTTCATGTCATAGCAGAGAATCAGGCTTCATGTCATAGCAGAGAATCAGGCTTCACATCACCCACCACTGGAATAGGCCATTGTCAGATATTTAGGCCCCGGCCCCGGCCATTAGCAGAGAATCAGGCTTCATGTCATAGCAGAGAATCAGGCTTCATGTCATAGCAGAGAATCAGGCTTCACGTCACCCACCACTGGAACAGGCCACTGTCAGTTATTTAGGCCCCGGCACCCAGACAGAGGATAGAGGTCCCATAGCAGAGATTCAGGCTTCATGTCATAGCAGAGAATCAGAGAATCAGGCTTCATGTCATAGCAGAGAATCAGGCTTCATGTCATAGCAGAGAATCAGGCTTCACATCACCCACCACTGGAATAGGCCATTGTCAGAT
This sequence comes from Bufo gargarizans, assembly GCF_014858855.1. Lineage (NCBI taxonomy): Eukaryota > Metazoa > Chordata > Amphibia > Anura > Bufonidae > Bufo > Bufo gargarizans. Next base: position 675,325,549 of record NC_058081.1, read on the forward strand.
ATTTAGGCCCCGGCCCCGGCCATTAGCAGAGAATCAGGCTTCATGTCATAGCAGAGAATCAGGCTTCATGTCATAGCAGAGAATCAGGCTTCACGTCACCCACCACTGGAACAGGCCACTGTCAGTTATTTAGGCCCCGGCACCCAGACAGAGGATAGAGGTCCCATAGCAGAGATTCAGGCTTCATGTCATAGCAGAGAATCAGAGAATCAGGCTTCATGTCATAGCAGAGAATCAGGCTTCATGTCATAGCAGAGAATCAGTCTTCACGTCACCCACCACTGGAACAGGCCATTATCAGATATTTAGGCCCCGACACCCAGACAGAGGAGAAAGGTCCCATAGCAGAGAATCAGGCTTCATGTCATAGCAGAGAATCAGGCTTCATGTCACCCACCACTGGAACAGGCCATTGTCAGATATTTAGGCCCCGGCACCCAGACAGAGGAGAGAGGTCCCATAGCAGAGAATCAGGCTTCATTTCATAGCAGAGAATCAGGCTTCATGTCATAGCAGAAAATCAGGCTTCACGTCACCCACCACTGGAACAGGCAATTGTCAGATATTTAGGCACCGGCACCCAGACAGAGGAGAGAGGTCACATTGCAGAGATTCAGGCTTCATGTCATAGCAGAGAATCAGGCTTCACGTCACCCACCACTGGAACAGGCCACTGTCAGATATTTAGGCCCCGGCACCCAGACAGAGGAGAGAGGTCCCATAGCAGAGATTCAGGCTTCGTGTCATAGCAGAGAATCAGGCTTCATGTCATAGCAAAGAATCAGGCTTCACGTCACCCACCACTGGAACAGGCCATTACCAGATATTTAGGCCCCGGCACCCAGACAGAGGAGAGAGGTCCCATTGCAGAGAATCAGGCTTCATGTCATAGCAGAGAATCAGGCTTCACGTCACCCACCACTGGAACAGGCCATTTTCAGATATTTAGGCCCCCACACCCAGACAGAGGAGAGGTTCATTCAACTTTGGGTTGCCCTGCAATATAATGGTAAAATGAAAATAAAAAAAGGATTGAATGAAGAAGTACCCTGGAGTACAATAATATATGGTTAAGGGGAGGTAGTTATAAATATCTAATCTGCACAAGGGATGGACAGGTCCTGTGGGATCCATGCCTGGTTCATTTTTATGAACGTCAGCTTGTCCACATTGGCTGTAGACAGGCGGCTGCGTTTGTCTGTAATGACGCCCCCTGCCGTGCTGAATACACGTTCAGACAAAACGCTGGCCGCCGGGCAGGCCAGCACATCCAAGGCATAAAAGGCTAGCTCTGGCCACGTGGACAATTTGGAGACCCAGAAGTTGAATGGGGCCGAACCATCAGTCAGTACGTGGAGGGGTGTGCACACGTACTGTTCCACCATGTTAGTGAAATGTTGCCTCCTGCTAACACGTTCCGTATCAGGTGGTGGTGCAGTTAACTGTGGCGGGTTGACAAAACTTTTCCACATCTCTGCCATGCTAACCCTGCCCTCAGAGGAGCTGGCCGTGACACAGCTGCGTTGGCGACCTTTTGCTCTCCCTCTGCCTTCGCCTTGGCCTTCCTCTTGTTCCCCTGTGACATTTGGGAATGCTCTCAGTAGCGCGTCTCCCAACATGTGCTTGTACTCGCACATCTTCCTATCATGCTCCAGTGCAGGAAGTAAGGTGAGCACATTGTCTTTGTACCGTGGATCCAGCAGGGTGGCAACCCAGTAGTCCGCACACGTTAAAATGTGGGCAACTCTGCTGTCGTTGCGCAGGCACTGCAGCATGTAGTCGCTCATGTGTGCCAGGCTGCCCAGAGGTAAGGACAAGCTGGCCTCTGTGGGAGGCGTATCGTCATCATCCTGCGTTTCCCCCCAGCCACGCACCAGTGATAGGCCCGAGCTGAGTTGGGTGACACCCTGTGGTGAACATGCTTCATCCTCATCCTCGTCCTCCTCGCCCTCCAGTAGTGGGCACTGGCTGGCCACATTTGTACCTGGCCTCTGCTGTTGCAAAAAACCTCCCTCTGAGTCACTTCGAAGAGACTTGCCTGAAAGTGCAAAAAATGACCCCTCTTTCTCCTCCTCCTGGGCCACCTCCTCTTCCATCATCGCCCTAAGTGTTTTCTCAAGGAGACATAGAAGTGGTATTGTAACGCTGATAACGGCGTCATCGCCAATGGCCATGTTGGTGGGATACTCGAAACAGCGCAACAGGGCACACAGGTCTCGCATGGAGGCCCAATCATTGGTGGTGAAGTGGTGCTGTTCCGCAGTGCGACTGACCCGTGCGTGCTGCAACTGAAACTCCACTATGGCCTGCTGTTGCTCGCACAGTCTGTCCAGCATGTGCAAGGTGGAGTTCCACCTGGTGGGCATGTCGCATATGAGGCGGTGAGCGGGAAGGCCGAAGTTACACTGTAGCGCAGACAGGCGAGCAGCGGCAGGATGTGAACGCCGGAAGTGCGCACAGACGGACCGCACTTTATGCAGCAGCTCTGACATGTCGGGGTAGTTGTGAATGAACTTCTGCACCACCAAATTCAGCACATGCAGGGAAAATATTGTATAGTGGGCCCTCAATATCTGCAGCTACACACAGGGTACAACACATTTATTATATAACATTATGTAACATTCGAAAACAGTTTTATAAAATCACATAAGAATTATTTGCAGTTTTAAGAATGACAATTATGTTCAACTAATAAAATTCGTATCCTATATTATTATTCCTTAGATCAATTAATATCCATAAAATCTCCTAAAAGTTCCTTTAAAATATCTTCACACTGGTTGATAATATATGATCATATAATGTAATTCTTCTGGTGCCAATATTTCAAGCACTCATTATGCTGTATCCGTATTATTCACAGGTTAAAAAGTTACAAATTATCAGATACAGATTATCAGGGTGGTATTGGTGGATCAGGGGTTAGTTCGATGCAGTATGTTAATCGTACTTACTGCTTGTAGTCCGGTCTTATTCTATTTCTGACTGTAATGGCGTCCCACTACAAGTCAGGTCACTCACCCCTCTTCTTCTACCCGGTAACGTATGCAAGTCTGCGGCTTGTCCTGGTCACGGTTACCGCGTTGCTTTGTGGAGTTCTTCCGGTTTCTGTTCAGCGTCCCACGTGTTGAAAGTATCTCACGTGATCGGAGCCTGGAGGAATTCCACGTGATCAGTGCTCTGTTCCGGAGGCGGTACCAACCTCTATACGAACAAATGCTCTCACAGATATTCCATGGAACTTTTTCGCAATAATGCCGGTAGTTGAAGTGCTGTACAATATCTTCTTAATGTGGGGATCTCATCCGCTATCGCTATACGTGTTTCGGGGTTACGTACCCCTTCATCAGTATTCCCCTATATACTCTATTGTGGTTGGGGTGAACCACACCTTAGTGTGAGCATCTGTTCATGGTATCAGGAGGGGTGAGCTACTATACATATATTCTTTCTGAAATTCAGCACATGCGCCAGGCAAGGGATGTGCGTCAAATCGGCTAGTTCCAGAGCTGCAACGAGATTTCGCCCATTATCGCACACCACCAGGCCGGGCTTGAGGCTCACCGGCAGCAACCACTCGTCGGTCTGTTGATCTATACCCCGCCACAACTCCCGTGCGGTGTGGGGCCTGTCCCCAAAACATATGCGTTTCAGAATGGCCTGCTGACGTTTACCCTGGGCTGTGCTGAAGTTGGTGGTGAAGGTGTGTGGCTGACTGGATGAGCAGGTGGAAGAAGAGGAGGAGGAAGCCGAGTAGGAGGAGGAGGCTAAAGGAGGCAAATAATGTTGCCCTGCGATCCTTGGCGGCGGAAGGACGTGTGCCAAACAGCTCTCCGCCTGGGGCCCAGCAGCCACTACATTTACCCAGTGTGCAGTTAGGGAGCGTCCCTGGCCGTGCTTACTGGTCCACGTATCTGTGGTTAGGTGGACCTTGCCACAGATGGCGTTGCTCAGTGCACATTGGATACTTGGTTGTACAGGGAAGGCACGGCTCTCTTGGAGAAGTAGTGGCGGCTGGGAACAACATACTGTGGGACAGCAAGCGACATGAGCTGTTTGAAGCTGTCTGTGTCCACCAGCCTGAATGACAGCATTTCATAGGTCAGTAGTTTAGAAATGCTTGCATTCAAGGCCAGGGATCGAGGGTGGCTAGGTGGAAATGTACGCTTTCTCTCAAATGTTTGTGAGATGGAGAGCTGAACGCTGCCATGTGACATGGTGGAGATGCTTGGTGATGGAGGTGGTGGTGTTGGCGATACATCCTCTGTTTGCTGGGCGGCAGGTGCCAACGTTCCTCCAGAGGCGGAAGAATAGGCCGAGGCGGCAGCAGCAGAATAGGTAGCAGGGGGAGCCGGAGTGAGTTCCTTGTTTTTAAGGTGTTTACTCCACTGCAGGTGCCTGGTCATGCAGGTTGTGCTAAGGTTCAGAACGTTAATGTCTTGCTTCAGGCTCTGATGGAACAGCGTGCAAACCACTCGGGTCTTGTCATCAGCACATTGTTTGAAGAACTACCACGCCAGGGAACTCCTTGAAGCTGCCTTTGGGGTGCTAGGTCCCAGATGGCGGTGGCCAGTAGCAGGCGGAGTCTCTTGGCGGCGGGTGTTCTGCTTTTGCCCACTGCTCCCTCTTTTGCTACGATGTTGGCTCGGTCTCACCACTGCCTCTTCCTCCGAACTCTGAAAGTCAGTGGCACGACCTACATTCCATGTGGGGTCTAGGACCTCATCGTCCCCTGCATCGTCTTCCACCCAGTCTTCCTCTCTGACCCCCTGTTTAGTCTGCACACTGCAGAAAGACGCAGCAGTTGGCACCTGTGTTTCATCATCAGAGACATGCTGAGGTGGTATTCTCATGTCCTCATCATCGGGAAACATAAGTGGTTGTGCGTCAGTGCATTATATGTCTTCCACCGCTGGGGAAGGGCTAGGTGGATGCCCTTGGGAAACCCTGCTAGCGAGTCTTCAAACAGCATAAGAGACTGCTGCATAACTTGAGGCTCAGACAGTTTCCCTGATATGCATGGGGGTGATGTGACAGACTGATGGGCTTTGTTTTCAGGCGCCATCTGTGCGCTTTCTGCAGAAGACTGGGTGGGAGATAATGTGACGTGCTGGATCCACTGTCGGCCACCCAATTGACTAATGCCTGTACCTGCTCAGGTCTTACCTTACTTAGAACGGCATTGGGCCCCACCAAATATCGCTGTAAATTCTGGCGTCTACTGGGACCTGAGGTAATTGGTACACTAGGACGTGTGGCTATGGCAGAACAGCCACATCCTCTCCCAGAACCAGTGGGTTCACTAACACGACCATGTCCGCGTCCCTTACTAGATGTTTTCCTCATTGTTACTGCACACAACAATAAGAAAAAAAATATTTGGCCCAATGTATTGAATTCAAATTCAGGCCTTTTTTTTACAGGCACCTAACACTATCTGGCTATCTATTTATGTACCGTATTACACTAATACAGGCACAGCAGTAACGACAGATTTAGCTGAATATGGCTGAATATACAATCCCCCCCCAAAAACACCACAACTCAGTCATAGGCATTTCCGTCTTTTCTGCCGCTAACGGAACCCCAAATGCCTTAAAAACCGACTTTACTGTATGCAGCAACAATGAACAAACCTGCTAACCCGCCGGGCCCAAGCATAAAAAATCATCTAAGAAAGGATTAATGGATGAGCGACCTGACACGTCAACCACTACCCATTCAAGAAAAGAAGTAAGGCCTCTTTCACACAGGCGTCATGTTTTTGGCCCAGATAAGATGTGGGTGCGTCGCAGGAAAATGTGAATTTTTTTGCAAAACATTTTAATGGGTTTTGCATGCGCGTGAGAAAAATCTGCATGTTTGGTACCCAAACCCCAAATTCTTCACAGAAGTTCAAGTTTGGGTTAGATGTTGTGTAGATTGTATTATTTTCCCTTATAACATGGTTATCAGGGAAAATAATAGTATTCTTAAAACAGAATGCATAGTACAATAGGGCTGGAGGGGTTAAAAAAATAAAATAAAATTTAACTCACCTTAATCGACTTGTTCGTACAGCCCGGCTTCTCTTCTGTCTTCATCTTTGCTGTGCAGTAGGAATAGGACCTGTGATGACGTCACTGCGCTCATCACATAGTCCATCATATGATCCTTCACCATGGTGATGGACCATGTGATGAGCACAGTGACGTCACTCACCACAGGTCCTTTTCCTCACAGATGAAGACAGAAGAGAAGCCGGGCTGCGCGAACAAGTGGATTAAGGTGAGTTAAATTTTTAATAATTTTTTTAACCCCTCCAGCGCTAATGTACTAAGCATTCTGTTTTAAGAATGCTATTATTTTCCCTTATAACCATGTTATAAAGGAAAATAATAATGATCGGGTCCGCATCCCGATCGTCTCCTAGCAACCGTGCTTAAAAATCGCACCGCATCCGCACTTGCTTGCGATTTTCACGCAGCCCCATTCACTTCTGTGGGGCATGAAAAACGCAAAAAATAGAGCGTGATTTTCACTCAACGCACAAGTGATGCGTGAAAATCACCACTCATGTGCACAGCCCCATAGAAGTGAATAGGTCCGGATTCAGTGGGGGTGCAATCCGTTTCACCTTACGCATTGCACCCGCGTGGAAAACTCGCCCGTGTGAAAGGGATCTAAACGTCTCAAAATAATACCCATCGGCAGACACCTATCCACAAAATAACCCCCTTCCCAAAAACACCCCGAATAAATGCTAACTAAATGCTAAACCGGCAATAAACGAAAAGCTGCTTCAATATCCGTTTTTGCTAACATCGTCTCCTGGCCTAACCTACATACCCAAGCCACAGCCGCATCAAAGATGCATAAACCACTTAATTCGGGATCAATACCATCATTGACCGACGCTCCTTTAGGAAAGATGATGAATAGGCTGAAATTTATTTGGCTCTTTCTTGGGAACTACCCCCAATGGCGATACCCTCAAATTTGCCAATGGCGGCTCCGGAAACGGACCCGCTATGCACCCCAAGAAAACTTCCTTAACTAATTTTTCTGAGACCACTTAAGAGTGTTCAAGCGCCGATCTTAAATTCTTATGCCCGGCGGCACCAGGTGGCGATACCGAGGGAATTTGAAAACCAAACCTAACCCTTCACTAAGAAGTTCGCTGCCTCCCGGTTTGGGTACCTAATTTAGGAACCGCTCCATCCTTTCCACTACCACCAGCATCTGCCCCTTTTCCAGAATTGTCACCCCTTTTTGCCTTCCGCCCTTAAAACACTGGTGACCCACCGCAATTGGTGCACTCATGCTTAAATTTGTACTTATATATGTCTGAACTTGCTGTCTCCTTAATTAAATAGGAAACATAACCCCTTTGCAGACGCTGCTGCAAAACTAGACTATCCTGACCCCCCACCCCCCGAAAGGGCTGCACCGACCTCACAGGTGCCATCACCCTTAAACAGAGGCCACACCACCCTCCTTTGCCTAAATTGTTCGTTGTACGGCAGCCAGCCTGTTTCCACCATAAATCCGATATGCCTCCCCTATAGAGTCTAAATAGCAAAATAACGCAGAGCAATATTCTGGCTCTTTTGCCTAATTACGTTTTCCAAAACTGCAGACGCTTGAAGCCAACTAGAAAAAGTGCACAGAATCAACCGATACCTCTTCCTTCATTTTTCCCCTCATCTGTCTTCCCTCTGCCCAAATTAAAACGTTCTACGGGGAGCAAAGAAAAAATAAATCTCCACATACTTCCCTTTCCTAATCCGCTCCCTCACCTCCTGTTTCAAGTGCGCCCCCAACGGGCCCTCGAAACACACATACACCTCCCCTTTAGCTGAGTCATCCACCTTTGGCCTTTCGTCCTCCCCCCGCCTGCGTCTGTACGAACACTGACCCCCCTGCCCTACCTGCTGAACTACCGATGTACACCCCACATCCAGAGCCTACTTCCCAAGCCGCAAGTGGAGATGCCCTGCTAACCCCCAATCCAATTAACCACCCCGCCAAACCACCCAAAAATTGCCCTAGCCCACTCCCCAGCTCCCCCCGGACATACCCCCAAGGCCCGCCGACTGCTAAGAAGAGACAGAAGAGGACCCCTTGAATTCTCACCAGGCTGCATGGGCAGGGCCGGCGTCATAACCCGGCATCCCCGGGCAAGTGCCGGGGCCCAATGCTCCTGGGGGGGCCCACTGAGCTGCTATGAGCACTTCCATCAATACAGATGGGAGCTCTCACTGCTGTCATTTCAGTTACGCAGTACCCCTCTGGTGGGCCCTCTGAGCTGCAGAGACTCAGAACACGCCGCCTCTACACAGGACACGCCCCCTCTACACAGGACACATGCTGCCTGAGGAGAGAGACCGCAGGGCTGGAGCAGAGAAGTGTGAAGACAGTCTGTGAGTAAGTCTGCACTGTGACTGTCTCTTGTCTGTGGGACAGAAGGGGGGGACTCTTCGATCTGCTGCTGCTTCATTCTATTTAGTTGTGTTACTGTTTCATTAAGCAGTTTGTCTCCATGACACCTGCCCCCCCCCCCCCACATATCCTGTCCTATCTCATCCTCTTTGTGCCACAATCTGTGTCAGAAATACGCCTAAGGCTACTTTCAGACCTGCGTTTAGGTGCGGATCCGTCTGGTATCTGCACAGACGGATCCGCACCTATAATGCAAACGCTTACATCCGTTCAGAACGTATACGTTTGCATGATAATGCAAACGGATCAGTTTAGACTTTACATTGAAAGTCAATGGGGGACGGATCCGTTTGAAAATTGAGCCATAGTGTGTCAACTTCAAACGGATCCGTCCCCATTGACTTACATTGTAAGTCTGGACGGATTCGTTTGCCTCCGCACGGCCAGACGGACACCCGAACGCTGCAAGCTGCGTTCGGGTGTCCGCCTGCTGAGCGGAGCGGAGGCCAAACGCTGCCAGACTGATGCATTCTGAGCGGATCCGCATCCACTCAGAATGCATTAGGGCTGGACGAATCCGTTCGGGGCCGCTTGTGAGAGCCTTCAAACGGAACTCACAAGCGGATCCCCGAACGCAAGTGTGAAAGTAGCCTTACATAGACGTATTTCTATGTAATAAATGACCCCCTAATTGTATTATTCGGGGGTAGGGCTAATATCTTTATATTATATAGATTCTAGTGTATTATACTGTGCCCTGTATTTACCAATAGATAAATGATCCTTGGGAGACACAGTCCTCACCCCTGACCACCAGGACCAGGTAGCGCTCTGTCAGTACATGGCGGCCTCCCTCTCCGCCACGATGCTCCGCGGTGTACTGCTGCTTATTCTGACACTAGGGCTGGGTTCACATCCCATTTGTGCCATCCATTTAATGTATACCAAAAATATATGCGTTAACAGATGCCTCACACTGATGCCGTACAGTGGCGTCCGGTCACCATACAGTTCCATGGTAAAAAAACATATACGTTAACGTATGCATTTTTTACTTGACTCTGCAGGATACAAAAACGTGGAGTGCTGCACATTTGTATACATCAAACCGATAGGAAAAACGTGATGTGAACACACATTGGGGGGGAGGGGGGCGTACTAAAATTTGCTGTGGGGCCCAGTCAGTTCTAGCTACATCATTGCACATCTCCTTCTCTCCTCCAGGCCTGGCTCACTGCTGCAGCGGGCCGCCGGAGAGAAGGAGCGCAGGGAGCTGCGGTTAGTGAATGACAGGACCGCCGACTCCCCTGCTCTCCAGCAATAATAGGTATGTGAGGGGGCCACTGGGGGGTCATTCATCACACTGTGAGGGCCCCTTACACAGTATAATGACTCCCAGTGCCCCCCATTTAGTATAACGATCCCCATTGACCCTCCATTTAGCATAATGACCACCAGAGCCCCCATTAAATATAATAACCCCTCGTGCCCCCTCCATACAGTATAACCCCCAGTGTGGGGGCGACTGGGGGTCATTATTCTGCATGGAGGGTCACTGTGGGGTCATTATACTGTGAGGGCCCTTTACATAGTATAATGACCCTCATTGTTCCCCATTTAGTATAATGACCCCCAGAGCCCCCTCCATACAGTATTCCCCCAGTGTGGGGGCTACTGGGGGTCATTATTCTGAATGGGGGCGACTGGGGGTTATTATTCTGAATGCAGGGCCACAGGTGGTCATAATACAGTGGGGGGGGGGAATTGGGGGTTCAGTATACTGTGTGAATGGCCACTAGTAGTCATTATACTGTGTGAAGGGCCACTAGTAGTCATTATACTGTGTGAAGGGCCACTAGTAGTCATTATACTGTATAGGGGTCACTGGGGGTCATTATACCGTGTGGGAGCCACAGGGGGACATGTCAATGTAAAAAAATGCCTCACGGGGGCCCACTGGGATTTATCGCCCAAGGGCCCACATGAACCTGGAGCCGGCCCTGTGCACGGGCGCTGTGAAACCCGCTGCCGCAGGTCCAAAATCCCACCACTCCTGGTCACCATCCTTCGTGTTTCTGGACCCCGATGCCGTGTTGATGCTGGACACCACCATCCTGGTTCCTTTTGTACTGGATCCACTATATCTTCTGCCCTACATGGCTCCTTGCCATGCGGTGGGCGGAGACTCCTGCTTCATCTTTAAATCCAGCTCTGTGCCTGTGCAGCTCCACAGCAGCCTTCTGTATAGCCGACTTTCAGTGGCACTTCTCCCCCGCCGAGTGGACCCCTCAGCCCTGGCAGACCTGGGAGGTTACACAGCACCTGGTCCGGATCCTGAAGGAACTGCTGCTGCAGAGAGCGGGAAGGTAACCCCCCTCACCGCTCTGGGCCCTGCCGCTGCCTTGGACTCCTCCCATAGTGGGAGCGCCTGTCAGGTGCCTGCTGCACATCTCCCTGCCTTGGAGGGTCCCCAGCACAATCATCGCTAGACCCGGGAGGTTTTATCAGGGCTTAAGCGCGCCAGTGGGAGAACCCGCCACGGCCGTCTGCCCTCCTCACCAGGGCCTGCCACATCCGCTGCGGCCCCTTAGAGCAGGCCACCAAAATGCTCCAAGAGCCATCCGGGCCCCCTTGCCTCCGCCTCCATCCTAATCTGTCTAGCAAGTTCCTCCATGGACATGTTGAGAGCTGCTGGTAAGTTAAACTTTTTTACCAAAATGACGATATTCCCTCCCTTGCTCTCTCCTTATAAACTCACCCCACCACACCCCACACTGTTTCCATGGGTAACCCCACCTACTGCTAATGGCCATTAACCCCTTCCATGCTGCCCCTTCGCCAACCAAACCAGCGTCATGCTGGCCTCCCCTTAAGCTTTCAGCCCCAGTCCAGCCTTACTTGACTTGGACCCCATAGAAACGTTTTAGTTTGAAGATGTTGGTTGCACCACATAAACCCAATTACATTTGCGAACTAGATGCCAGTGCTTGAGAGGAACAGGCTAAAATTCATCAGGAATGCTGCCAAAAGCTGGTGTCTGGCTATGCATGTAGCAGGTCAAAACAGCAGAAGGGTGCTCTTCTAATTACTAAAAATGTTTGTCATCCAGGAGTTGAATAATTTTGAGACTGTAGCAGTCATTAACCCTTTCATGCTGCATGATGTACCACTATGTTGTTCCTGTACCGTGCTTCATGGCAATGGCACATGCTGAGGAGCTGGGCCTGCTCCATTGCTTGCAAGTGTCAGCTATATTATACAGAAGGCACCCGACTCTCACTGCAGGGATTGGAAATAACTCCTATCAGGGCAGTTTAACCACTCAGATGCTGCAGGTATCAGTGACTGCATGGGGTCATTTACTTTACTGAAATACGCCTATATTAGGTGTATTTCAGGAGTAGATAGTGATGCAATGGTTAGTTAGGTCTAGTTAGTTAGGCCTAAAATTGTGGTAGTGTCATGTACGGGGAAAGGGACCCAGGGCCGTCTTTACCAAGGGGAAAAAGGGGCAGCTGCCCCGGGCCCAGTTGCTCCTGGGGGGCCCAAGGCAGCTGCCTCGAGCCCTGCTAGCTACTGCCCGAGTGCCAAGCTGTCTGTGTACTTTAACGTTGTGATCTAGGACCTTAGATGACATCATCACCATGTGACCAGTAACCTAGCAATTACTGGTCACATGGCTATGAGGTCATCACAGGTCCTAGCAGGATTATTGCAGAAGTTAACTGTGGAGCTTTTTTGTGTGAAGATTACATCAGAAAAAGGTGACAGGGGCTGTTATGTTAATATACTGTAAACTACTGTATAGTGGGGTGCTGTATATTGTGTGGGGGCCTGTATACTGTGGGGTGCTGTATATTGTGTGGGACTGTATACTGTGTGGTGGGCTGTATACTGTGTGGGGCTATATACTGTGGGGGGCCTGTATACTGTGGGGGCTGTATACTGTGTGGTGGGCTGTATACTGTGTGGGGGGGCTGTATACTGTGTGGGGGGGGGCTGTATACTGTGTGGGGGCCTGTATACTGTGGGGGCCTGAATACTCTGGGGGGCTGTATACTGTGTGGGGGGCTGTATACTGTGGGGGCCTGTATACTGTGGGGGGGCTGTATACTGTGGGGGCCTGTATACTGTGGGGGGGGGCTGTATAGTGTGGGGGGCCTGTATAGTGTGGGGGTCTGTATATTGTGGAGTGCTATACTGCTGTACTGTATACTGTGGGGGTCTGTATACTATGGGTGCGGTATAGTGTGGAGTGCTATACTGTTGTATTTTATAGTGTGGGGGGCTGTATCGTGTATAGTTTGGGGTGCTGTATACAATGAGGTGTTGTATGCTGTGAGGTGTTGTATACTGTGTGGTGCTGTATACTGTGGGGTGCTGTATACTGCTCTACTACATACTGTGGGGTACTGTATAGTGTGGGGTGCTATACTGCATACTGTGTGGTGCTGCATACTATAGGGTGCTATACTGCATACTGTGGGGTGCCGGGGTGCACTGTAACACTAGGGCCGAGCCCCAGTATCCTTCCTGCAGAACGGTGCCCACTTCCACCCTGAGCCCAGCTGCCCAGAACACTGATCCTGAGCCGCTGGAGTCTTCAGAACTGGAAGTATTTACAGTCATTCACTGTACTCTACCAGGTGTGTGGATTTTTTGTGTGTGTTGTGGTGGAGGGCGTGATTGCTAGTGTTGAGCGCGAATATTCGAATTGCGAATTTTTTTCTCGAATATCGCAATTTTTAGATTTCGCGAATATTTAGAATATAGTTCTATATATTCTCGAAATCGAATATTCATTTTTTTAATTTTTTTTTTTAATTGTTATATTTTTTTTCTTTCCCACTTCCCTTACTTCTTACCTGTCCTTTGGATTCCTGGCTTCTTAGCTGCTCCAGTCAGTGCCCGTTGCCACTTCTGCTGACTTCCGTGCTCATGGAGCGTCCCCATCAACATGGGAACGTCTCCATATACTAGAATGTACTGTCGGATTTGAGAATTACGTTGAAATCGAAATTCGATTAATTCAAGTTATAATAATCGAATTGCGATTTCAACTTAACACTGCTATATTCCATATTAGGCTAGAATTAACGAATATGGAATATAGCAGTGTTAAGTTGAAATCGAAATTCGATTATTATAACTTGAATTAATCGGATTGTGATTTCAACTTGGCACTGCTATATTCCATATTAGCTAAATTACAATCTATATGGGTATTTTACGAAATTTTGTAATATTGCTCTAACTTCGTCTTTTAGAATATTCGCAATATTGCTCTAACTTCGTCTTTTAGAATATTCGTTATATTGCTCTAACTTCGTCTTTTAGAATATTACGAATATTCTAAAAGACGAAGTTAGAGCAATATTAAGAATATACGTAAAAAGTTGAAATCACAATGCGATTAATATAACTGCTATAGCCTAATATGGAATATAGCAGTGCTAAGTTGAAATCGCCATGCGATTACTTCGAGTTATATTAATCGCATTGTGATTTCAACTTTTTACGTATATTCAACTTAGCACTGCTATATTCCATATTAGGCTAGAATTAACGAATATGGAATATAGCAGTGTTAAGTTGAAATCGCAATCCGATTAATTCAAGTTATAATAATCGAATTGCGATTTTAACTTAACACTGCTATATTCCATATTCGTTAATTCTAGCCTAATATGGAATATAGCAGTGCTAAGTTGAAATCGCCATGCGATTACTTCGAGTTATATTAATCGCATTGCGATTTTAACTTTTTACGTATATTCTTAATATTGCTCTAACTTCGTCTTTTAGAATATTCGTAATATTCTAAAAGACGAAGTTAGAGCAATATAACGAATATTCTAAAAGACGAAGTTAGAGCAATATTACGAATATTCTAAAAGACAAAGTTAGAGCCATATTACGAAATTTCGTAAAATACACATAGATTGTAATTTAGCTAATATACAGCTATAGTAATTTTTTTAATAGTGTACCTATTTTACCAAACTTAAGTTCAGAAGAGGCAAAAAAAAATGAAAGAAAAAAAAAGGATTATACCACTATATTAGCTAAATTATAATCTATATGTGTATTTTACAAAATTTCGTAATATTGCTCTAACTTCGTCTTTTAGAATATTACGAATATTCTAAAAGACGAAGTTAGAGCAATATTGCAAAATTTCGTAAAACACACATATTAGCCTAGCCATAGTCAATTAGCATAGGAACGTTGCCTTATACTATCAAAAGAAAAAAAATATTTAAATCGCATATTATTCGCTATAATTGGAATAATTCCGAATATTCGATTTCGACGAATATAACACGAATATTCATTCGAATTGCGCGAAAAATTGCGAAATCGAATATGGTACCTCCCGCTCATCACTAGTGATTGCCTGCTAAGGTGTGGGAAGGCGGGATCCAGGGGGCCCAAGTAAATTTTTGCCCTGGGTCCAATCAATATTAAAGGCGGCTCTGGGCAGACGCAGGTCTTAATAAATGTGCCCCTTTATTTTTATGGATGTTGGATCTTTTTCTCTGGTACACATTGCTCTTGTTTTCTCCACGCTTCCGTGCATCCTCTACTACTGTGCAAGAGAGCTGGACTGTTTTGCTTTATTACACTTTGCTAGTACTGTATTATTTCTACTGAAAAAAAATCACATGGGAAAAAATGGATGTAGTTAGCAATGTGTGCAGGTGTCTAAAAGAAAAAACAACCACAGAACAGTTTTAATTTTACTATAGCAGTTTAAGAAAATAAAAGCTGAGCTCTGATTGGTTGCTACAGTATGGGTAACACAATATCAGCTCGAGAAAGACAGCAGTGTAATACACGTACAGTCCACATAAACACAGTGATTCGGCTGCTGCAATAATAACAATGGTTGCATCATGATTCCTACACAGTTAGTCCAAGGATCTGTAATCCTGGTAACTGAATTCCAAAGGCCACATGCAGTCTGTGTGTGGAGTGAACGAACTGCTGATGAAAACTTTACTTCACTTCACTATAAACAATGCCGTGTCCAAAAGACAGTTCAAGGCAGAACATGCTGCAAAGCCAAATCTGACAGAACAAGCAACATAGTAATGTAGTAATGCTGATCTTTAGCGCTTGTGTGATCCCCAATTAAATAATGGCGCATCAAACTGAAGCGGAATCTTCGCACATGTATGCCATCACTCAGCACAGTGATGGCATACAGGAGACAGTAATAGCATACAAGGGACACTGATGGCATACAGAGGGCAGAGTAATAGCATACAGGAGACAGTAAGGACATACAGGGGACAGTGATGGCATACAGGAGGCAGTGATGGCATACAAGGGAGAGTGATGACATATGGGCAAAGTGGTGGCATACAGGGGACAATGATGGCGTACAGGGGACAGTGATGGCATACAGGGGGAAGAGTTATAGCATACAGGGGACAGTGATGTCATACTGGGGGCAGTGATGGCATACAGGGGACAGTGATAGCTAGTGATGGCCTTGCGGTTCGCCCGGCGGTCGGTTTGCGGTGAACTTTGAGTGATCGCGATCTGCCGAATATACAAACATATGTCGATGTCTGCCAGCGCTATATTCTTTTGCATTGCGCCGAACTTTGACCCATGACACATCCATCAGGTGGGAGAGGACAGCCAATTAAGACATTTCAGCACATGGATACACCCTCACCCTATAAAAGAACCTGATCTGGCTGCCATTTTACATTCTGTATTTTGTCAGTGTAGGGAAATGGTTGATTTGTGGAGCAAGGAAAGGCTTTAAGGGACACAAAACGCTAACTAATAGGGCCACAAAAGTCCTTTCAAGGACTGGTATAGGTGTGCTATCGATAGGTGTGATATACTTATAATATACTTTCTAACATAGAAAATATATTATAGTGCATTTGTACTTTGCAGCAGTTGTGTGCGGTTCTGCTGCGATACCGTAGCTATATTGAGGGACAAACGCTATTGAAACAACTAATTGCAATGGGTGTGATATACCAGTTACCCCCCAAAAAAAACTGATTGAGGCAGAGGGTGTGACATAACTATAATATACTTTCTATATAGTGTATTTGAACTGTGCAGCAGTTCTGTGCGGTTCTGCTTCGATACTGCAGCTATATAGAGGTTCAAACAGTATGTGAACAACTAATTGCAACGGGTGTGATATACCATTTGCCTCCCCAAAAAACGGATTGAGGCAGAGGTGTGATATACATGTAAGGCCGATTCATTGGCCTGTATTTGTGGGAGGGTCTCGGCTGCCTACTTCAACGACCAGCGCCCCTCCCACCTTGTACGACGTTGCAGTGTTTCCCTCCACAGCGATACCTGGCAGTGAGAGGAAGTTGGCGATCGTACCTGGAGATCCTGTCATCGCCGAGGGTAAGACGCTGCTTCTCGGCAGCGTGCAGGGCTAGAGTCCGACCGGCGGGGTAAGCCCTCTAGGTGAGGGGGGGCACCCACGCACCGGAGTATTACACCAGGGAATCGCCTGGCTCTCCACACGGCAACATTTTCAAACCGGCGGGGGCGGGGCCCATGGTGGAAGACGGGCTCCCCTTGCCCCGGTTCATAATGCCAGGGAGCTGCACAGTTCCCCACGCGGCAGATGTGTCCAGGCGGTGGTGGGTCAGGCCCTTAGGCGAAGGGGGGCACCCCCGCACTGGTACACTCTGCCAGGGAGCTGTGCGGCTCCCCACGCTGCATTGATTAGAAACCGGCGGGGGGTGGGGCCCATGATGGAAGAAGGGCTCCCCCTGCCCCGGTTCATAATGCCAGGGAGCTGCGCTGCTCCCCACTCGGCAGGAGTGTCTATCCGCCGGTGGGTCAGCCCCTGTCTGATGCGGGGCACCCCCGCACTCTGCCAGGGAGCAAAATGAGCTCCCCACGCATCAAACAAATTTTACTGGTGGGGGGCGAGGGCGCATGGTGTAGGAAGGGCTCCCCCTGCCCCAGTTCATGGTGTTAGGGAGCTTCGCTGCTCCCCACGCGGCAGGAGTGTCCAGCCGGCGGTGGGTCAGCCCCTGGCTGATGATGGGGGGCTCCCCCGCACTGGTGCACTCTGCCAGGGAGCTGCGCTGCTCCCCACGCGGCTATCTTGTAGGGATGCGGAGGACACCGTGGCCCCGCTCCTTATCTTCATTAAAGTCTGGCATGGGCCGCTGAGCCGTTAGTTAGGCAGGGATCAGGGACCAGAGAACTAGGCTCGTTCAGGGGGAGCAGGTCATAGCCGGTGGTTAGATTCCTTCTGCCGGCTGTACACAAGTTTGCCAGGGTGGTTATTTAGGCACAGGGGATTAATTAGTCCATACAGGTGATTACTAGGTCTCTGGGGAGGGGTGGGTTACAGAGTACGGCACGGGCTACAGACCTGGTCCGCCGTGGTCAATCCTAGCAGGGACTGCTGGGTTCACTCGTCCCAGTACAGGGCTTAGTAGGTGCAGTTTTCAGTGGTATCTTCCCCCTGTAGGTCACCAGGTTAGGCAATTCTAATTGGCAAAGGGTTAATGGTTTTAAAGAAAAAAAAATTATATATATATATATATATATATATATATATTGCTGCTCATATTCCATCATTCACATTTTACTTATTTGCATGGTTCTTCACGACATGTGCACAATTCAGGGTTGATGTCTTAATTGTTTTGCTTCTAGATCCTAACTTGTCTCGGCTACATCCTGATTTGTGGCTTATCGGCAAGGTACTAGGGGTACACGTCGGGGAGGGGGGGGGGAGAGAAGTCACAAGTTTGGTTAGTGTCTCATGCATTGTCTCACGTCCAGGTCCTGCTGTAAGTACGAGCGTTCTGCGGTTGTCAGTCCGTAGGTAAGCGGGTAAGTGCATGGTCTCACCCTCTGTGAGTTACATTCTGGGTGTCGGTTCCTGGCCACTCCTCCACGGTCCTCCTATTCTCTTCTCTCGTGTGCAGAGTTGCACGGTGCGTTGGGGCACTCTTCTGCGCACTGCTGGGCAGTTTTACTGGTGCTGGTGGTCGTCCAGTTTCAGCCGATCGATTTACGTTACTGTTTCCACAGTTGTGATGTCACATGCATCGGATATCGTCGAGGCATCTGTGGACGAGAATGTGGCAGGAATGTCCGAAGGGGTCAGTATACCGTCCCTGCAAGCATGGACTATCCCTAGGCTTTCCTCGGAACTGACGAAGAGGGGTATCCCTTTCCTGGCTTCCGCCAGGAAGGTGGAATTATATCGGCTGTAAAAAGACTCTTTGGCACCACATCAAGATGATCTCCCCATGAGCACGGTGCGAACGTCCCTCGCTCAGTTGCATGTCATGCTGAACAGTCTAACGTCAGCTGTTACTTCTATTCAAGAGAGGTTGGAGTCCGTCGAGTCGCGCGGCTCGGTCATTCCTGTCGCTCCCACTGATGTACCGGTTGCCACCACCTCCGCAGCAGGGGGAACACCTGCTAACCTAGCCATTCCCAACGTCTCTCCTTCTCATTTTGTTCCGGCCAACATCAGGAAAGATATATTAGAGGGTAGGGATGTTAACCTTGCTTCTTTGCTGTCTCTCTAGGGACTTGTCCGACAGTAAAGTTATTGCTTGCGGGGAAGTCTCGTGGTGCTGAGAGGCCGTGACCACATGCTCAACCGCAAGTTGACCATCCCAGAGTTTGTCATGGCGTTCAGCCTTTTCAGAGATGTAATTTGTTTTGTTAGGCCAGACAGGAGGGAAGAACTCGATCTGTACCTTTTCGGAGTCACAGAGTTGGGATATAAGTATGGTGGGTGTTCGATTTATGATTACCATTGTTCTTTTGCAGCCAAAGCAGCGGCAGCGTTAACACATTTTCAGTTTGTCACAGATCAGCCGCCAGTATGCCGTCCTACCCTTCCGGATCGTCGGCCGGGCCACTCGATGTCTTCAGGGGCCCTAGCTCAGTTGACAAGTTAGGCCGGCCCATTGTTCAGTTGGGTAGGGCCCAGATTTGTAATAATTATAATTACGCATCTTGTAATTTTGGGCAGTGACGTTTGCTGCACATCTGTTCCAATTGCTTCAGGGCCCATCCCAGAGTCGCATGCACATTAAAATAATTTAAAGCCTACATGACTGTGGTCAATACCAATTGTTTACGGGGATATTTGCAGGGTCATCGTAATCTGGGGGTTTTGCGCAGTTTCTGGTTTCAGGGTTTTGCGAGGGCTTTCATACTGGGCTAATCACGACACCAGAGTTCACGTATGAGTGCAAGAAACTTCAGTCTGCCGAAAGGAATCCTAGTGATGTAGACAAACTAATAGAGTCCAAGTTGGATAAGGGTTTTTTTATGGGTCCTTTTAAGGTGCCCCCCTTTCAGCGGTGGAGAGTTAGTCCCATTGGGGTAGTCACAGGTAAGTTTTATCAAGAAGGAAAGACTTATCATCGACCTGTCGGCCCCACATGGTTCCCACGTCCCTAGTCTTAACTCCCTCATTCCTTCAGAGGAAGTGGGCATGCGGTATTCTTTTATTGACCAGGCCATCGCCATTATCGTGCAGTTAGGACCCAGAGCCATGTTATCTAAGGCTGATATCTCTGATGCTTTTAAATTACTTCCCATTATGCACTCTGGCAATGGCACGGCATTAAGTGGAAGGACCGATACTACTTCTCCACCAAACTCACTTTCAGTTCTAAGAGCAGCCCGTGGATCAGTTGGCTCAGGCCCTCCATTGGGTTTTAGAACATAAGGTACGAATTTGTTATTCATTATTTAGATGATTTTCTGCTGATCGAGAGGCCAGGGGCAGCATCCTTAGAGCTGGGGAGGTTGTTGAGATGTTTCTCCCAGTTAGGTGTCCCGGTCTCCCCCAAGAAAGTAGAGGGCCCGTCTACAGTCATTACCTTCCTGGGAATTGAGATAGATTTGCAGCATATGTTAGCTAGGTTACCGTCAGACAAACTAGTCAGGATTAGGGAAGTCATTCATACGTTTGCTGTCACAACCGTGGTCACTAAGGCTGATTTACAGTTGCTACTGGGTATGTTAAATTTCGCCATGCACATCATCCCGCAGGGCAGGTCGTTCATCTCCAGCTTGCTGGCGCTCCTGACCACAGCCCCGGAACAAGACAGCCCAGTGCGTCTGGATAGTCAGGCCTTAGCTGACCTACACATGTGGGACCACTTTCTTTGCCAGTGGAAAGGGGTGTCCTTGTTTATCCCTGAGTTGTCTAGCCAATCCCCTATAGTCTTCTCGGACGCGGCTGCCAGCTCAGGTTTCGCTGCTATTTTTGGCACCCACTGGGTCGCAGGTGAGTGCAGGTGAGTGGCCTGCTGAGGTGAGGCAAATCCCAGGGTTCATGCAGACCTCAGCACTTTTTGAACTATACCCTATTGTGGTAGCCGCCTGTGTTTGGGGCAGTCGCTGGGTAAATCGCACTGTTTTGTTTGTAACTGATAACGCTGCAGTGGTAGACATCTTAACTAGTGGGTTGTCTAAGTCGTCTTATGACATGTGCCTCTTGAGACATTTAGTTCAACTCTCCTTGCAGTATAATTTTCCTGTTAGCAGTACGCATGTGCCAGGGTCTCAAAATGTGGCAGCTGATGCTTTATCAAGGGCTAATTTCTCCCTTTTTTTGCAGGTCATGCCAGAAGCAGATGTTGTGGGCGCTACCGTCCCTTCTCACAAGTCATTAATACTAGTGTGACTGGTCACCTAGAAACGGCCCACGCTTTACTAGCCAAGTCCCTTTCACCAAATACAGCTAGGGCATATAGCACTGGGTAGAGGGCATTTTGCAATTTTCAGGGAGTATGCCCTCAAGGGGAGTCCAGTTTTGTGAAATATATCCTTGCTTTCATTGGCTACTGCCACTCGGAGCTCAAACTGTCCCACAACACGGTGAAGACATACTTGTCGGGGGTGCAGCATTTCATCTCTGTCAGTCATCCTGAACGGGCATCGATGTTTTCCATGCATGCCATCAAAGCTACATTGAGGGGTTTGAGCAAATGTGGATCTGGAGGCTAAGTACGCAGACAAGCTGTTACTGGACTACTTTTCCATAACCTGTCTGACATCCTGGATAAGAACCCTTTTGGGCTTTTGCCCAGCCTTGTGCTGTCCTTATGCTGTTTATTTAGCCTTCTATGGCTTCTTGAGACCTGGGGAGTTAACAGTCAGTCAGTTGGTCCAGAGTCCTGAGGGTTATGTGCTACTGCTGAGGATGTCCAAGACCTCACAGATGGGTCCCCCAGTCCCAGTGTCCAATTTCCCCACGTCTCATCAATGGTGTCCCATCAGGGTTCATCGTCAGTTGCAGACAGCCCTAGCTGGGTTCGGGACAGATAGTCCACTATTACCTTTCGGGGTGGTGCCACTCACTACTCATCAGTTCGTGTCTCATGTACGTAGTTGCCAACTGTGATCTCAGGACATTCGTTCCGCATAGGTGCAGCATCCGTGGCCTCCGAAAATCAGGTACCAGCGCATGTCATCCAGAAGTTAGGTCGTTGGCGCTCCACGTGCTTTAGCCGTTATATACCTCAACCTAAAAGTGAGATGTCAATGGCCTTCCAAAGTCTGGTTTTGTGATTTATGATGTAATAAATTACTCCTGCTAAACAGTATGTCTTTTTTCCTCTTTCAGGCGTCCCTGCTACGGCGCGGTTGCGGCATAACTTTAACTGCTCAGGGGCAGGGTAGTACGGGTAGGGTGGGGTGCATTCCGTTGGTTGCCAGGACCACAAGTGTAAGGCCGATTCATTGGCCTGTATTTGTGGGAGGGGCTCGGCTGCCTACTTCAACCGCCAGCGCCACTGCCACCTTGTACGATGTCGCAGTGTTTCCTCACCCACCCTTTTTATCCACTACACTCAAAGGGGATGCCCTCTTTCAGGCGTCCGTGCTACGGCGCGGTTGCGGAATAAATCTAACCGCTTAGGGGCAGGGTAGTATGGGTAGGGTTGGGTGCATTCCGTTGGTTGCCACGACCACAACTATAATATGTTTTCTATATAGTGCTTTTGAACTATGCAGCAGTTGTGTGCGGTTCTGCTGCGATACTGCAGCTATATAGAGGGACAAACGCTATTGGAACAACTAATTGCAATGGGGGTGATATACTAGTTGCCCCCCAAAAAACTGATTGAGACAGGGGTGTGATATATCTATAATATGCTTTCTCTATAGTGCATTTGAACTGTGCAGCAGTTGTGTGCGGTTTTGCTGCAATACCGCAGCTATATAGAGGTACAAACACTATTGGAACAGCTAATTGCAACGGGTGTGATATACCAGTTGCCCCCCCAAAAAACTGATTTTGGGGGGGATATACCAGTTTCCATCAAATATTTATTGAGGCCTGAAATATTGTTTACTGCCTGCTGAAGTACGTTAAAAACACTTTATTTAGTAATATTTAAAAGTTAATCTCCACATGAATAGACTGATAAGGTGAGCTGGAACTTTTACAGACCAATTAAATGCTGGTTCCTAGTTACACCCTACCACAAGAACTCCTTTATATTTAGGAGTATGAAAACTGAGGGATCAATCCTCTTGTGATCCTAAGAAAATGTTTTTGCACTACATACACAGGGCTGTAGAACCCTTAGTAAGTGCTGTGTAGGACCTCACACTTAAAGGATGAATCCCTATCAGGGCTCAATATAGAAGCGAGAGTCAGTCTGCACGTATTCTCTGTACTGCAGTCTAATGCTCTACGCGTTTCCCTTCTGACAGTTGTCAGTAATTCATCAGGAGCATTAGACATAATGTTTGGCAGACATCATATATTGCGACCCTGATGGTGGGTATGCAATAGTCTTGCCAAACACATTTAGGTCTACTGACTAGAAAGACGCTGCGCTCTTCTGATATCGTGCGTGCAGCAGCGAGGCTCACGGCACTGTAACAGGCGCGAAGTGTGCGCTGTTTAAATGGAGATGTCTCCTTCCCTTCAATTGCCGAGCCTCTAACAGGCATCAAATGGGCGTTCAATCGCTAGATGGCCGCGCCTCCTACTGTCGTCATCACCAGTAGACGGACAGCCCATTGCACAGCCGTTCGTGTTGACTCCGCCTCCTCCTGTCGTCATTCGTCGCTATGACAAGGGGGAGTGTATAATCGTGACGTATGCTTGAGTCACCATCTGGGCTGGAACATAGAATCCATAGGATCTCTTCATGTCCAGGTAAAGACAGTGTTTAGATAATCGGAACAAATTAAAATCTATACTGTCATGAGTGGTTACCAGAGGATAAGCAGAAAAAGTTGATCCTGCCTGAGGCAGAAAAATAAAAAACAAAAATCGATCCTGCTTGAAGCATAGGGGATCCTATTACATACAGTCCCTTAGGAGTCACCATAAATAGCAGAAGCATCAACCATTGACACTCATACTCAGGACATTAGGGACACACTTGGGTCCCATTTCATGGATAGTCTCCACATATGATCGATAGGGAGAGGTCACAGTATATCTATTCAAATTAAAGACAGAGGATAAATCTCATACACTGACCAGCAAGGGTAGAGGGCACTGCCCTTCATTCAATAAAACATGCGAATGAAATCGCATCATTCAGACACTTTGGTTTAACAGTGTTAGTGTAAAGATCCACTGTGCCTCCTTTCTGAGAAGCAGTGTATCAATGTCACCTCCCCTGGGCGGTGGTCTTATATGTTCAATGCCCTGAAATTTGAAGCAATCTGTTGTCCTGGGATGGCAAGTTGCCACGTGTTGCGCAATGGGGGTATCACCAGAGCTTCTGATTTTCAATAGGTGTTCCCCTATGCGCCTCCTAAATTCACGCTTAGATTTCCCTACATATTGTAATCCACAAATGCAGGTCGCGAGATATACCACCCCTACTGTCTTACAATTGATAAAGGATTTGATGTTATATTCATGCCCTGTGGTTGAGGTAGTAAAATGCATACCCTTTAAGATCACTTTGCAGGCTATGCAGTTTCCACATTTATATGTGCCATTTGGTATATTTGCCCCTAACTAGGTCTCATTCACAGAGAGTTAAAGGCACTGTGGACCACCTTATCTTTAATGTTTCCCCCACGACGGTATGTGATGGTGGGATACCCACCTACTAAATGTCCGACATCTGGGTCAGTTTTTAAAATCTCCCAGTGCTCAGTCAACTAGGCACGCATCTCCTTGTGCGCCGTGTTGAAAGTTCCTATGATATGTAACTGTGCATCCTCAGATGTCCTATTTTTGGGATGCAAGAGATGTTCCCTATCACATGCAGCCAGGGCCGTCTTTAACATTGATTGGACCCTGGCCAAGAATTTACTTGGGCCCCCTGGATCCCGCCTTCCCACACCCTAGCAGGCAATCACGCCCTCCACCACAACACACACAAAAAATAATAATTCAGAGTTCAGACAGTTCACTGTTCCACTTCCTTCAGAAAAGCGAGCCTGCCGTGCACTCCAGCAACTTACAGATAGAGGCAGTGGCGTTGCTATGGCTGGTGTCACCCTTTGCTCAGGGGGGGCCTGATGGTGTGGTGTGGAGTGGTCATTTTTACTAAGGAATAAAGTTTAACCGTTTATGTGCAAAAGAGAAAAAAAGAAGTCACTAAGTCAGCTCTTGGTCTATGTGCAGATATCTGATTGGAGCTGACTTAGTGACTTTCTTTTTTCTCTTTTGCACATAAACGGTTAAACTTTATTCCTTAGTAAAAATGACCACTCCACACCACATCATGAGAGCCCCCCTGAGCAAAGATTAGTAAATGTGGCCCCAGGCCACAGCTCAGCAGACAGAGAGAACCCAACCCCTTATGTCTCCCGTCTGTATAATAATCCCCCACTAATGGGGTTATTTAAATTACTGGTGGATTATTAAAGAGACGAGAGACATAAGGGGTTCTCTCCGTCTGTCTGCTTAACTGTGGGCTGGGGCCACATTTACTAATCTTTGCTCAGGGTGGCCCTCATGGTGTGGTGTGGACTGGTCATTTTTACTAAGGAATATAGTTTAACCATTTATGTGCAAAAGAGAAAATAAGAAGTCATCTCCAATCAGATATCTGCACATAGACCAACTAGACTCTTGGTCTTTGTGCAGATTGATATCTGATTGGAGCTGACTTCTTATTTTCTCTTTTGCACATAAATGGTTAAAGTAGTCTTCCTTAGTGAAAATGACCAGTCAGGTCCACACCATGAGGGCCCCCTGACACTGAGGCGAGCAAAGATTAGTAAATGTGGCCGGTGGTGGGGCCCCAGGCCACAGTTCAGCAGCAGACTGCAGACAGAGAGAACCAAACCCAACCCAACCCCTTATGTCTCCTGGGGCCGTCTATCCCCCACTAATTTATGAATGGATCTGATCATCTGGGGTTAATTATTAATTGCGGGGTGACCTGACCGGCCTAAATTTCTAATATAAAATAAAATCAATATGCAAGCTGCTCTTTCCTTTACCTACCACCGCCCCTCCTGGCGCGGCAGTGGCATGTCTCAGGACTGGCTGTGTAAGGTAGGTACTAGGTGAGCAAGTCACTGGTGCCTTGGTCTGGTCACGTGAGGCCGTGAGTGACTCACCACCCAATCTCTTTAGCTCCGGACCGGAGGCGGAGGCTTAGTCCCTGGACTCCCTGCTGCTGGCCTTGCTGCTCCGCCGTGGCGCCACTCCAGGCTGCGGACAGTAAGTCACACACACACCCCCTTTTACCACGTGACGGGTGGGGGGGGCGCCGACGTGCTTGCTAAGCAGCGCAGCCAGCGCTTGTAAGTTGTTGTGAAAACTGCTGCTGGAGCTGCTGCGCATAGTGTGTGAATCAGAAATGGGATGTGGGACTGGGAGTCGGGACTCGGGAAACGGAGCTCCCTTGGGCCCCCAGGAGCAACTGGGCCCGGGGCAGCTGCCCCTTTTGCCCTGCGGCAAAGACGGCCCTGCATGCAGCCGCATGTTGGTAGGCCTCCTTTAGAACGGGTTTAGAGTATCCCTTCTCAACAAACCGTTTTTCTAGGTCATCTGCTGGAAATTGAGGGGATTCATCTTGGGGAAGATGCATTGATGGTAGCCTGCAATGTGGAGTCCTTATATACCAGTATTAGACATCAGGACGGTATCCATGCAGTAGAGTTTTTTTCTTATACAAGAAAATTAGATGCCAATAAAAAAACTGTTTTTGTTAGACCTTTTATTTTTTGTGTTGATGCATAATTTTTGCATTTTTGATGGGTCCTTCTACCTGCAGCTCCTGGGGACTGCGATGGGGCGCCGTGTGTGCCCTCTTATGCAAATCTGCTTTGGGGGCTGTGGGAGAGGGACCTTTTACTGTCAGATCAGTACATATCGATGTATCACGCCATTTTTTGGCGTGGTACATTGATGATGAATTTATGATCTGGCAAGGAATCTCATTTGATTTACAAGATTTTTTTGGAGCATTAAACAATAACTCAAAAATATCAAACTGACATATAAGTTCGAGTTCAGATGTTTGAACAACAGGTGGATGATTTGAAGCAAAGATTTAAAAGTCATGGGTACAGTCATCGTTAAATAAAAAAAAAAGCATACAGAAGATCGAAGACATGCTCTCGTCATGAATTCCTTTTTTCAGAAAGACAGAGGCCAAATGATAACAAAGCAAGATTCATTGCAGGGTATCATTTCAGATGGTTTGACATTAAAGATATTTTGAAAAAATTTTGGCCAGTCCTCCTGACGGATCCAATTCTTGCAAAATATCTCAACTTGGGGCCATTGGTAACGGCAAAGCGCTATAAATCTCTACAAGAGATTATCTTGTCCTGAGTTTTTTCTTGAAACAAACTCCCTCAATTTTTCCGGGGGTGGGTACACCAAGGGGGGGGGGGGTTTCCCATATGGAAAACGCATTGCTTGTCCAAACATGGAGAGCCACCTCCTTTCATGACTCGAGTTACAAGAAAATATTCCAAATAACACAATCTCTGACATGTTCAAGTACAGCAGTTGTGTACTATGCGACATGCCCCTGCCCAAAAATGTATGTGGGTTTGACCACACGAGAGTTAAATGTTAGGGTACGTGAACATGTCAGAGATATTATGTAAGCTATTGATTAGTGATGAGCAGCAGAGGCAATATTCGAATTCACAATATTTTGCAAATATTTGGTAGCATATTCATCATATATTCGCAAATTTGCCAATTCGAGATTATTTTCTTGATCGCAAAAAAATCAGCAATGTTATATTTTTGTAATGCGCTCGAAATACAGGCGTGGGTCACTATAGCTATATTTTTCAAGCTGCGAGAAGTTTACTGAGACTGGAGAAAATGGTTGGCACGGCAGAACATTACAATAGCTTTATATGCAGATAGAGTGCTCCAATATATTTGTGATTGCGAAATATATGCGATTTTGGCACAATACATGCAACGTCACATTTTAACAGTTCTGACTACTTATTAGTGATTGGTGCACTAAGTATTGTGAACTTGTGACATCACAGCACTATGTATGTATGTATGTAGCATACATACATACATACAGCACTATGTACCGTATGTAGCAAGTATGTATGGACAGCAGAACCTATCAGCTACACTATATCACTATCTAACTGTTGAGGAAGAGTTGAGACGCATGCATATACTGTATATACATACATGCATGCATGCATGCAAACACGTGCGTGCATGTATGTATGATATATATGCATGCATTAATGGTCACCTTATAGGGTGATGTGCGCAGATGTGCCAAGCATCTGCACACATCTGCCCTTAGTGGCCCACAGGGGCTCATGGTGGCCCCTGTGGGAAATATGTGCCTCCTTTAGACAGTGCCCCTTATAATATATATAGGGCTGTGGCCCCTTATGTACATGTGTGTATGTATATATATATATATATATATATATATATATGTATATGTGTGTTTAGGATATATATGTATATATATATAACTGTGCCCCTTATGATATATATCCTCCTGATATATATGTATATGCTATGTATTCCCCCCTCCTCCTGTTACATGGACCCAGATGCATCAATGTGAATGTGCCCCAAGCATTCACATTGATGTAATCTGGGTGAAGGCACCAGGATGACCAGACAAGGTCCGGTCATTCTGGTGAACACAAAGGATTCAAATTCTAAAGAATTTGAATCCTTTTGTTCTAATTATCTGCAGCCCTGCTGGAGATAATTATGCATAATAGAGAGAGGGGAGATACCTCCCCTCCCTCTATTATGCACATTCTGGCAGCGCGATTACTATCACGCTGTCCGGAATGCAGAAAGCTACAGGCGGGAGATCAAAGGATCTCCCGTCTGTCAGGAAGCGCACACGGCCCTGCTGCGCGTGTGCAGGGACGCATGGACTGGCGCGGTGACGTCATCTCACCGTGCCGGCCCACGTGTCCTTCACAGTGAAGCGCCTCTGTGTGGGCGGTACGGCAGTGCGGGCGGCCGGACATATAAGTCCGGCAGGCCCTGCACTTGAGGGAAGAGAGCCGGCCACACCACCCTAGAGAATCACCCCCAGGACGACGAGCATCCCCTGGACAACGAGCGGCAACCCCGGAAGGGCTGAGTATTACCCCCACTATCCCACCAACGCTCCATTAACCCCCACTATCCCACCAACGCTCTCTATTAACCCCCACTATCCAACCAACGCTGGTATGTGTCATGTATAGCTAGTATTGTATTTGTAGTGCTGTGTATTTACTGTATATCGTGTGCGTCAGGTGTTAATAAATACCGTTATATTTGTACCCTTTGTGTAGCGTGTACTTGTTAGCGGTAGTGAGTTAGTAAGGCGCACGCAGGTAGTAAGAGTTAGTGACCGTGTGTTGTGTTAAGCAATAGAAAGCGTATAATTAAGGTTATAAATAGGTGTGACTATCTATAGACGGCC
Organism: Bufo gargarizans; assembly: GCF_014858855.1. NCBI lineage: Eukaryota > Metazoa > Chordata > Amphibia > Anura > Bufonidae > Bufo > Bufo gargarizans. The sequence goes on from NC_058081.1 coordinate 675,354,831, forward strand.
TACGCCTATTTATGAATATTAATGACCGATATTTGCATAAATATTGGTGATTAAGATTCCCCCTTAACATTGGCGAGCCAGGCCCACTGCGTGGATTGTGCGTTTGTTTTTGGTCTTGAGGCTGAGGGTCGCTGGTACTGTGAATTAGCGGGCAGGAGAGACACGGTCAGCGGAGTGTCTGAGCGTCTAGGACCCGATAATTCGGACAGGAGAAGCGATACTTCCCTTAGAGTACCAGAAATAAAACAAAATCTTTTGCAGAGAATCTATAATCTATCTGTGTACTAATATTTTTGTATTTGCTTTACACGGTCACCGTCGCAGGGGTAAGAGAAGAAGGATATGTCACGGAAAGAGATCCATCTTCGTTGGAGGTACATACAAGTCCGGCTGGTCGGGAAGAAGCGATCCGGAAGAAAAGGACTTCTTTCAAGCAGCTGTAAGGGACGGAAAAGTACAGCACCAACAAGAAGATGGAGGATCAGAAAAATGTGAGTATGAACTTCTCCACACTCCAACACTTAGCCAAAAACAGCACATTTAATCCCATCCTCCCCACCACATACAAGTCAGCAGAAATGCTGTGGTCCGATTTGTTAGCACAGGCTTGTAGTTATGACAAGCTTTGTGTTAACAAACGGACGGTGTTGAACAAGGCCACCAAACGGCTTCCGATGCTAGCCAAACTGGTTCATATTTTTGAGGCTAGCATCTGTAAGCCAAAGGAAGTGGCGCTGGTGTCTCAGTCAACAGAGACAATTCCTCCGGCCGTTCACTGCCAGTGCTGTGCCAGTAATTCGGACCAGGTTTCGGCATTACGGACACAGCTGGCGGAGAATGTGCAGTCTACTGTTGACCGAGATGCGCAGGTGGCTAGGTTAGAGTCACAGTTAGTAGAGCTGCAGAGGCAGAAGGAGGAAATTAAGGCTAAATTAACTCATTCTTATACTGAGGTCAAGGCCTTCAAGGAGCAGACTGCCTCTACTAATGTGACGGTAGCCAAATTGAAGGCTCAAGTTGCTGTAAGCTCCCAGATAATGACTGGCATGCAACAGGTCATCACCAAGTTGGTGCCGGCCATTTCTTTTCCCGTAAAGTCAGGGTCGGAATCTCACAAAACTTTGCCCTATGCAGGGCAAAAAGGAGGGAGAGTAGTTTGTGACACGCCAAATCACTAGACCAAGCCTGTCCAGACTAACAGAGATTTTTCCCTGACTTTGGGGAAAAGAAAGATTGTGAAAAGTGCCTTCCTGAGGATGGAACAATTCAGGGAGCGCGGTTGCAGTGTGGACGGACCCAAGCCATGCCGGGCAAACATCAAATGTTTTGCGTGTGGTGGCTTGGGTCATATAGCAAAGCAATGCAAAACACACAAGACAGAAAGCCCAATTAGGTGCTTCAGGTGTGGGAACAAAGGACACATTGCAAGGAAATGCCCTTGTGCAAGTAATTGCAATGTGTCCAGTGATGGGATTCAGGTAACAAATCGTGCAGCGGGGTCTAGTCAGCTTGGCCATAAAGGGGTTACCTCTCAGCGACACATGACTCATCAGGTGCTGAGGGAACAGAATGGCCAAGCTAGGCTAGGCAACATTTGACACCCCTGTACTATTTGTTACACAGTTTGTTCCCTGTGTATGTCCATGTTGTGTGTTTTTGTTATCTGTTTGTACGCTCTTCTTGATGTTGATGGTGGTAGTCCTTGTCTACGAATGTGTTCCACCATGCTGATTTATGTAGTTTGCTGTAAGTCCAGTCTGCTGTTCTTGTTTCATTCTGTGTCCCCTTGGAGTGGAACAGTGTTATACTGTGGATCGAGAATGTATAGGTTCGCGAGCAGATAATTTCACACGGGAAATCCTGCACAAAGGATGATGCGATATTATTCTGGGCAACCAGGGTCTCAGATTGATACAGATAACGCTGTTGTGCTCAAGGTTTTCGGTAGGGCTGTGTTGCGCTGGGGACTGGGGCGGACAGACAACATTGGTGTAATGTTGTGCTGTGCACTTAATTCTAGTCCGAGCAGGTAGCACAGCTCTGATAGGGATTGGACGCAGAGTGTTTGGCAGCAGAGTGTGGACTGTGTTCTTGTGTTGTGGGGTCCTGGGGAGCCAGGGCATGACTAGGCCATTGGTTCTCCGGGCCTCCACAAGACGGGATCACAGGGGGAAATCAGCCTGGGTATACATGAGTGGAGTGGACGGGGATACGGTGCCATCAATAAAAAGATGGTGCTTTGTCCACAGCACTTCAGTTATCCTAACCTAGTAGGGTGGCCATCCTTATCTGTTGGTGCAGAGGGATGTGTAGCAGAGGACGCAATCCTCTGAAGGTAGGGTGTTCAGACACCAGTGTTGGGATAACGAGTGGTCCTGTGAGATAAAGGGCAGCCCAATACCTTTCTCTACCCATGGGTCAAAGGTATTGGTGCTGGGAATTTATGACATTTAATTGCACTGTGAGGGGAGAAATCCCCCAGGAGCACCTGGTATTTTCTTCTGCCATAGGTGTGTTTTATATGGAGCGGAAGAAAAACCCAGGAGATGCCACAGAAGAGACCAGCTATTCCCCCTGACACTCTTGTGAGGCTCCAGAGGATCCCACTGGATTTTGGCAATCAAGCGACCTCTGTCTAGAGGTGTTCTAGAGATGGAAGACTGTGCCACAATCCAGCGGGAGCATTATCCCAGGCTCTGGAGGAAAACTTGGAGACGTTCGGGTGGAAGAGCTTATTTTCACTTGTTTCACCCAGTGAAACTTCTTCTGGTTCTGTGTATTGGAGGGTCAAGGGACTTATTGACCAAATACACCAGCACCAGACAGAACTTTACCGAACTAACCGAAGGAAGAGGCTCAGGACATAACGCAAACAGTGTTCCTGTAGCCAAATATTGTATGGACACACTTTGTTTCCTATGAGGGTTCGGGATGTATAACTTGTACTACCCTGAAACCCCATAGCACATTGTATTTATGGATTTTGTTTGTCGGTCGATTGTGCACCCATAGACACTCTAGGTGCAAATGTGTGACAGCCTATATTTGACTGTACACATTTGCATCCTATAGTCATTTCCCATTGACACGGGGGTCTGCGACCTACCTGTGTCTTTGGAGGTAGAGAGGAATGCCAGGTTGCATGAGTCTCTATGGGTACACACATATAATGGAATTTGGTAGTGTTGGGAGGGATGTGACATGTGTTTTGTGTGAATGGGGATAAGGTTAAGACACGATAGGGACAGGCATCCTTTGTTTGCCATTTGCCACCTTGAACCCTGGAATGGTGAAGTTCTTAAGGGAAGGGCTGGATGTGTAGTGTGGCGGAGGTTTTCTCCGCAGTTAGAATTTAGGTACTATGACATCACCACTTAAAAATCTGACCTGCCTTGTAAAGACCTATTAATCTGTCCACGGGAGAACCGCACCCGTCAAGATGGAAACAGATGTTGGACGAAAGTTGTGATTGAAGAAAGTTGGGACTGAGGTTGTGAGGGTGAACCCGCTCCAAATTCCTTGGAGGCGGGCCATACCTGAAGATCGGCAGAACTACCGAGAGACTGTGGGGGTGTGGTCACTCCAAAGTGGGGGTGGCCGACACTGAAAGACTGTTAAAGAAAGGCCAGTTAAAGACTGCGAGGGTGAACCCGCTCCAGATTTGGGGGGGATAGCGACACCTGAAGATCGGCAACTAACGAGAGACTGTGGGTGTGTGGTCACTGGAAGACTATCCTAAAGATGTCAAGAAAGTTCCCGCGAGAAGAAGACGGTGTATCCTGTGGACGGAGGAGTAGGTTACGGTGAAGGGCAGGTCGGAGGGAGATGAGGGATGTTTAAGTACCTAAAGATCAGTGTGCACTACAGTTCTTCCTGAACTTCCACCAAGGATGGGATTGAGGGGGGGGGGGGGCAAATATCTCAACCCTTTTTCCCAAAGATATCGTCGTAAAATTTTGACAACATGGGGATTGTTGAGGAAGGGTTGAGACGCATGCATATATATACATACATGCATGCAAACACGTGTGTGCATGTATGATCTCACCGCGCCGGCCCACGTGTCCTTCACAGTGGTGTGCGCTCTCGCGCGCCACTGTGTGGGCGGTACAGCAGTGCGGGCGACCGGACATATAAGTCCGGCAGGCCCTGCACTTGAGGGAAGAGAGCCGGCCGCCCACCCTAGAGAATCACCCCCAGGACGACGAGCATCCCTGGACAACGAGCAGCAACCCCGGAAGGGCTGAGTATTACCCCCACTATCCCACCAACGCTCCATTATCCCCCACTATCCCACCAACGCTCTCCATTAACCCCCACTATCCCACCAACGCTATTAACCCTATACCTCCTCCATTAACCCTATCCCACCAACGAACCCTTACCTCCTCCATTAACCCTATCCCACCAACGTACCCTATCCCACCAACGCTAATCCCTCAGTCCACTATCCAACCACCCTACTTGCATTAACCCCTTCCCTGCCAGGCATACCCCAGCTACCCTATTGGTATAACCCCTTCCCTGCCAGGCATACCCCAGCTCCCCTGTTGGTATTACCCCTTTCCTGCCAGATCCCATTATAACCCAGCAAACCCCAGCTCCCCCGCTGGTATTAACCCCTATTACACTCTTTTTAGGGATAGTATATTGTTAGAGGGGTGGGCGGTCATAAGTAAGTGTGTGTGTATGTGTCACGGAAGGTGTACAGGAAACTAGAAGACACAAAATGAATATCCGACTCACTGGATCCAAAACTAAGGAACAAAAGGGAGAGCCCTGCATCAGACCTGGCTCTCTCCCTGACTGCTCAGCCTATGCGAAAATCCCAATGGTAGATGATCGCATATCCTCGTACCTCGACTGTATAACACCTGAACACCCTATAATAGTGAGGGGACATGGCCACCGGCTCCCTACACTTGATACGGAGGGAGTCAGGGTCACCTGGGATCCAGCAAACAGAAAAACACAAATTATTCAACAAAACTTATCTGTAAGGACTCAGAAGTAGGATCAGCATGCACACACTCCAGGAAGGAATATAAACCGAAAAGTGAAGCAGTCTGGGAAGGGATTTAAAGGGATGCAATCAGTGCAACTACATGACAGCTGAGAGAGGCTAACGAGATGAGAAAATGAAAGCAAAACAAAGGTAAGCTCAAGCAGGAGGTTCTGAAAGACATCTGTCAGAGCTTCTCAGATGTCTGGTGGTGACAGTACCCCTCCTTCTACGAGTGGACTCCGGACACTCAGAGCCCACCTTCTCAGGATGGGACCTATGGAAAGCCCTGATGAAACGAGTGGCCTTAATGTCCGTCACTGGGACCCACATCCTCTCCTCAGGACCATAACCCTCCCAATGAACGAGGTACTGGATAGAACCTCGGACAACACGAGAATCCAGAATCCTAGAGACCTGAAATTCAAGATTACCATTGTAGCGGAGAGCTGATATTCCACAGCCAATCTCCACCTAAGATCCCAGTGAGGCTCAGGAACAAGTATCATAAATCCATAGAGTAGTAATTCCAGCAGGCAAAATAGTCCAATAATATCCCAACAGCAATCCCAATGACTGGACGACACACAGCATCAGGAGCAGAACTTACTTTATTTGGACATGGCACACACTTTAAACCCCCCAACAGCCTTATTTACATACAATGGGGCACATAGATGACCATGGTACAAGGAAGGGTGGGGACAGACAATAGCAAGGGCTGATGGGAGATGGAGGAGGGACAGAACAGCTAGATTACTGGTCTCCCAGTGTCCCTGAGACCACACCCTGCTGGGAAAAGAATGGGACAGGAGATAAAAAGGGGGAGGGGAGGAGGCACAGAAAAGCAATGCATCCAACACAGTAAACATTACAGTTTACAATACATAGCCATACAATCAACCGAATGTCGTCCTACATGATCCAAACAGGCCAGGCTAAATACAATCCGCTACACTGCTCCCCCTTGCCCACAAGCCGGCATACACAGTCTGATCCAGCACGGATCGGCTTGGGGATGTCCGGGGTGCTCACGGATCATTTCTCCAAATCAGTTTGTCTCGACAACCCGTCAGCGTTTCCATTTTGTTTGCCCGGGCGGTACTGAATATTAAAGTCAAAAGGCTGCAGCGCCAAACTCCAGCGCAGCAGCCTGGCATTGTCCCCAGCCACCCGGTTCAGCCATACTAACGGGTTGTGATCCGTGAGCAGGGAAAAAGCCTGTCCATATAAATACGGCTGTAACTTCTTTAGGGCCCACACCACAGCCAGGCATTCCTTCTCGATGGCGGCGTAGCTTACTTCTCTGGGTAACAGTTTGCGACTGATGTAAGCCACGGGGTGTTCTCCGCCATCGGCCCCAACTTGGCTCAGCACTGCCCCCAATCCAAACATAGAAGCGTCTGTGTGAACAAGAAAACGTTTAGTTGGATTGGGAGCTGCCAAGACAGGGGCATTAATAAGTGCATTTTTCAGATGTTGGAAGGCCTGCTCACACTCCGGGGTCCAGGTTACTTGGCGGGGAAGGTTCTTACGGGTCAGGTCAGTAAGGGGTTTGGCCAGGGCGCTATAATTGGGGACAAACTTTCTGTAATATCCTGCGGTCCCTAGAAATGCCAACACCTGAGTCTTAGTCCTAAGGGTAGGCCATTGGGCTACAGCCTCTACTTTGGCTGGTTCTGGCTTCTGTTTCCCACAACCCACTCGATGGCCCAGGTACTGTACCTCGGCCATTCCTATACTGCATTTGGCCGGTTTCAACGTCAAACCGGCCTCCCTAATCCTGTCTAGAACCGCTCCAATATGGGTTAAGTGCTCCTGCCAGGTATTGCTAAAAATTGCAATATCGTCGAGGTAGGCACAGGTGTAGTCCTGGAACCCATCTAGAAGTCGGTCCACCATCCGCTGGAACGTAGCCGGAGCGTTTTTCATCCCAAATGGCATAACCTTAAAGTGGTATAGGCCGAATGGGGTGACAAAGGCTGACTTAGGGATGGCGTCCGGAGCCAGGGGTATCTGCCAGTACCCCTTACACAGATCAATAGTAGTGAGGTATTGGCCTCTGGCCATCCGGTCTAGCAGTTCATCTATCCTGGGCATCGGATAAGCGTCTGATACAGTCTTTTCATTCAACCTCCGGTAGTCTACGCAGAAGCGGGTTGTACCGTCCCGCTTTGGTACGAGGACTACCGGAGATGCCCATGGGCTGTCTGAGGGCTCAATCACCCCCATCTGGAGCATCTCGTCGATCTCCTTACGCATATTCTCTCGCACCGCTTCAGGGATGCGGTACGGGGTCTGGCGCATAGGTAGTTGCCCTGGGGTTTCTACTCTGTGAGTGGCCAGAGGAGTGTACCCAGGCACATTGGAGAAGGTCTCCTGCTTCTCTCTTAGCAGCTGTTGTACCTCGGTACGTTCCTGTGGGCTCAGCCGGTCCCCCAGTACAACTTCTCCTAAATCCCCAGACAGCTGACCATCCCCCAGTAGATCCGGCAGGGGAAGACTGTCAAACTCTTCAGAGCTGGGTGCACAAATAGCGGTCACCTCTTCTGAGCGTTCCTGGTAGGGCTTCATCATGTTCACATGGAGCATTCGTCACCCTCCGGTCCCTGCGCAGGGGCCAATTATATAAGTGGTGTCACATCTCTGTTCCACTACTTTATAAGGGCCTTGCCAGGCGGCCTGTAACTTATCATGTCGGACAGGTTTCAAAATTAAAACTTTCTGCCCAACCTGGAAGCCTCGGTCCCTGGCGCCCCGATCGTACCATGTGCGCTGGCGCGTCTGAGCCGCCTGGAGGTTTTCCTTTACCATCTTGGTTAGAGCTTCCAAGCGATCTCGGAGCGCCAACACATATGGTACAATGGGGGTGCCGTCTGCGCTCCTGTCTCCCTCCCAATGCTCCCTAATTAAGTCCAGCGGTCCCCTTACTCTCCTCCCGAACAACAATTCGAATGGGGAGAATCCTGTGGATTCCTGCGGCACCTCCCGGTAAGCAAAGAGGAGGTGAGGCAGGAATCGTTCCCAGTCTCGGTGGGTCTCAGCAAAGGTTCGGAGCATTTGTTTTAAGGTGCCATTGAACCGCTCGCAGAGCCCGTTGGTCTGAGGATGGTAGGGGGCACTGATTATAGGTCTGATTTTGCTAAATTTCCAGAGGTGCTGGGTGACCTCTGCAGTGAATTGAGTACCCTGATCCGAGATGATCTCCCTGGGTAATCCCATCCGGGAGAAAATCTGCATCAGGGCCTCTGCCACGGTTTCTGCATGGATGTTTGTCAAGGCTACGGCCTCTGGGTAGCGAGTGGCGTAATCCACCACCGTCAAAATATACCTCTTGCCAGAGGGGGTAGGTTTCCGGAGGGGACCTACTATATCTACGGCTATTCTATGGAACGGTTCCTCAATTATAGGTAGCGGGTGTAACTTTGCTTTCCGCCGGTCCCCCCTCTTCCCTACCCTCTGGCACGTATCACAGGTGCTGCAATATTTGCGTACTCCCTGGCTAATTCCTGGCCAAAAGAAACTTTGGGTCAGCCGATATCTAGTACGACTGACCCCCAATTGCCCGGATAACGGAATATCGTGCGCTATCCGGAGCAGTTTGGCTCGGTACCTCTGTGGTACAACTAGCTGTCTCATAACGATCGGGTCTGACCCAGCTACCTGCTTATCTGACTCCCTGTATAATAGCTGCCTATCCCATACAAATCTTTCCCCCTCCGCCCCCGGTTGGTCAGAGGTGACTTTGTCTCTATATACCTGTAGAGTAGGGTCAGTGATCACCTCTGCTGCAAATTCGTCAGGAGGGGCCCAAGGGACACAGTCTAGGGAAGGGGAAGGTTGTCTTACCTGGACCTCCGGCAGTGTGTTGTAGTCCTGGGTGCGGGCCTGTTGCCTGGTGACCACTGGATGTGCTTCCTCAGTGGTTGTGGTTTGTGGCTCAAATGCAGATGTGAGCTTTCCCAGGTCATTTCCCAGTATCACCTCTGCGGGTAATTGGGGCATCAACCCCACCTCCACAGTCCCTGACCCCGCACCCCAATGCAAATGAACCCTTGCTGTATTCAGCCGATATACGGCTCCCCCAGCAACCCTGACAGCCACAGTCTTATTGGTTTTAGCTTTGTCCGCGACCAAGTGGCTTTGGACCAAGGTTATGGTTGCTCCCGAATCTCTGAGTCCCTGCAAAGGTTTCCCATCCAGGTATACTGTTTGCCTGTGGTGCTGCCGATTATCCGCCTGTGCTTGTAGTGGGTTGGCCTCGTGGAGTACTTCCCACTGTTCTATAGTGGTGACTGGAACTGCAGAGCCATAAGCGGTGGGTGTCTCCTCCTGATAGTGGTGTGCTGCTGCTCTCGGTGGTGGTCCTGGTCGAATCCAGGTGGATCGGTCTCTAAGCTCCGGGCATTTCCGCTTGTAGTGTCCCCACCTCTGGCACTGGTGGCATTGCACAGAGGAGGGTGGGCGAAACCTCGGTTGAGCCGCTGTAGGAGCTGGTGGGGGTAGCGGTCTCAGTGGTGTGTTGGTGCTAGCTGAAAATTGGTTTCCCCCTAGAGGTCGCACAGCTGGTTTAACACCCACAAGCTTGTGCTGCCTGCGGGCATCCAAATAGTCATCAGCTTTTTTAGCTGCTTCTGTGATAGACGTGGGGTTACGGTCTCTCACCCATTCCTGCAGGTCTGCGGGTATCCCATCATAGAACTGTTCTAGCAGCAGCATTTGTAATAGGTCCTCCATGGACTGTGCCTGGTTCGCCTGTACCCATCCGAGGGCTGCCCTTTGTAAACGGCAAGCCCATTCTGCATGCGAGTCTTTTTCAGCTTTTTTCAATTCCCTGAACCGTCTCCGGTATGCCTCTGGTGTCATAGCATATCGGGCCAGGATAACCTCTTTGACACGGCTGTAATTCCTAATTTCCGTATCTGGTATCGTACGGTAGGCTTCAGCTGCCCTCCCAGTTAACCGTCCTGCTAAGATGGGTACCCAATCTTCCATATGTATTTTATGTAACGTGCATAGTCTTTCAAAGTCTTGGAGGAATGCATCTATATCTTCCTCCGCTTCTACATACATTTTAAATGCCTGGTATGGAATTTTTGGCTTACCCTCTTGCACCATAGACACTGCTGGGCTTGGTGTTTGTGGTCTCCTTTGCCGCGTTATAAATTCTTGAACCTCTGTCATTGTCTTGGAGATAATTTCCACTGGTGGGTTCTCCCCATAAAATGACAATCTGAATAAGAGCTGCCTTTGGAACTCTGCTTGCTCTGTTCCGTCTGTCTCGTCCCTCTGTGCAGTGACCGAATCATCCTGTGCTCGGATTTCTGCCATTATTTCAGAGATAAGTGTTGCCTTTGTTTTGTTGCTGGCTGCAATACCTCTTGCTTCCAGAAGATCTTTAAGTGTGGATTGTTTTAAAGTGGAGTAATCAATCTCCATTAATCCTTGTTCCTCTGTGAGTCTGGATCCCAGCGCTGCCAACCAATGTAGCGGAGAGCTGATATTCCACAGCCAATCTCCACCTAAGATCCCAGTGAGGCTCAGGAACAAGTATCATAAATCCATAGAGTAGTAATTCCAGCAGGCAAAATAGTCCAATAATATCCCAACAGCAATCCCAATGACTGGACGACACACAGCATCAGGAGCAGAACTAACTTTATTTTAAACCCCCCAACAGCCTTATTTACATACAATGGGGCACATAGATGACCATGGTACAAGGAAGGGTGGGGACAGACAATAGCAAGGGCTGAGGGGAGATGGAGGAGGGACAGAACAGCTAGATTACTGGTCTCCCAGTGTCCCTGAGACCACACCCTGCTGGGAAAAGAATGGGACAGGAAATAAAAAGGGGGAGGGGAGGAGGCACAGAAAAGCAATGCATCCAACACAGTAAACATTACAGTTTACAATACATAGCCATACAATCAACCGAATGTCGTCCTACATGATCCAAACAGGCCAGGCTAAATACAATCCGCTACAACCATCAACCACAATCGAAGGAGGAGGCAAAGACGAGGGTACAATGGGTTGGACATAAGGTTTTAATAAGGACTTATGAAAAACATTATGGATCTTCCAAGTCTGAGGAAGATCAAGACGGTAGGCAACAGGATTGATGACGGACAAGATTTTGTAAGGCCCAATAAACTTAGGACCCAACTTCCAGGAGGGAACCTTCAATTTGATATTCTTAGTAGACAACCACACCAGATCACCAACATTCAGGTCCGGACCAGGCACACGTCTCTTATCCGCCACACGCTTATATCTCTCACTCATGCTCTTTAGATTATCCTGAATCTTTTGCCAAATAGATGACAACGACGAGGAGAATCTGTCCTCATCAGGTAAACCAGAAGACCCCTCTCCATAGAATGTCCCAAACTGCGGATGAAACCCATATGCACCAAAAAATAGTGACTTATCAGAGGACTCCTGACGACGGTTATTTAAAGCAAACTCAGCAAGGGACAAAAAAGAACACCAATCCTCCTGATTCTCCGCCACAAAACAGCGCAGATATGTCTCCAGATTCTGATTGACGCGTTCTGTCTGGCCTTTCGACTGTGGGTGGAAAGCAGAAGAGAATGACAACTGAACCCCCAAGCGAGAACAGAAAGCCTTCCAGAATCTGGAAACAAACTGCGTGCCCCTATCAGAGACTATGTCTGAAGGAATACCATGCAATTTGACAATGTGATCAATAAATGCCTGCGCCAGCGTCTTAGCATTGGGCAAGCCAGGAAAAGGGATGAAATGCACAATTTTGCTAAAACGCTCCACCACCACCACCAGAATCACAGTCTTCCCCGAGGAACGAGGCAGGTCCGTATTGAAGTCCATGGACAGATGTGTCCAAGGACGGGAAGGAATGGGTAAGGGAAGGAGAGGACCTGATGGCCGTGAATGAGGGACTTTGGCACGAGCGCAGGTCTCGCAGGCTGCCACAAAACCCTCAACCGACTTACGAAGCGCCGGCCACCAGAATCTCCGAGCGATGAGATCCACTGTGGCTCTTGCCCCCAGGTGCCCAGCAAGGACAGTATTGTGGTGTTCCTTAAAAATCTTGTGTCTTAAAGTGAGAGGCACAAGCAACCTCCCAGGAGGACAAAGATCAGGAGCCTCTGACTGGGCTACCTGAACCTCTGCCTCCAATTCAGGATAAAGAGCAGAGACTACCACACCTTCAGCCAAAATCGGACCCGGGTCTTCAAAATTCCTACCTCCCGGAAAACAACGTGACACGGCATCCGCCTTCACATTCTTAACCCCAGGGCGGAACGTGACAACAAAATTAAACCTGGAAAAGAACAAAGACCATCGGGCCTGTCTCGGGTTCAGACGCTTGGCTGACTCCAAGTAGGCCAGATTCTTATGGTCAGTAAACACGGTAATAGGGTGTCTGGCTCCCTCTAGCCAATGGCGCCATTCCTCAAAAGCCAACTTGATGGCCAACAACTCCCTATCTCCCACATCGTAATTTCTCTCTGCGGAGGAGAGTTTCTTCAAGAAAAAGGCACACGGTCGCCATTTGGCAGGAGAGGGACCCTGAGACAAGACCGCACCCACACCCACCTCAGAAGCATCAACCTCAACTATGAAGGGTAGAGAAATATCAGGTTGTACCAAGATGGGAGTGGAAGCAAAACTCTCCTTGATATTAGAAAAGGCCTTACGCGCCTCTACCAACCAGGAGGAAAAATCTACCCCCTTTCTAGTCTATTCAGTGAGTGGTTTAACAACAGAGGAATAATTCAAAATAAACTTCCTGTAATAATTGGCAAAGCCCAAAAAACGCATCAGCGCCTTCTGATTCTCAGGAAGCTCCCACTCAAGCACAGCGCGGACCTTCTCGGGGTCCATGCGAAAACCAGAAGCGGAGAGAAGAAACACCAGAAATTAAATTTCTGGAACCGCAAACAAACATTTTTCCAGTTTAGCGTACAATTTATTCTCCCGCAGGATGAGCAAGACCTGACGTAAGTGTTCCTTATGAGTTTTGAAATCAGGAGAAAAAATCTAAATGTCATCTAGATACACTAATACAAATTTCCCCATTAAATTATAAAAAATGCTGTTCACAAAATGCTGAAAGACGGCTGGAGCATTCATCAAACCAAAAGGCATAACTTTCTCAAATTCTCAAAATGGCCCTCAGGGGTATTGAAGGCCGTCTTCCATTCGTCTCTATCTCTGACCCTGACCAGGTTGTATGCCCCTCTTAGATCCAACTTGGAAAAAACTTTAGCCCCAACAATCTGGTTAAACAGGTCCGGGATCAGAGGAAGCGGATAAGGGTCACGAATTGTGATACTGTTCAGCTCCCTGAAATCCAGACATGGTCTTAAAGGGTTTCTACCACTTAGGTGTCACATATTTAGCTGTCAGACACTAGCGATCCGCTAGTGTCTGCTCTGGCCAACCATCCTAATATAATTGCTTTTGGGGCGGTGGTTTGGCTAAAAAAACTACTTTTATTAATATGCTAATGAGCCTCTAGGTGCTATGGGGGCGTCATTAGCACCTAGAGGCTCCGTCTACCTTCAGAAACTGCCGCCGCCGAGCGCGTCCCTCCAGCCCGCCCATCTCCTCCTGAATGCGATCCTCCTTGTGAGCGTATGTATTCTGCGCATGCGCAGTGAATGTCTGACAGCTTCCCTGCTCAGACATTTCCACTGCGCCTGTTCCTCGGAGCACTATGGCGTCATCGCGCAGGCGCAGTGGAGATGTCTGAGCAAGGAAGCGGTCAGACATTCACTGCGCATGCGCAGAATACATACGATCGCATTCAGGAGGAGATGGGCGGGCTGGAGGGACGCGCTCGGCGGCGGCAGTTTCTGAAGGTAGACGGAGCCTCATGGTGCTAATGACGCCCTCATAGCACCTAGAGGCTCATTAGCATATTAATAAAAGTAGTTTTTTTAGCCAAACCACCGCCCCAAAAGCAATTATATTAGGATGGTTGGCCAGAGCAGACACTAGCGGATCGCTAGTGTCTGACAGCTAAATATGTGACACCTAAGTGGTAGAAACCCTTTAAAGAACCATCTTTTTCCTTAATAAATTAAAAACCAGCGGCAACAGGTGACTTCGAGGGTCGTATGTGTTCCTTTCTCAGACTCTCAGAGATATAAGCACGCATAGCGACCCTTTCAGGTTGGGAGAGATTGTATAAATGAGATTTAGGCAGCTTGGCGCCTGGGGTAAGATTAATAGGGCAATCGTACTCCCTGTGCGGGGGCAAGTCCTGAACACCACTCTCAGAGAGACATCCGAGAGAAAAGATGGTACAGTCTTAGTAGAAACCTCAGGAACAGATGTTGTGAGGCAATTCTCTCTGTAAAAGTCACTCCAACCATTTATTTGCCTCGCTTGCCAATCAATGGTGGGGTTATGTTTAGTGAGCCAGGGTAGCCCCAACACAAGAGGAGTAGGCAACCCGCTAAGGATGAAACATGACACATCCTCAACAAGAGCATCACTCACAATCAAACGGATATTGTGAACTATGCCCTTTAACGATTTCGGAGAAATATAGCAAATTGATTATCAATAAGATTCACAGCTGCTCCACTATCTACAAAAATCTCTCAAAAATTTTCTTGCTCTCTAGCGCCACCCTGGCAGGTAGGACAAAATTGGAATTACAAGCAAACAGAAAACCTTCAATTTCCACATCAACCTTGCCAATGGTAACAGATGGAACATTTTTAAAGGATTTTTTTCTTTTAGTTTCTTTATTACTCTTAAAAGACTGTCTGAATCTCCTAGAGGGACAAACATTTGCCAAATGATTTATACCCCCACAACAGAAACAAACCTTCCTATGAGGACTGAATCTTCCACTGTCAGAGGCAATCAAACCGAGCTGCATGGGCTCCTGCTCAGAAGGGATTGAGAGCGACTGAGACCCTTGTGCACTGAATGAGACCGTCGCATTGTCCTGGGACTGAGTATGACAGGAAGGAGTGATCTCTCCTCTCTCTCTAAGACGCCTGTCAATACGAACGGCCCGAGACATGGCAGAGTCCAAGGAGGTAGGCCTCTCATGAAAGGCAAATGCATCTTTCAATCCCTCTGAAAGACCATGGCAAAATTAACTTCGGAGTGCAGCATCATTCCAACCAGTATCAGCTGCCCATCTCCGAAATTCTGAGCAGTATATCTCTGCGGATTGTTTACCCTGACATAAAAGACGTAGTCTAGACTCAGCCAGAGCAATACGATCCGGATCATCATATATCTGACCCAGGGCTAAAAAGAATTCATCCACTGAACGGAGGGGCCCCCACCGGCAGCGAAAAGGCCCAGGACTGAGCGTTATCCCTGAGCAGCGAGATGATGATCCCCACCCTCCGTTCCTCATCACCAGAGGAATGGGGAAGTAGGCGAAAATGGAGTTTGCAAGCCTCTCTAAGGCTACTTTCACACTTGCGTTCGTCGGTCCGCTCGTGAGCTCCGTTTGAAGGAGCTCACGAGCGGACCCGAACGCCTCCGTCCAGCCCTGATGCAGTCTGAATGGAGCAGATCCGCTCAGACTGCATCAGTCTGGCGGCGTTCAGCCTCCACTCCGCTCGCCGAGCGAGCGGATCCGTTCAGACTTACAATGTAAGTCAATGGGAACGGATCCGCTTGAAGATGACACCATATGGCTCAATCGTCAAGCGGATCCGTCCCCCATTGACTTTACATTGAAAGTCTGAACGGATCCGCTCAGGCTACTTTCAGACTTAGAATTTTTTTTTAATGCAGACGGATCCGTACTGAACGGAGCCTCCGTCTGCATTAATATGATCAGATCCGTTCAGAACGGATCCGATCAAGCGCAAGTGTGAAAGTAGCCTGAAACGAACAAAATTCTCACTACCCCCGGACAACGTATCCAGGAGCGAGATCTTAGGCTCAGAACAAACTCCATGAACGCAAGCTGAACCAGTCACTTGAAACTAAGAAAAAGAGTCTTACGGAGATCTGCTACCTCCAATGAAAGACCCTGCATGCGTTCAGTCAAAAGTGAAACCGGATCCATGCTTGAGACGGTTTTGGCGGTTTATAATGTCACGGAAGGTGTACAGGAAACTAGAAGACACAAAATGAATATCCGACTCACTGGATCCAAAACTAAGGAACAAAAGGGAGAGCCCTGCATCAGATCTGGCTCTCTCCCTGACTGCTCAGCCTATGCGAAAATCCCAATGGTAGATGATCGCATATCCTCGTACCTCGACTGTATAACACCTGAACACCCTATAATAGTCAGGGGACACGGCCACCGGCTCCCTACACTTGATACGGAGGGAGTCAGGGTCACCTGGGATCCAGCAAACAGAAAAACACAAATGAATCAACAAAACGTATCTGTAAGGACTCAGAAGTAGGATCAGCATGCACACACTCCAGGAAGGAATATAAACCGAAAAGTGAAGCAGTCTGGGAAGGGATTTAAAGGGATGCAATCAGTGCAACTACATGACAGCTGAGAGAGGCTAACGAGATGAGAAAATGAAAGCAAAACAAAGGTAAGCTCAAGGAGGAGGTTCTGAAAGACATCTGTCAGAGCTTCTCAGATGTCTGGTGGTGACAGTACCCCTCCTTCTACTTGTTAGCGGTGGTGAGTTAGTTAGGCACACGCAGATAGTAAGAGTTAGTGACCGTGTGTTGTGTTAATCAATAGAAAGTGTATAATTAAGGTTATAAATAGGCGTGACTATCTATAGACGGCCTACGCCTATTTATGAATAATAATGGCCGATATTTGCATAAATATTGGTGATTAATATCCCCCCCTTAACACTAACCTACACTGACTATCTCCCTCTAACTATCTGTATTATATATATAAGCTAACTAACTATCTAATGTAATGACACAGGAAAGCAGAGAGCACAGTAATGACACTGCTGTATTGCTCAGATCTGTAAAATACTGCATACAATGGCTGCTGGGGAGGTTCTTATATAGTAAGGGGTAGGCAACTTTTCTATTGGTTGCTAGGGATGTTGCTAAGCTGAGACAAAGACATTGCAACCTTCTCATTGGCCCACAAGCAAGAAGGGAAGTTACTGATGAAAAAAAAAACAAATCTTGAATATTTTAAATTATGAATATATATCTCTATATTCTAAATATTCATGAATTCTCGAAGTGCCAATATTCGCGCTTAATATTCACTAATCGAATATTCGCGCCCAGCACTACCATTGATGAGAGGGATTTGAGTAATTTGAAACCCATAGCTAAACATTTTAAATCTCATCATGAGTGTAATTTCAGAGTTCTGAAAGTTTAAGTCATTGACTGTATTTTGAAAAATGCCCATGGTGGGGATATCTCAAAAAGATTGGCGCAGCTTGAGTGTAAATGGATCTGGAACCCAATACCTTACGTCCAAACGGATTAAATTAATCTTCTGGTTTTGCATCATTTTTTTTTTTTGATTTAAATTTTTTTATTTTTCAACATGAAACAGGGGATTACAAGAATCAAGGTGTCAAAGAATAGGCATGCAAGCCTTTACATATCTGGACAATTAAAGAGACAGGTATTATGCAGGTGTATGGGTGATACAGCAAGGATCTAGACAGTACACATAAAGCATTTTACAACGTCCTCTAGGCCACACAGAAAGGTGAGGAACGATGTTATGGGGACAATTGAAGCATTACTGGAGGAATGGGTTCTTCTGGACAAGCGGGTCTTTAGCTCGGGAGCCAAGAGGTCAGACACTAGTGCTTACAACTCTCTAGTCCGGGTTTCTGAAGTTCCTCCATGGTGACCATTTTTTGAGGAATTCCTTATGGGATCGCTTTTCCCAGGAGGAAAGTTCTTCAAACCTATGGAGTTGGTCCATTTTTTGGATCCAATCCTCCAAGGTTGGGACTTGGGCCTGGAGCCAGTAGGTGGGAAGCAATAGGCGGGCAGCTATTAACATTTGCATAAAGAGATATGATGGTTTTACCTTCTGGTCTGCAGTATGTAGGGATAGGAGGGCAAGTTGTGGAGAGGGTGGGACAGTTGACCCACAGATCTTATTAGATGATGCAAAGATCTCCATCCACCACTTGTGAATGTTGGGACAAGTCCACCAAATGTGTAGGAAAGTGCCTTCATCCCCACAGTGCCTCCAGCAAGCGCCCGAAGCGGTGTCAGAGTACAGTGATGTTTTATCGGGCGTGTTATACCATCTGGTTAGAATTTTATAACAGTTTTCCTAAATTCGAACGCAGCGTGAGGCACCGTGGGGGTAACTAAGGAGACCATGTAAACTATCAAACGAGAAGACTATGTTGAGGTCTTTGTCCCAGCTACTCACGAATGAGGGTTTGGCGAGTAAAGGTGGTAGACGTAACTTGCTATAAATAAGTGAAATTAATTTCTTAGGTGTAGGTTTTTGAGATATAATTGATTCGAACCAGACTATGGGTCGAGTTAAGTCTCCTGCATTAATGTGTTGTTTCAAGTAAGCTCTTAAATATGCTAAGGTAATGATATCGCATGGATGCGGATTTAAGATAGAATTGAGTGCTTGTAGGTCGAGCCATTCTCCCGAGGGGAGAGTCAAAGTGTTTATCTGAATGGGTGAAGATTTAAGAGCCTGGGAGGTTGCGGATTTTAAATGTGAGGGGGCTGTATCAACTATATCCCTTACCGTCAGGAGGGGAGAAGGGAATGGTATGGCGCAGTGTGAAGAGGAGAACCATTTCCAAGCTTCTAATGTAGCTTTTATTAATGGATAGTGGGAAAATTGCCCCGGGAAAACTGTCTGGTTACCAAGCAACAGCGCTTTAGGGGATTTCTGCAGGATATCTAACTCCATGTCAACTAAGAGGGAGGGCGTTGTGGGACTCAACCAGGCCACTGCTCGAGTCAAGAGGATAGCCCTGCCATAGATTTCGGGATTAGGTAGCCCGATCCCCCCCGCGTGTCTAGGTTTGGTGAGTAAAGAGAATGGGAGTCTCGCTCTCTTGCCGTTCCAGATAAATGACCTGAATTTTTTAAAGACTTGGTCGTAGTAATGTTTGGGAACTGGGATAGGTAGCACCTGCTGGAGGTAGGTAAGGCGAGGGAGGATCAGGGAGGTAAGTAGGTTTTTGCGTCCAAACCACGAGAGGGTTGGGTTAGACCTAGCTAGGTTATCAATAGCCTCAAAAATGGATTCCCTGAGAGGGGTATAGTTAAGAGAGAAGAGGTCCTGTATGTTTGGACTCAATTTGACTCCTAGGTAAGTGATTGTTGTTGAGGACCAGTTAAATGGTGAATCTACCATAAGGAGATTCTTTGTGGGGTCGGGAACTCCCATACACAATACCAGAGATTTGCCAGCATTTATTTTAAAATCGGAGGCTAAGCTAAAACAGTTGAGATAGCTCTGGATCCGAGGTAAGGAAGTTTTGGGGTTCGTGGTCATCATTAGGACGTCATCGGCGAATGCTGCCACTTTTTGTTCCCTGCCTCCCAAACACAGACCTGAAATCTCCCCGTCCAATCGCACGTTAGCAAGAAGTGGTTTGAGTGCCAGGATGAAAAGGAGGGGTGAAAGGGGGCAACCTTGCCTAGTCCCATTGCTTATTGGGAATGGGGCGGACAGATTTCCATTGACTTGCACCCTTGCTGACGCCTGTTCGTACATGGCAAAAGTGGCTTGCACAAAGGGACCAGGCAGGCCAAACCTCACCAGGGTGTGTTTTAGGTATTGCCAATTGACCCTGTCGAATGCTTTCTCCGCATCAGTACTAAGGAGAAGCAGTGGGGAGGAAGTTCTTTTAGCGTGGCATATGGTGTTGATCACCCTGGCTGTATTATCTTTCCCCTCTCTGGTACGGATGAAGCCAACCTGGTCCCCGTGGACAAGGGAGGGGAGGAGGAGGGCCAATCTATTAGCTAGCATTTTGGCCAGGAGCTTGAGGTCTGTGTTTAGGAGGGATATGGGCCTATAGTTGGAGCATTGTGCGGGATCCTTCCCTTCTTTTGGAATGAGGGAGATATGTGCCGTGGTCATGTCTCTGGAAAGGGGGTGGCCCAACAGTGACTGGTTACAGACATCTAGGAGGTAGGGGAGGAGTATCTCCCCGAAGGTTTTGTAATATGAAAGGGGAAGGCCATCCGGGCCTGGGCTCTTTCCTGACGGAGTTTGTGACAAGGCATTTTTGAGTTCTGTTATGGTGAAAGGGGCTTCCAGACTCAGTTTTTGATCGGAGGAAAGGTGAGGTAGTTTGGATGAATCCAGGAAGCTCCCTATAGCAGACGTTCTCTCCTCGGGTATCTCAGGAAGGGGGGGAGATTGTAGAGGGCGTTATAAAAGGTCCGAAACTGGTCAGTGATCTGGGATAGGGAGAAAATCGGTTTACCATCTGGCGTGGCTAGTTGATGGATATAGTTGGAGGACCGTCTCCCTTTAATCCTGCTCATCAGGAATTTGGTAGCTTTGTCACCATGAGCAAAAAACTTGTGCTTAGTGCTCATATAGTATTTAGCTGCTTTAGAGGAAAGAAGGGATTTTAGTTTCGCCCTATTTTCTGATAGCTCTTTAAAATTGGGGTCTGAGGCAGAGAGTTTATGGCGAGCTTCTAGACATTGAATTCTTTTGAGGGTTTCATCTATGGCTTTGTCATGGAGTTTCTTTTTATAGGATCCAATGCTTATGAAATGGCCTCTGACGACCGGTTTGTGGGCGTCCCAGAGAGTGTTGGCAGAAATCTCTGAGCTTTTGTTTAGAGAGAAGTAGTCTGTTAAATGCTTGGAGATCTGCTCCGTTGAGTCCTGGAAGCCTAATAAAGACTCATTTAGGCGCCAGCTAAAACAGGAGGGGCTTTTTGTGGGGGCTAGTATTTGGATAAAAATAGGGGAGTGGTCCGATAGATGTATAGAGCCTATCGTGGAAGCACTACATAGATGAAGGTGTTCTTTGGAGATAAATAAGTAATCCAATCTATGATAGGTGGCATGGGTGGAAGAGTAGAATGTGTAGTCAAGGGTATCAGGATGATGGGCACGCCAGGAATCAACCAGGTTTAGGCTCCAAATGTTATTTCTAATGGATTTGAGGGCTCTGCCTGAGAGGGATGACTTGTGGGATGAGGCGTCTAATTGTGGGAAAAGTGCAACATTTAGGTCTCCGCCCAATACCACTATGCCCTCTTTGAAGGGGGTTATAATTGGGATTAAGCTTGACAACCACTGGGATTGGTTGGAGTTAGGGGCGTATAAATTTGCAAAGGTGTATATTTGCTGGCCAATTGAGCCTTTTATGAGGATGAACCTTCCGTCTGGGTCAAGTTTTTGGTCAATGAGTTTAAATGGAACTTTTTTGTGGAACCCTATGCTAACCCCACACGATGCAGACGAATTGCCTCCGCAATTAAACCAGTCTGAGAAGTGGGAGAACTGCATGTTGGGGTAGTGATTGAAGCGGTAGTGAGTCTCCTGGAGGAGCACAACCTCTACTTTAGCTTTTCTTAGAATGGTAAAGACTTGGCTCCTTTTTGATGGGGAGTGGAAGCCTTTAACATTGTAAGATGCAATGTGAAGGTCAGCCATTTGGTGAGGTGTGAGTGGAGATACCTCTGAACTGGAAGTGCCTCCTCCAAGAGAGATAGCAGGGAGTGTGCGGGCTTATCTCCAGGTGCACAATCCGGGTCCGAGCGGTGTTGGGGTCCCTTATAGCCAGTTTGGGTACGACATACCTTGAGGGAAGAACAGGGTAAAAACATAGAACAAAACATAAGAGTACAAACAAACAATAAATCAGCATTAAAGAGCATGCTGCATACATGTGGGGGGATAGGATGGTCTAGAGACCAGTGAGGAGGTCGAGATAACACCTCAAGTGAGGCCAATGGACTATTGGGGAGAATGGGTCTGCCTAAACGAAAAAGCAGACATCTTTACACCGGTAGAAATCCAGCGCTAAGACAGATTAATCGCATGAAAATAGCAGTCAAGATCAAGTTAGGGAGTTCAAGCAGTTATAACGATAGAAGGCAAAGAGTTCCTATGTTTTACTTAATGTTCCTGAGAGAGGCTTCTAGGAGTTAGTTGCGTGCTTCTCTTCCTGGATCTGGAGGATTTCGGAGTACGAAGAACTTCAAATGGAACCAGCTTGGGGAGGTCCGGAAGATCACGCAGATCCTGGAAAAGTTCCCAATTTTCGATCGGCAAGGTATCTATATTCAGCAGGCTGTAGGCGGCTTGGAGATCAGTGAAGGACTTGATGAAGAACCTGTTCCCTGCAGCCGAAAACGCAAGTCCAAAAGGGTAGGACCAACGATATGGTATTTTATTGGATCGGAGCCAGTCGGTCAGGGGTTTGAGCGCCCTGCGTTTCTTTAAGGTAGAAGGCGCCAGATCTTGGTAGATCTCCAACCTTGAATCTTCATAAGTCAGGTCGGCTTTGTTGCGGGCAGCTTCTAAGATGGCGGATTTCGTCGGGAAGTGCAGGAACTTGCATATAACATCCCTGGGCGGGTCGGAGGGCTTGGGTTTAGGGCGGAGGGCTCTATGAGCCCGTTCTATGGCCACATCTTGCGGGAAGTCGGGGCCTAGTAGCGAGCTGCAGATAGCAAGAACAGCCGCCGGTATATCTCCAGGCAAAACCGCCTCCGGGATCCCGCGAAACCGGAGGTTGTTCCGGCGCCCTCTGTTTTCTTGATCTTCAATAGTGCCGTGCATCTCGTTTAGATAATTTGAGCAGCGGCGAAGGGCGTCCGACACAGCTGAATGGTGGTTCAGGGACGCTGCCTGATGTAGTTCCAGGGTCTCTACCCTGTCTCCTATTTGCCGCACCTCCTGCCTGAAGACTGAGAGCTCGGAGAGGATGGGCTCCATAACCCTATTTAGGGCGCGATCCAGGTATTTCCTCGTTAGAGGTAGGTCGGTGCTAACCTGTGTATCCTCCGTTTTGCTCTCGTCGTCTGAGAGGGTAGGGGCCCGCTTCGGCGCCTTAGGATGTGCTGCCGGCGCCATCTTTGTCTCCCTCGCTGCGACCGTGGCTGCAGCCTTTTTGAGGAATTTTTCCATATCGCCGGGAGGAATCTGACCCTTGGAGTTAGCGGGTGGTCACCTTGTTTCTGGTTGCCAATTTTCACCATTCTTGGCCGAGTGTGCTACTGTAAGCTGGTGTTATATTCGATTCTCCTAGGAGAGCAGCGGACTATGCGACCATCACGGTTCTGTCTGGTGCGGTTTTTCTTTTGCATCATTTTTGTAGGCTATCCTTGGCATCGATTTCCCTGGGTCTCCATTTTTCACATTCTTGTTTTTTATAAATTTTTTATTCATGTGGTTTTTAATTAATCATGATTTTCTAGGGTCTTCTATGGGGTACAAATTTTTTTCACTACACATTTTTTCACTATATATAATGTGTAATATAAATGTAACTATCTTGTGGCTCAGTATATTGTAGTCCTTTTAGGGACAGATCGGTCTGAGTGTTGTTGAGGGACAACATGGGTGGAATGAGACATATTAGTCCAATGGCAGATAAATAGGGGCTTCCAGAGCTCTGATTTGGTGCAGGTAATTTAACATTTTTCTTTTTCTTTTTTCTTTATACATTTTATTAACGTTTTATTATATTCTATTATTTTTTACTATATTTATTAACATTAATTATATATTTTTGTGTAATTTTTTTATGTTTCATATCATGTTATTAAAAGTAAAGGTGAAGGGATAGGGATATTAGGAGGTGATTCACGTTTAATAATTGATTAATTATATTCACTTATTAACAAAGTGTGTTTTTCACACATATGTTACACTTAGTCTTATTTATACACGTGGTACAGTCACTTAATTTTGATAATACATGATCTAATTATGAATTTATTCAATATTATTATTTCACACATGATTCATTTATACTATATTAATTATTGAACTGGTTTCAATTGGGATTTAAAAAATGTTTTCCCTATTTTTTAACTTATCATGGACCTAATTACTTAATGAAATAAATTTTAAATCATGCATTTATTTATTCTATTCTTTGGTGGCCACTTCCTCTTTCTTTTTCTTTCTGCCCTTGAATCCTGTCGATTTGAAATATGGTTCACATATTACGTGGCTTACCTATCACACTGTATGACAGCTATCAGTTTTGACATTCGCAATGTAAGCATCGATGCCGGGGGCATGGTCTAGCGACACTGTCTGATGCGATCCTATGCCAACGTCATCATCAATTGTTCGCTGCAGCGATCACACAATTTAATTTACGGGACCCTTCAGGACCATGTGACTTCCCAGCGTCCTAAGGCACGTTTATTTGTGAGACTCTATAGAGCCACAGGTTTTTGAGAACAATTATTAAATCATGGTGATTGGTTGTCTGGTGTATTTAACCTGTGTCCCCCAGTGATGACGCCACCCCCAGACGAAGGTACGCCAAAACGCGCTTCGGGGCTGGCACCATCCTGAAGGGAGCACATCATGGGTAACTATTCTAATTGACTTTTGTATGTTCTTATGCAATTGCACTTGCACTTTATTGGTTTTTACGTCAGTACACAGACATATGTATGAATTGTTTATCCGCTGTGGTCTCCCTCCAGGTGATGCCGCTTTTCCCTGAAATTGTATCCTCTTCCTTTTTTCAATTTTTAATATGTATGTCATTTATGTATCTTGCAATCATGCAATAAGGGGGTAAAACTAGACTAACCTCTAACTAACTAAGAACCTCCCTCTCCTAGAGAGAGCTAGAATGGAAAGAAGGGCTCCATCCTAGGCAAAATAGCTCTGCCATGATTGCCGCCGTCTGCTGGTGAACCAGGCATATTACACTTAAACATAAACAATTGCAATATAATAGATGTGCACAGTGTGACGGTCCTGCAATAAATACATACGATAACATTAGGTTAACCAATAATGACAGTAGCAAGGCGCAGAGGTGGTAACGGCAATCTGGGGCGTTACATATACAGGGGACAATGATAGCATACAGAGGACAGTGATGGCATACAGTATAGTGGGCAAAGTGATGGCATATAGGGGATAGTGATAGCATACAGGGGAAAGGGGCGGAATACAGGAGACAGTGATGGCATACAGAGGACAGTGACAGCGTACAGAGGACAGTGATGGCGTACAGAGGACAGTAATGGTACATAGTGGGCAGAGTGATGTCATACAGGAGACAGTGAGGGCATACAGGGGACAGTGAGGGCATACAGGGGGCAGTGATGGCATACAGAGGACAGTGTTGGCATGCAGGAGACAGTGATTGCATGCAGGAGACAGTGATGGCATACAGGTGGCAGGGATGGCATGCAGAAGACAGTGATGGCATACAGGGGCAGTGATGGCATAAAGAGGGCAGTGATGGCATACAGGGGACATTGATGGCATACAGGGAGCAGAGTAATAGCATACAGAGGACAATGATGGCATACAGAGGGCAGAATGATGGCATACAGAGGACAGTGAAGGCATATAGTGGGCAGTGTGATGGCAGACATGGGACAGGGATAGCATACAGGGGACAGTGGTGGCATACAGGGGACAGTGATGGCATACAGGGAGCAGAGTAATAGCATACAGGGGATAGTGGTGGTGGCATACAGGGGATAGTGATGACATACAGGGGACATTGATGGCATACAAGGAACAGTGTTGACATACAGGGACAGTGATGACATATAAACAGTGATTCGGCTGCTGCAATGATAACAATGGTTGCATCATGATTCCTACACAGTTAGTCCAAGGATCTGTAATCCTGGTAACTGAATGTCAAAGGCCACACGCAGTCTGTGTGTGGAGTGAACGAACTGCTGATGAAAACTTTACTTCACTTCTGAAAACAATGCCGTGTCCAAAAGACAGTTCACTGCAGAACAATCTGATGTTACAGTACATGCCGCAAATCCAAATCTGACACAACAAGCAACATAGTAATGTAGTAATGCTGGTCTACAGCGCTTGTGTGATCCCCATAATGAAATAATAGCACATCAAACCGAAGTGAAATCTCTGCACATGTATGCCATCACTCAGCACAATGATGGCATATAGGAGACAGTGATGGCATACAGGGACAGAGTGGTGGCATATAGTGGACAGTGATGGCATATAGTGGCAGTGATGGCATACAGTGGACAGTGATGAAATTCAGGGGACAGAGATGGCATACAGGGGACCTTGATGGCATACAGGTGACAGTGATGGTACACAGGAGCAGAGTGATGGCATACAGGGGGCAGAGTAATGTAATATAGTGGGTAGAGTGATGGCACACAGGGGGCATAGTGATGGCATACAGGGGGGAGAGTGATGTAATATAGTGGGTAGAGTGATGGCATACAGGAGACAGTGATGGCATACAGGAGACAGTGATGGCATACAGGGGGCAGTGAAGCTTTTCCTTGTCCCGGACCTCTGCATTGGATCTCGCCATGATTATTTCTTTACCTATTTTTATGAACATAGTATAACAATAATGAAGTCTGTATAACCTGTCCGTGTATACCTTCTAACCTCTGTATACCCTCCAAGATGAAGTGGTATATAACTTCTTTATTCCAAGTAATTTCTCTATATGTGTTAAAGGTCAACACCTTTTAACTGTACGCTTTATAGTAACTGCCATGTTTTGAAATTTTGCAGGTTAATAATTCACTTCTTCTTTCCTATTGACATAATGCTGACCCGGGCACCAGGACCAATGTGATGTCAGAGGAACACAAATCTATCTATAAATAGAGAACTTCCAACTTCCCATATTTTGTATTCGAGTAATTGGCCTTAAGTCAAAGTTACTTGTATTGTATCCATCTTTGTCACCTGGAATATACTTGTCTTGTGATCCTGAATACTCAGTAAATTATACACATCAGCAAGAACCCTTGGGGTCTGTAGTGAGTATTTGAAAGACAAACTTTTTAGTGGTGACCCCCGAAGATTCTTCTCCGTGTTCTGAACTTCTGCACTTCCCATCTGGAGGGATCTCAAAATCGTTGATTAAGGTGAGAAAATAACTTTTTCTTTTCTGATTGATATATTTTGATGAGCAGTGTTGGGTGGCAGAATACAGGTGATAAATGTTAATATGTATTGTTTTTTCCTCGAAAATGATCTTTCTGGGGTAGAAGTTATTAATGGCAATTTTGTAAATAATTTGCAATCAAAATGTAATGTATGTCCCTTGCATTTATGCCATTTATGTGGCTGCCATGTTTCGTGTTATTTAAAGTTTCACTTCTACTATCTACCCACATACTGTTGATTATTGAAATACCATGCTTTAGCTGAACTAAACGACTAAACATGGTGTTCCCTGAAGTGAACCTGGAGTCGCAACAATTCAGTGACTAAGAAGTTTACCGAAGTGTACTAACCTGACTTCCCATAGTTACATAATGAGTAAATAAAAAACAGTAGACCTGATAACTTTCCCCCATAGTTTCCTGTCACCAACCTTTTTCTAGTGAAATGCTTATTTTTACATAATGTAGCAGCCTGTGAGTCTAGTGCTACTAGTTGGAATGGGTCTTGCATGGTCCCTGACAACTAATGTGCCTCAATGTGAGGAAGACATGACTGTGGAGCGATATCTAGATGTCTGCCATGTATTGATATGGGAAATGTCTGACTTCCAAATGTGTTACCTAACAGATTTGACATTTTTTTTTTTTTTGACAGATAAGGGCTCTTTCACATGAGTGGATCCTGTGCAGGTAATCCGCTGTGGAAAGAGAGCCAAGCCAGACATCAGAGACACGGAGCAGTAACATGACTGATAATGCTCCGTGCCTCTCTGTGACCTTTTTACTACAAAATCACAGTGACAACTTTATCTCACTATGTATATCCAAAGGGTCGGCACTGCTCTCTTGGCGGTTTGGCGGTGCACGTGTCAGCAGGCAGGCATCTCAATAGACAATGTACTAAGGAAACACCGACACTCGCACATGTTGATATTATGATGCTGGATTTATTCGGTCACATGTTACAGCATAGTGACGCGTTTCAGCACATAAGTGCTTTCATCAGACTATTTCCATACACCCTATCATTTTACCTTATATAGAACATGTAGATACAAAGGAACTGACGTCACATCATTAGCTCCTCCCATAGCTGGAGTGATGCAGCGTGTAATGTAGCCAGCGAATTGTCCCAAATATAATATAGATAATTTCCGGAAAATCAATTCCGCTGTAAAAAAAAAAAAGGGACAAAGTTTTAGACATCATGTCAAATAAAACCACACACATTAAATTTTGGTTCCATCGTTTGCAATCGATGGATCCAATATGCCTCTCTTTTTAGCAACAATTTGTTTCTATTGGCACCGCGGCGAGGTAATGGAACACTCTCAATGACCTGATAGCGCAATTGCGATATTGTGTGTCTCTGTTGATGGAAGTCGTATGGCAGTGGGAGTAATAGATTCCCCTTTCTAATAGTAGATTTATGTTTACTTACTCTATCTGTAATTCTCATAGAAGTCTCCCCCACATACAGCAAACCACATGGACATTTGAGAATGTAAATCACAAATCTACTATCACATGTGAAGACGCACCTTATTGGAATTTGCTCACCAGAATGTGGATGAGCAAGATGGCTACCTTTGATGACACTTGAACAATTAACACACTTTAAACACGGGAATGTGCCTTGGCTGGGGGAGGACAGTGTACTAGAAAATAGAACTCAAAGGCTTATATTTATTTTACAACCAGGTCTAACAGAGAATCAGATCATAGTCCTGTGGACAGAACATCATGGACGCCCATGTTACCTCTTCACAAACCTACATTGATGAATTTAACCCCCAGGAATACTTACAGACATTCTTTGTGCCAGAGGAAGGAGTTCTTTTTGGAGAATGGACCGATTTTGCATTACAAAATCTACATGAAACCTTCACTAAAGGTAAGTGATTCAGTTTTCATTGAAAAGGTTGAGCTATGACATTTATAGTGTAGCGCATGATTAATGTACTGAAGTATTTTTTTTATCTAGACAAGGAAAATTCATTTTGCTACCTCTTTATTGCATTTAAATGGGTATTCCAGCCCGAAACATTTATCACCTCTCTCCTGGACTAAATGATAAATGTTACAGTATATGGGTGCAGGTCTAACCACTAAGACTTCCACCGATTGCTAAAACAGGGAAGGTGGTCCCCCTACCTCCCATGTTGACAGGTTAGAAAAGATTTCAAGGAGCAACAGTTCAGCATGTGTCCTGCTGCTTCTTTCAAAGTATTTAGCACTTTTACAAAAAAATGAGCACATGATAGGGGCAATCACAATCAAACAACCATTCAGAAGTCAATGAAAAGCTCTGGATCTCTACTCCAGCAGCAATGTACCTCTCATGATCAGAACCATAGCATGTAAACCATACCATCAAGTCGGTAGCTGTTGCAAACATCAGTAGTTCAAAGAGTCTATATGTCAAATCTATATCCAGGCATTGCCTGGGCAGAATGAAAACTTGCATAGATCTGAATTACGACTCATGCACACGACCATATTTTTTTCACATAGCACACCAACCCATTCATGCATTTTGTGTGCTGTCTGCATCCATTTGTCTGTTCCATAAGTTATAGAACATGTCCTATTCTGGTCCGTATGGCGGATGGAAATAGTCTTTTCGAGTATGGGAGTGAGAAAAATGCAGAGTGATCTGGAAGGTATTCACAATTTGGATCTCTGTTTTTGGGGCCTATTTTGTCTCAACTACCAGCAGCACACATTTCCTAAGGGTACATTCACATCTGTGCTACCTCATGCGGTAATCTGTTCCGACACAGGATAAGTCTACTGGATTTCACCATATCCGGCATAGCTAGGTACTTCCGTTCACTGCCGGACCCCATTAACTAATAAGATCCGGAAGGCATCCGACTGGTTTTCAGCATCAGTGGTAGGTTTTGGTTATACAAAAAACAATACATGCATAGTTTTTTATCCTGCTGAAACCTGATACTCTTGCCGGAAAGTGGATGGATTCCTGTCAGATTCTTTTATAGTCAATGGGGTCTGGCATTAAATGGCAGTATCTAGCTACCGTATGTTGGATATAGTATAATCCAGTAGTCTATTCTTCTGCCAGAACAGACTGCTGGATTAGCTAGTGCAGATGGGAATGTACCCTAACTAGGACAACCTATCACTGAACATGGATTTTTGTATCTCTCTTTGGTACCAGGCCTGTAACGTACTATCGCTGATTAAGTCACTTATGCCTAAAACTTACCTTTCATTCATTTATTTGATAAAGGGTGTATAGACCAGGCATATTTTATTGACAACACACTCAGTAGTCATCTTTGGTCTCTAGTACTAAGGAAATCAGACAGAAATTGCTCAAACAGGTGTCAACTGATGCAACAGGATACATTTTTTTGTTTTGTTCTTCTGACGGATCAGAAGAATGGAAAAAGAACTCGCCCTAACTGTAATGTGTTTTTGTTGTGTTAACGAGTTATTCAAGTCTAAAAAATAGTGGCTACATCTGTATGATAAAGTTTTGCCGGCAAAAGTCAGTGCGTCAGCATTTATAAGTATAAAAAAGTCTGCCAGATGAGTTTATGCTGTCATTACAGATTTGAAGCTAGACTGCCCATTGAATAGCAGGATATGCTGTTTTTCACCAGCGACCTCCCTATTTAGCTGTTTGCATAGACACATAGCTGTACTTTACTGGATTAAAACACAGTTTTTTGTTTTGATCCAATGCTCCATTCCTGAGTTATGTTACTTTGTCTTTATATGAAAATTAGGTCTTTGGTGCAACAAGGATATCACACCATTATTCCCTAAAGACAATGAAATCCGTTAAGTGGTGTGGCAGCAACTGCACTGCCACTAAATTGGCCAGGTGGGAGTTCAGTTTGTACACAAGCAGATTACTAGAGTTACATAGTTGTTTTGTGGCTACACATTCCAGAAGTGGTCTGAACGGGAGAAGTAAATTATAATGCCAACAACACTTTACTGCCTGAGTATGTGGCTTGTCTGCTACAAAGAACAAGGAGAAGGTGGAAATCTTGTTCTAATTGCAGGCCAATTCAATTTCCCTACTGGATTGGGGGACGCTGTATCAAGTATTAGAGAGCTCTAGTGCCTATGTTTGTGTTTGAATGCCCAGAGCTTATTTTGACCCTGTAGATTTTACACATAGCAATCACTGTGGAGAAAAATAGCCATATGGGACATACCCACAATTAATTACCAGCAGTCGAGATTGGCCTAGTTCTGACACATTTTTAACCTTCACAAACAACATTTATGATATCCTCAGTACCCAAGCTGACCACAATAGAAGCACATTTGGTTCAGACATTTTTTTTATTTTGCATGTTTTGGACGTATATTGGCTGTGCTCTTTATTGCTGCTGTCACCACCCTCCTCATCTGATGTTTCCACGTCCTCATTGGCCTCCACTTTTCTCAGACTATAAATTAATATAGTGGGCTCCTAACCCCCCTCCTAACTACAGTATTTTTCGTCCTATAAGACGCACTTGCCCCCCCCAGCATATAAATAGCATATATAATCGTCTTATAGGGCGAATGCTGCATTTTGCCCAATTTTCAATGATACGCCGCGCCGCGATGCCGCACGGCGGGTGTATCAACTGAGGGGGAGGAGGGGCTGGGGGCCAGCATCTGCTTTTATAATGACAGTGAGGCCCGTGCAGTGACTGTATTCTACTACACAAGCCCCGCTCACTGTATATAATCGTGTCTGTAATTGTAGGCATTGTTAATGTATACAGATTCTGGGTTTCAGCGCCTGTATTACGGTACTTACAAGCGCTCGGTAGCAGAGAGGAGGGACGAGGCAGGCCGGGAGGTCGGGCGATGGCAGTGTGAGTCACTACGTCACGTGCCTGCGCCGCCCACTTTATGAATGAAGCAGGCAGGGTGGGCGCATGACGTGGTGACTCACGCGGCCAGCGCCCATCCTCCCAGCCTGCCTCCTCCCTCCTCTCTGCTACCGAGCACTTGTAAGTACTGTAGTACAGGCGCTGATACCCAGAATTTGTATGCATTAACAATGCCTACAATTACAGATACGATTATATACAGTGAGCAGGGCCCGTGTAGTAGAATACAGTCACTGCACGGGCCCCGCTGTCATTATAAAACCAGATGCGACCCCCACCCCCTGTATTGGGGGGTCATTCACACTACAGGGACACTATTGTGGAGGGGATCTGTGGATGACACATAACATAAGATGCTATATATGTGGCATCCAGAGACCCCAATAAGAGCCATCTAGAGATCCCCATAACAGTGTCACCCACAGATCCCCCATAACAGTGTCTCTCACAGATCCCCCATAACAGTGTCACCCACAGATCCCGCATAATAGTGCCATCCACAGACCACCATTAGTTTAAAACCCACCAAAAGCACACCTTTTGGTTTAAAATATTTTTTTTCTTATTTTCCTCCTCAAAAACCTAGGTGCGTCTTATGGGCAGGTGCGTCTTATAGCGCAAAAAATATGGTAATTGCTCTGTATTTGCCTCAAGTTCTACTATCACATTATTACCAGTGCCCCTACTGCCACCACCATGGCTATAAGGGACACTTCTACTATCACCACAAATACAGCTGTGCTTTTCAGTCAGAATTCCTCCTTCTCTGCCTGAACATACTCTTTATGGCAGTCCTAATGCTGACTGTTCTCACATAAGTCATCAAGAGGAAGACTATAGTGAGTATCAGTAATATTCTTTAAATATCAAGTTTTATGGGTTTTGGTGTGGTTTACTACTTTTCTGTGGCCATTTCCTGACATCCCATAACTTTTTTTAATTTTTCTGTCAGTGTGTGAGGACTCATTTTGTCCAGGGTGATCGGTAGTTTTTATTGAACTATTTTCAGATACATGCAACCTATTGATGATTTTTCTTTTTTAAGTGATTACCATGGGTGAAATAATGAGATGATTCAATATATCATGTAGTTACAGATATGCAATCAAAAATATGTTGATTTTTTTATTTAAGTTTTTTTTTTATAGAATTAAAGTGGATAGTTTTTTTATCTTTAATAGTTGTGATAAAATTTTTTTTTTTTTTCACATTTTATTTTCCTTTTTGCCAATATTTGTGGATTACAATGTATAGTTATTCTTATACGCCCCCAGCTGCCATTACAACTACTCGGCACCCTGTGATTGTGTTCGCAGGCTGCTAATTGGAAGGCAGAGGGAACTTTCTCTCTCTGTCTAATCACTCAGATGATGTGGTAACTATTGACCCGGGTAAACTGACGGGATTGGAGTTATTGTCAAGCCTGGCAGTGATAGCAGGATGACTGTATAAAACATCATTGTGATGTACTACAGTATTGCGGCACTGCATTAATTCGCTTCGCTCAGTCATGTAATAATACATCATTGAGAGTTAAGTGGTTGAAATCGTCTTTACCCACATGTAACAGATGTAAGATTCAGATTTTTTACAGTAATTTATTTCCAATAATTCCTTTCTAACTTTATATTTTAAGGTGGAGTAAGAGGAGAAACCCTGCTTGATTTTGGCACTGGAGCCACCATTTATCAACTCCTCTCAGCCTGTGAAGTGTTTGATAAAATCATTGCCTCAGATTTCCTTGAACAGAACCACGCTGAATTTCAAAAATGGCTGAACAAGGATCCAGATGCTTTTAACTGGACTCACATCATCAAATGTGTATGTGAACTGGAAGGAAATAGGTATTGTTTCCCATTTTCAAGTATACACCATATTAGTACATTTATTCTTGCAAGGTACTGTATAGTATCTCAATATGCACTAAGAATTGTGCAGGGCTAGTCCTTCTACAGCCTCCCATCCTATCTGATCACAAAGATATGCAGTATAAAATTGTAAGGAAAAGCCTACGTCTGTGGTCCATATGCTCTTACAGTCTGGTATTTCGTTCCGGTATCAGCTATCTTCTCAGTAACATACTAATAAGCAAATTCATTTTATTCTTGTATGTTTATAGGGAGGATTTCGAGAAAAAGGCTGAGAAACTCCGCTGTAAGGTGAAAGAAATCCTGAAATGTGACGCTTTCAAAAGAAACCCTTATGACCCTGTCATTGTGCCACCGGTTGATTGTCTCCTGTCTTGCTTCTGTCTTGAAGCTCCTTGTAAAGACATAAAGTCATACTGTAATGTTCTGAAAAATTTCAAGGACTTGATAAAACCCGGAGGTCACCTTTTGATCTTAAGTGGACTGAATGCTACTTATTATCACGCTGGTAAAAAGCGCTTTAGTATAATGAGCTCAAAAAAAGAAGAGCTGGAGATGGCGTTTAAAGAAGCTGGTTATATTATTGAAAAAGCTGCTTATACCTCACGTATTGATAAATCAAGGATAGATGTTGCTGATTATGAAGGTTACTATTTTATTCATGCCCATAAACCAAAGTAAGGCCAAATTCTTCAGCCATCGTTTCTTGGAAATACTGGTATACATCTAAATGTTTTAGCTTTCTAAACATATACCATAAAATAAGCGAGTTGAGGTTGGGTTGAGTCTGAAAACGCAAAGCTAAATAAAAATGTAGATACATTCACCATGCAAAATGGGTGCTCCACTTGGAAACACTATCCATTTATGAAAACAATAGTATATGGTAGCCCTATTTATATGACTGCGATTATATGCTGTCTGGAGGATGAAACTGTAGGAAGCTTGATTTGATTGATAAAGAAAAATGAAACATTTACTTGCAGTTTACAACAACTTATTAATGAAATATTGTAACCTTAAATGTCTTAAGTTAATTTGTAATTGAAGAATATATAGAATTTTTAAATTCATAAAATGAATGAATAACTCATAGGTACAATTGTGTATATACTGTACTGTACATTTTGTTATTAAACAAGGTGCATTGTAAGTAAAGCATCCTGTATTATTGTATTATACAATATGATCTTTATTAAAGACGATGCGTAATAATAATAATTAGAAATTAGCAAAGTTCTTTTCTTTATATTTCTTATGCATTTTTTAAATTAAAAAGTTCCAAAAATTGCCCCTTATTTGGGGCAGAAACTTGACAGTATTTACACACTCATGGTATCACTCATGGGTAAAACTGTGGTTATACTGTACATTTCATTATTAAACACGGTGCATTGTAACTAAAGCATCCTGTATTGTTTTATAACAGAAAATTATTAAAGACAATTAATAATAATAATAATAATAATAATAATATTATTATTATTATTATTATTATTATTAATAATAAGATTAGCAAAGCTTTTCTTATCCCGTAGGATACCAGCCCGTAGCTGTACGGCGCTGGAAACTGTGTCTCAAAACCCAGTGCCGTACAGCTACGGACCGCTGGGGTCCAGCAGTCACTGGCTGTCCGCTGCCTGCATCGCAACACTTAATGTTCCACTTTTCATTCCTCTGTGTTAAACACCTTATTCTCCCCAACGCTTTAAGGGGTCCTATAACAATGTGCCCTTAATTTTACCTCATTGCGTTCTCCAATTGGGGCTAGAGTATCATCATGATTGCCCCTCTACCTAGCGCGAGACTGGGCCGCTGGTGGATACCAGCCTTGCTCCACATGTTATTCCTTTACTGTTTATATACCTTTTTATTTTGTTCAATCCCTGGGTTCCCCGTTTATGTGTAGAGCTGGCAGGCTGCTTATGCTACATATTCTATTGTTTCACAATGGCCTTACTTGAGTTGCACCTCACATCGTTTATCGTTTAATATAAAGGGGGGAAACTCTCCTGCTAAAAGGAGTCAGATCTTTTCCCTAATAAAGAAAGATAAAGAAGAAATCCTACTAACGTAGGAGACGCATTTTTGGCAGGGCCAAGTGCCGTCCCTGTCTCTTGGCTGCTACAGGTTATGAGTCCCAGAGGGGCCTCCAAAGGAGTCAGTTAAATTGAGGGACATGATTGCAGACCTCCAGGGAAGATACCTTCTACTAAAGAGTCCTATAGGTTCCCATATCTAGTGTCACAGTACAGTGAAATACAATATAATTTGCGCATCACAGTACAAACTCTTAAAATAGAAGACATTGGATGAGAAGTTTACATTTATATAAGAAGAAACAAGGCCGTGAAGAGACGGCCAACAAACAGTAATTAAAACGGCACCACATTTAAAATCAATTAGTAGAAATGAGATATTTATCTCCTACAATTGCAGATCCGGTAAAGGATAGTTTCTGGATATGTAAGATGCCCATTTCTGCCACCTGACACTGACACAAGACAACCGGCATAGTTTCTTCGCAATCAGTAGTTCCATGCCATAATTATAGTGGACTTTAGCAATGATTTCTGGTATGGCTGGGAGTTCCCTACTCTTCCACCTTTTAGCTATTGCAACTCTCGTTACTGTTAGTATATGAAAAGCAATAGTTAGGTCTGCTATACTTAAACATTCCAACCCCAAGGAGAGCAATGCTATTTCCGGGGAGAGTGGGAGTGCCACCCCAATTACAGCATCCACAAGTGACAATATGTTGGACCAGAAACGGTGAACAGTGGGGCAGGTCCACCAGATGTGCAGTAAGCTGCCAATGGCTGACAGGCACCGCCAACAAACATTCGAGGTAGTTGGGTCCATAGCTATACCTTTTGTAACATTTATGCCCCCAACACTCATACGATTAAATGGCTTAACCAGACTCTCCAAAGTATATCTTTATTTGGAGAAGACTTGAATGTCACTCTAAACCCGGTAGTCAACACATCTTCCTATAGGAGCCCCTTCTCCTTTAAAGAATTAAGTGGTTTGCCCAGAGCTCTGGAGGACCTAGTGGTGGTTGAAATCTGGAGACTGCTAAAATCTACTGAGAAGGACTATTCATTTTACTTCACACCTCACAAGTCCTATCATAGACACAATTGCTTTCTAATCTCTCACCGTATGATCACCATGGTACAGAAAACGTCTATTGGCAATATTACAATTTCTGACCATGCTCCAATCCACTTGCAGTTACAGCTTTCACATCGGAGTTCTCAAGAGTGGACCTGGAAGCTTAACCCTCAACTATTTGACTCGGCACAGAGTAGGGATACTAGCTGCAAACATACTTTGACATACATGCTAACTCTACAGCCAACCAGGCCGCTATCTGGGAGGCTCATAAAGCCTACATGAGGGGGGAGTTCATCTCATATGGTTCTTATGTCAAAAAAAGAGTGGTAAACATATCTCTCCTCTACTTTCACAGAGGTACAAAAGAAGCTCCTATCACCTATATTGGAGGAAGTGATTAGGAAAGTAATGCTTACAGTCCCCTCAGGCAAAACCACAGGGCCGCATAGCCTACCTATTGCCTATTTCAAGCTGTTCTACCCTCAACTAGGACCCCATCTTACCATATATTTTAATAGCCTCTTAGCTGGCTCTAGGATCACACATCAGGCCTTAGAAACCTACATTAGCATTATACCAAAAGATGGGAAGGATCCTACTCTGTGTTCCAGTTACAGGCCCATTTCCTTACTGAACTCCGATGTGAAATTATTTGCCAAGATCTTAGCAGCCAGGATGGCGAATAGCGTTCCTCTTCTAGTCAATTGAGAGAAAGTGGGAATTTTGAGAGGGAGAGAGGGCAGAGACAACTCTTTCAGGGTCTTGCAGGCCATATCCCATGCTAGCAGGACACAGACTGGTCTAACCCTGCTGAGTAGTGATGCAAAAAGGTGTTTTACCGAGTTGATTGGACTTATATGATGCCAGCCTTTATCCAAGCTATCTTCTCACTTTATGAAGCTCCCACAGCAAGGGTGGAGGCGAATGGAGTTCTATCTACCTCCTTTACCATTGCCAATTGGACTCGCCAGGGCTGCCCCCTCTCCCCCACTCTCTTTGTCTACTACAAGTTATCAGACAAGATCTGGATATTGTGGGCCTTCTGGTAGCAGGCACTGTGCATCATGTAGTGGCCTTTGCTGAGGACCTATTACTTTTCCTTACAGACCAAACATTGCTTTTCCTGCTATAGTTAAGGTTTTTGATAGATTTGGAGAGCTCTCCAACTTTAAAATCAACCTACCGTATCTAAATGTGAAGCACTTGATTTATGTGTCGCAACTGCCATCCAACAGTCCCTAGCTAAATCACATCTTGTTTGTTTCATTTCAAATCCATTGTGGTGGTGTATAGAGCCATAAATGTTAGAATTGTGTCGATGTCCCAATACTTATGGACCTGACTGTAAGTATATTACCCCCCTCAGTATGTCACACCTATCGATGTCACACCTATCGATAGCACACCTATACCAGTTCTTCAAAGGAATTTTGTGGCTCTATTAGCTAGCGATTTGTGTCCCTAACAGTCTGTCCCTGCTCCATACGGCAACCTCTCCTTACACTGGCAAAAGACTGAATGTAAAATGGCGGCCAGATCAAGTTTATTTATAAGGTAGGAGGTATGTCTATGTGCTGAAACATCTCAATTGGCTGTTCTGTACCACCTGATGGATGTGTCATGGGTCAAAGTTCTTCACAATGTAAAAGAATATGGCGGGGCGCGAATATCGCCATATGTTCGCATGTTCGGAGAATTGTGCATTCTCAATGTTCACCGCAAAACAACCGCCAGGCGAACTGCAAGGCCATCTTTATACATAATGTCTCGGTTGGGGACTTGCTGGCAGGCAATACAATACCCTCCTTTGACTCTATAAGGTCGAAATTTTGTCTGGATGGCTGGATGTACTTACATTATGCACACTTTTCTAACATATGTCGGCTCTTCATGCCCAAATACACCCCTAGGGAGCTAGATTGGTATGAGACTTTATTATCCCTTCCCCAGACCCCTAGACATCTACTGTCCTCCCTATACCAATGTATTGTGAATACGAGAGCTCCAGCTAAACCACCCTATCTGCTCGCCTGGTGGTCGAATTGAGATGTTTCAGCACATGGACATACCCCCTACCTTATAAATAAACCTGATCTGGCCACCATTTTACATTCAGTCTTTTGCTAGTATAGGGAGAGGTTGATGTGTTGAGCAGGGACAGACTGTTAGGGACACCAACCACTAGCTAATAGGGCAAAAATAGTCCTTTTAAGGACTGGTATAGGTGTGCTATTGATAGGTGTGACATACATACTGAGGGGTGAAATATACTTATAATATACTTTTTAACATAGAATTGTATAGTGCAGCAGTTATGTGCGGTTCTGCTGCGATACTGCAGCTACACAAAGTGCCAAAAGCTATTGGAACAAATAATTTCTACTGATGTGATTTACCAGTTGCCCGCCCCAAAAAAACTGATTGAAACAGGGGTGTTTTATACCAATAATATACTTTCCATATAGTGCAGTTGGGTAGAGCAGCATTTGTTTGCGGTTTTGCTGCGTTACCGCAGCTACAGATAGTGACAAACGCCATTGGAATAAAATATTTCTACTGGTGTGATATACCAGTTGCCCCCCCAAAAAATTGATTAAAGCAGGGGTGCTATATACCAATAATATACTTTCCATATGGTGCATTTGGGTAGTGCAGCATTTGTTTGCGGTTTAGCTCCATTACCTCAGCTACAGATAGTGACAGAGGACATTGGAACAAAACATTTCTACTGGTGTGATATACCAGTTGCACACCCAAAAAAGTGATTAAAGCAGGGGTGTTCTATACCAATTATATACTTTCTATATATATGTTATTTGATGGGCGGAGCCTAGCAGCAGAGCCGAATGCATGCACCCACGTGAGCTCTGCAGAGGATCGCCGGTGTGCAGGCATAAAAGCGACTTTATAAAGCCCTAACATGAGAAAAATCACCATAGACAATTCCAAGGACACCCCTGGGATCGGCAAGTCATTGACAGGGCAAGGAGATTTGGATCGCTTCGTTAAGAAAACTAATCCCCCAAGCGCGAGGCGGACGGACAAGATGGCGCAGAGAGCAGAGGTGCCTGAAACTTACGTTTAAGATGAAGAGGAAGGCAGTGAAGCGGCGGCCCCAGCTGCGAGGGAGGATTTGCCGGTCTCTAGAGCCTTCATGAGGCAGCTTTTAGCGGAGGCACTGGATCCACTGGTCCTAATGTAAGAGGCAGCCCTGATCATCCAGCAACATTTCCAACACATATATATATAGCAGACTGTCATGTTTCCCTCCAGCCACCAGAGGCCACTGTGGCTGAGTAGGACAGTGTGAGGAGTTGTTTCCAGAGGACAAGGAGTTAAGTGTTTTTCCCGGGCTGAGCAGAGAGCCTGGGGTGCAGGTGTCTGAGTACACAGGAAGAAGGACGCTGTGCACTGAGAGGGAGATCCACAGGGAAGATTAGAGTGATTTCTCCCTGCCAACCTGCTGTGACACAGTATATGGGACATTAGAGTGTGTTTGCTCTCTGACTGAGCTGATGTTTCCTGGTGCAGAAGAGAGACTGCTGTAGTGTGAGGCACTTACCAGAGGAACTGTGAGAGAATTCCAGGCCCTGCCTGATTACACGTCCAGAGCTGCTGATTATCTCTAACCAGAGTTACAGAGACTACAAAGAGAGGCCAGAGCTGAGCCACGCTGAAGCAAGCAAGCAAGCAACCAGATCGGGACCCAGACTGTATCTGCCTGCATGTGCCGGACACCGAACTGTGAGTGCACTGATGCTAACCGGAGCTAGGACATAGTGGAATAGGATTTAGTTTAGTGCACCGTAGAGGTGCACCCCGGGTAGCGGGGACAGATAGGACTACCTAGAAGAGAGTAGCCTGCTATTGTCTGTACTTGTGTTTGTGATTCATTTGTGTTCTTTATGCAAATTTCCATTATCTTTGTTGTGAATTCTCAAGCTGTTCATATTGTAAATCTGCTTCTCCGGCAGTTAGAGTTCTCCTTTAATAAAGCCGGTTTCTACTTCAGCCTCCTTGTCTGCTGCACTGTACTTGAGTCCTGCTCTACGGTCTCTTCCTCTGCTGACCGTTACAAGTGGC
Organism: Bufo gargarizans; assembly: GCF_014858855.1. NCBI lineage: Eukaryota > Metazoa > Chordata > Amphibia > Anura > Bufonidae > Bufo > Bufo gargarizans. Next base: position 675,395,767 of record NC_058081.1, read on the forward strand.
GCTGCGAGCAGGGTACAGTCACAGAGATGGAGGCGGCTGAAGGCAATGTGCATGATGTTAATGTGAGTACCTCAGGCAATGGTGGAACCCTTGCAAGGGCCCTTCCTATTGGCACGTTGTTCAACTTGCTACCCAAATTTGATGGCCAGAACATGACACTGTCAGACTGGGTGACAAGGTTACAGAGTGCTGTTAGGATTTACAATGTCAGCCCAGAACTACAAGTAGAAATTGCTTTGGCCGCTCTCGAGGGTGAGGCCCGAAGAAATGTTCTCCTACAACCAGAAGCCACGCGCAATACATTGCAAGAGATGGTGAGATTCCTGGAAGAAATATATGGGGAAACAGCCAGTGCAGGGCACCTCCGGGCAAAGTTTTTTTACCGGATTCAACGGGAAGATGAAGGTGTCTCTCAGTACGCTACAGCCCTACAGGAAGTGTTGGCCGAGGTACAAAAAAAAGAGGCAGATGGGGTTACTGGCATGGGACCCATAGACCGGATACTGCGGGAACAATTTATTCTGGGGCTCTACAGCAATCCCCTGAAACAGGCTCTGCGGGAACGAGTCAGAGTAGACCCTACCCTAACCTTTCGACAAATTTTGGCAGAGGCCGTGACGCGAAACAAAGAAGACGGCTATGCTTCTGGAGTAATACGGACCCAGACCGTTACACCCCCCGGGGTTACAAGAAATGAGGAAGCCCTGGTCAGAGTGGTACAAGACTTGCAGAGCTCCCTGAGTGCCATGCACGAAAAGTTGACACACCTGGAGAAACGGATAGAGTCGCGCCATACTACTGAGGCTGCCTATCCAGCCCGACAACAAACCTATCGGGCGACTCCGTGGGTTCCTACACCCGAATGCCCTTATGCTAGTTTACCATACCATCAAGCCCCTCATTACCCTTCAGTGGGGCCATCCAGCCAAGCTCTGAGGGCACCTCCCACTCGCAGGCAAAAAGTGGGCCGTCAAGGGGCACAGTGTTGGCGGTGTGGAGATCTAGGACATTTCGCCAGAGAGTGTCGGAATAATCCAGCTGGACGCCAAGAGCCGCCGTTAAACTACCGACCCCTGCAGTAGTGGGGCGTACTGCAGGGGAGGTGGAGAGCCAAGTTACCCAGCAAAGCTCCGAACACCTGGTCGCAGGGTGCCCCACTATACGAGCTGAGTTCGAAGGTGTTCCTGTCGACTGCTTAGTGGATACTGGGTCTCAAGTGACAACTATGCCCGAGTCATTCTTCTACCGTTACTTTCAAGCGCTGGCCAAGCCAGAACGAGAGACACTGGTCCGGGTTACAGCGGCTAACCAACAACAGATTCCTGTCACAGGGGTCGTGTGGATGAATGTACGGCTATGTGGACAGGAAGTGGGGCAGAAAGGTATCTTGTTGGTCCCCGAAACGTTCAAAGAAGATGTGCCGGTGATAATGGGCATGAATATCCTGCGAGAATTGGATCAGATCATGTTCACCAAACGGGGGCCGGGTTACTGGAAACAAGCCACCCCGCACAAACCTACCCAGAAAGCATTTCAACGGCTAATCCGTTTTTGTGGAACACAGAAAAGTGTACCAGCACACCAGGCGGTGGGAACGATCCGAGCGCCAGGAAAGGCTACCTTCACCCTTCCCCCTGGTCGGGAGACCGTGCTGACGTTACCCGTGGGAACTTTCCGTAATCTTGAAGGCATGGAGGTGTTCGTTGAACCAACAGGCCTAGGAGAGCTGGGTCAGGACGTCCTGGTGGCCCGGACACTGGGAGTGGTCCAGAATGGACGAGTACCCATAAGAGCTGTGAATGTGGGATATCTAGAAGTTCCCTTGACGCCAGGGGTGAAACTGGCTCGTGTGTACCTACATCAGGGAGAAATCCTGAGTCAGAGAGAAGTGACTCTAGCTCCGGTAGGGGATGCTGGTTGGACCCTGGCAGTTACTGCCAGTGAAGAAGAGGCGCCGACCCCAGAATGGAATGGGGAACCATCTTGGATCAAATGGAGATAGATGTTAAGGCTCTCAGTTTAGACCAACAGCGAGCAGTTGAAACCATGCTGTGGGAGAATCAGGCTGCGTTTGCCCGCCACGCCGATGACTTTGGCTGCACGAATGCTATCACACATGATATACCGACGGGGGACACTCCACCAATTCGGGAGAGATATCGACAGATTCCGCCCAAGTTGTACCAGGAAGTGAAGACGCTATTGAAACAGATGATAGATTCCGGAGTGGTGCGGGGAAGCCAGAGCCCTTGGGCAGCCCCAGTGGTGCTTGTCAAGAAGAAGGACGGCACTATTCGATTTTGTGTGGATTACCGGCGGTTGAATGCTTGCACTGCGCGAGACTCATATCCTCTGCCACGCATCGAGGAGTCTCTGACGGCTCTAGGACGAGCCAAATACTTCTCCACCCTGGATCTAGCAAGTGGGTACTGGCAAGTACCAGTGGCTGAGCAGGACAAGGCAAAGACAGCATTCATACTCCCCATGGGGTTATTTGAATTCAACAGGATGCCATTCGGACTGACTAATGCCCCTGGAACCTTCCAGCGGCTGATGGAGAGATGCCTGGGAGACCTGAATTTTGAAGCCACTCTGATATACCTAGACGATATCATCGTATACTCTGCTACTTTTCAAGAACACTTGAATCGGCTAGGGCAGGTACTCGAGCGACTGCGATCGCATGGCCTGAAGGTAAAGCCAAAGAAGTGTCATCTCTTCAAGAGGGAGATCGAGTACCTGGGCTATAGGGTGTCCCAAGACGGAGTGCTACCGTCCGAAGACAAAGTGGCTGCAATACGACAATGGCTAGTGCCGAGAACACTGCGTGAGTTGAAGGCCTTCCTGGGACTGACTGGGTACTACCGGCGGTTCATCAAAGACTACGCAAAAATAGCGGGCCCTCTGAATGAGTTGTTGAGAGGAACGGCTGGGCAACCCAAGGGCCAAAGTATCCCCTGGGGACAGAAACAGGAAGAGGCCTTCCAGGCCCTGAAAGAAGCCCTGACATCGGCCCCCATCTTGGCTTATGCCGATTTTGATAAACCATTCATCTTAGCTACTGATGGCAGCCTCTACGGACTTGGGGCAGTCCTGTCGCAGGTACAAGATGGACATGAGAGAGTGATCGCTTATGCCAGTAGATCCTTGCGAGATACGGAGCGAAACCCCCATAACTACAGTTCCTTCCGGCTGGAACTCCTTGCCCTGGTGTGGGCTATGACGGAGAAATTTGCAGGATATCTGACAGGAGCTAAGATCTTCGTACGGACGGATAACAATCCCCTGGCCCATCTGGGTACTGCCAAGTTGGGAGCCCTGGAGCAACGCTGGGCGGCTCGCCTCGCAAAGTATGACTTCTCAATTCGCTACCGCTCCGCTACAGAGAACACTAATGCTGATGGTCTCTCGAGGGTTACTTTTGAAACTCCAGTAGGGGATATGGATGAACAAAAGGAAGAAGATGAAACTCCTGACTTCCGCAAGTTTGCTCCCCCAACAGTCGCGGCCCAGACAAGTGGGGAGGCCCGTAAGCTACCCAAAGCATTGGGGAGAACTAATGAAGAATGGGGCAGATTGCAAGATGAAGACATTGGACTGCAGCAAATGAAAAGCTGGGTAACCCAGTGCAGGAAACCCAACAAAGAAGAAAGGACTGATCTGGATGCCGAGATGAAGTCCGTTCTACATCAATGGGACAGACTGGAAGTGCATGGAGCTGTTTTGTTCCGCAAGTGGCAACAGCCTGCCGACCTAGAGGCGAGGTGGCAGGTAGTGATACCCAGAAGAATGGCACGGGAGATAGCCAAAGAGGCTCATGAGTTTGGAGCTCACTTCGGGCCAGTCAAGACATACCAGTGGCTGCAGCGTTATGTGTATTGTCCGCGACTGGAGGCCACAGTTGAAGAAGTTTGCCGACAGTGTCGAGTGTGTGAACTCACGAAGAGTACAGAACAGAGAGCACCCCTACAGTCCATCCAGACCACAGAACCGCTGGAAGTGTTGATGATAGACTATCTTCTTGTGGGACAATCGTCAATAGGTCCACAGTATTGCCTGGTCATGATCGACCACTTCTCCAAGTTTGCAGTAGTCACCCCAACTCGGGACCAGACGGCCGAGTCCGCGGCACGAGCCATTTGTCAAGACTTCATTCGGGTCTATGGGTGTCCAAAGCGGATCCATTCAGATCAAGGGGCGTGCTTTCAAGGAAAAGTGATGGAAGAGCTACATCGACTGTACGGCATTGAAAAATCCAGGACAACTCCTTATCATCCCCAAGGAAACGGAGCCTGTGAGCGCTTTAACCGCACATTGCTGCAAATGCTGAGGACGCTAGAGGAAGACAAGAGGGCACACTGGCCTGACTACCTGCCAGAATTAGTCTGGGCTTACAATAATCGTGTCCACACCACCACCGGTTACACCCCATACATGTTACTGTTCGGTAGGGCTGGTCGAGAGATCGTGGAATTAAACCTAGAACAGCCAGAAGACCTAATAGAGCGATCAACCACCTCATGGGTGAAAGAACACCGTCGGCGTCTCCAGACCATTCGCCGGTTGGCAGGTCAGCGGTTACAGGAGAGAGCTCATACAGACCGTCCTCCAGTTCAGGAGGTTCCATTGCAGCCTGGGGATCGGGTACTGGTACGAGAGAAACGTCCCAGAGGCAAGTTGAGTGAGCGTTGGGAAGTACAGCCGTATAAAGTGATCAAGAGAGTGTACCCTAATGGTCCGGTCTACGAAGTGCAGGTTGAGAATGAGGAATTTGCTTCACGGACTCTACATAGGAATATGTTACGGCCATGCCGGTCCAAAGATCCCGCACCTGTTCAGAGGACACCTCCTCCTGCCTCATACTCAGAACTTGTTATCTCTGATGGAGATTATGGTGAAGACTGGTGGACTGCTCCCAACACTGAAGGAGCCTCCCAGGTTACAGGTGATGAAGGCACTGTCACAGAACCATTGCCAGCCCGTAATGGAGAGGGGCCCTCGGACACACCCGAACCTCCTATTGTGGTGGATGAATCCAGACTGGCAGTTCCTAGTGGAGAGAGTCAGGTCGTAACAGATAGCCAGGCCCTCCGGAGATCCAGTAGGCTTACTGCAGGGGTTCCACCAAACAGGTACGCTGCTGATGAGTTCATTTGGTCCACCTGTATATATTGTGGACAATGTTGTACTGCTGTATAAAAAGTTACATTAACCATTATTTCTATGGACTATATAGCAAGGCCGAGGACGGCCACCTTTAAGTGGGGAGGCATGTAAGAGGCAGCCCTGATCATCCAGCAACATTTCCAACACATATATATAGCAGACTGTCATGTTTCCCTCCAGCCACCAGAGGCCACTGTGGCTGAGTAGGACAGTGTGAGGAGTTGTTTCCAGAGGACAAGGAGTTAAGTGTTTTTCCCGGGCTGAGCAGAGAGCCTGGGGTGCAGGTGTCTGAGTACACAGGAAGAAGGACGCTGTGCACTGAGAGGGAGATCCACAGGGAAGATTAGAGTGATTTCTCCCTGCCAACCTGCTGTGACACAGTATATGGGACATTAGAGTGTGTTTGCTCTCTGACTGAGCTGATGTGTCCTGGTGCAGAAGAGAGACTGCTGTAGTGTGAGGCACTTACCAGAGGAACTGTGAGAGAATTCCAGGCCCTGCCTGATTACACGTCCAGAGCTGCTGATTATCTCTAACCAGAGTTACAGAGACTACAAAGAGAGGCCAGAGCTGAGCCACGCTGAAGCAAGCAAGCAAGCAACCAGATCGGGACCCAGACTGTATCTGCCTGCATGTGCCGGACACCGAACTGTGAGTGCACTGATGCTAACCGGAGCTAGGACATAGTGGAATAGGATTTAGTTTAGTGCACCGTAGAGGTGCACCCCGGGTAGTGGGGACAGATAGGACTACCTAGAAGAGAGTAGCCTGCTATTGTCTGTACTTGTGTTTGTGATTCATTTGTGTTCTTTATGCAAATTTCCATTATCTTTGTTGTGAATTCTCAAGCTGTTCATATTGTAAATCTGCTTCTCCGGCAGTTAGAGTTCTCCTTTAATAAAGCCGGTTTCTACTTCAGCCTCCTTGTCTGCTGCACTGTACTTGAGTCCTGCTCTACGGTCTCTTCCTCTGCTGACCGTTACACTAAAGCTTAAAGAGCTTAAACAAGACCTCAAGCAACAAAGCGACCGATCAAGCGTCAATAGTGGACTTTAACACTGCGATTTTCCACAACATGGACTATGCACAGGCCCATTTGAACTCTCTCTACAGCCAACTTGAAGATCAAGATAATCGGGGCAGACGAAATAATTTGAGACTCAGAGGTTTCCCAGAGTCCTTACAGGCTGACACCATTATGCCCACATCGATTGATTTCTTTAAGAGCCTTCTGCAAGAGGAGGCAAATTTGGACTTTACACTAGAGAGAGCCCACAGAGCCCTGCGTCCACCTCCAGGCCCGACTGAGCCCCCAAGGGACATTGTATGTAAACTAAGCAGTTTCCAGACCAAAGAAAACGTGCTTAAAGCGGCCATGTCAGCGCTACATATCTCCTTTGCAGGCTCTAATATCCTGATATACCAAGATCTTTCCCCAATGACCCTGAGAAAGAGGAAAGCACTCAAGCCATTACTGGACATTCTAAGGGACCGCAAGGTAACATACCGTTGGCTATATCCCTTTGGACTGCTAAACAACTTCCCGGACAGGAAGATTACAATTAGGTCACAAGCAGATCTCAGGAGGGTTTATGACAAATTGGACATTGCGGATCTGCAGATTGAAGATTGGAACCCGGTCCAAGAACTGACGCAGCTTCCAACTCTGCCACTGATCACCCCTTGGACACAGGTGAGCTCGGGACGACCCCAGCGTCAGAGGAGAAGACTGGAGAAACAACGTTTCCGCAGCCCCATATTAGAAAAGACTGAGTATAATTTATATAGGCCTAAGGTTTGATATTATATGAGCCTTTTGATATGCCAGCCTTTTATAATAGATGTTTGCCATGTATTCCATTGATGTTCCTATCTTGCATTAGCTGCCTGCACACCCCACTAGATCCTCTAGGTGGCAGCCTACGCCAACGGTTCTTATAATCACCTTTGAGAACCACCAGTTGCTCCTGAAAGGAGCTATGTTAATGTTTACTTTAGTTTATTATTTGATGACGACACCCGCACATACGAAAATTGTGTACGAGGTTGAAATAGCCGCAATTTCTAGGAGATGTGCAATTCTTCAGATGTCAGAATTGTTATGTTATGTTGATAGTGACAGAAATGACTTCAGGTTACATAGGTTGCTAGTACCTGCTTACTTCATTAGTAGTATATTGAGTGTCCTACGATGTAAATGGCTGTGACTACTGTATGTTCCTTTAACGCCCGGGGGCTGAACGCGCCCACTAAGAGAGGACAGGTCTGTGCTTTGATGAAAAAGCAAAAAGTAGAAGTCCTGCTGTTACAAGAGACCCACTTTAGGACGAATCATGTGCCCAGACTTAACCACATGACGTATAATCAGTGGTTTCACAGTACCTCGCCAAACTCTGCCTCAAAAGGCGTTAGCATAGCAATTCATAGACATGTCCCCCTTGAGGTGCGTTCATCTCTTGTAGATACGGAGGGCAGATATATCTTCATTAAGGGGGTGATAGGGCAACAACTGTATACATTTGGGAGCATATATGCTCCGAATACCGCACAGGCGGCATGGCTGAGGGATACATTGGCACTACTCCAGGGGTTCGCAGAAGGCCCAACAATCCTTGGTGGAGACCTGAATGTAGCTATATTCCCTGATATGGACTCTTCCCTTGGGAGGTCTTCGGTTTCACATACGGCTTTGAGGTCTATAAGGAGAAACATTTCCAATATAGGATTAACTGATAGTTGGAGGGCCCTCCACCCGGGACAAAAGGACTATACTTACTATTCCCCGGCTCACAAAAACTACCAAAGACTAGATTATGTCTTTGTGTCCGCCTCGCTGCTGTCTTATTGTGTTAAGGCTTCTATTGGCTCTATATTACTGCCGGATCATGCACCGGTTTTCACGAGCTTCCGAATGCCAAACATTCCAAAAAAAAGAGATGATATGGACACTCAATGAGACTCTTTTGCATGATCCGCACCATCTAGAGAACATGAAGGGGAAAATTGAGGAATACTTTGCTCTAAATGATTCATCAGAAGTATCTCCTGGAACGGTTTGGGAAGCACATAAGGCAGTGGTGAGTGGACACTTTATCTCACCTGGATCTTACCTTAAGAGGCGTAGAGAGGCGGACATACTAGACTTACAAAGCCAAATACATAAGATGGAATCTCTGCACAAAAGGCTGCTGACTCCTGAAGTGCTATGTCAATTAGATCTTCTTAGGTCGCAGTTGAAAAATCTGCGGAATACTAACTAAATCGGCGAAATTATTCTTGTCCGCCAAGTTTAAGTACTATGCCCATGGGGACAAAGCCTCTAAATTTATGCTGTCCCAATTAAAAAAGAGGAAAGCCCACTCTTATATTCAAAAAATACAGTCCTCCCCGGCGAAAACAGTCTACCAAACAAAACAAATCGCGGCAAGCTTCACGGATTATTTCACTCAGCTGTATAATCTAAACCTGGGGTTACCCCCCATGGAGCACCAAGCAAAAATATCTGGCATGAAGCAATGGCTGTCAGCACTTGAACTTCCTAAACTGACAGAAGAGCAGACACGTAAAGAGTAAGCTGTTAAAGACTCTCCCCTCCATAAAAGCCCGGGCCGAGATGGCTTACCAATGAAATACTATGATTCCTTTAAAGCAACCCTTCTGCCTAAGTTTTTACAGGTTTGCAACTCACTATGGGAGGGGAAGCCCCTTCATCCACATATGCTTGCGGCCCAAATAACGATTATCCCCAAAGAAGGAAAGGATCCCTCCCTGTGTGCTAGCTATAGGCCGAAATCCTTGCTCAATGCCGACCTGAAGCTGTTGGCTAAGATGTTAGCTTCTCGCCTTCAGTCACTCCTACCCCAATTGATCCATATGGAGCAAGTGGGTTTTGTGGGAGGACGTGAGGGGAGAATGAACATAAGCCGTCTGATAAATATTATATATCATGCCCACATATCCACTTCCACTCCATTAGTCCTTCTTGGCGCAGATGCCAAGAAGGCTTTTGATAGAGTGGACTGGACTTTTATGAGTGAGGCTCTGACAGTTTTTGGCATACCAAAAAACGTCATTGAAGTGGTAATGGCAATGTATAATAACCCTAGTGCAAGAGTCCTGGTAAATAATGTACTCTTCCCCTCATTTAAAATTAGCAACGGCACCAGGCAGGGCTGCCCACTTTCCCGCTCCTTTTTATCCTTTCCGTGGAGCCGTTATTACAAGCACTACAGCGAGATCAAAAGATCCAGGGAATAACCATAAAAGGGAAAACCCATTCACTTGCAGTGTTTGCTGATGACCTCCTCCTCATTATTACAAATCCTCTTGAAGCTTTCCCAGCAGCTCATACTTTATTATTTTGGATCTCTCTCTAACTTTAAGGTGAACCTTTCCAAATCACAGGTCTTAAACGTATCATTAGATGCTCGAACACAAACCTTGTTAGAGTCGAGTGTCCCCTTCACATGGTCACTCCGCAGCATTCCCTTTCTGGGCGTAAATATCACCTCCCATTACTCAACTTTGTACAAAGAGAATTATAAAAATTTACCACGTAATATTAAGGATCTCATAGCTTCTTGGGATTTACCTTTTACCTCCTGGTTTGGCCGTAGAACCCTAATTAAATCAATTGTCCCCCCGAAGGTATTGTACTATCTGCAGGCACTACCAATCTGTATACCTAGAGCTTTCTTTCTTCAACTAAAGGGGTTACTGACGCGTTCCCTCTGGAGTAGTGCCAGACCTAGATTGCCTTATAGTCAAGTGGTTAAACCTCAGAAAAGGTTTTAGAATGGTTACGGTACCCGCCAGAGAGATTAGATGTTGGGTTGGAACAAGACCTAGTGGGAATACCACTGCGCTCTTTAGCTTTAACTAAAAGACAGACAGGAAACAATGAAACAAGTATCCAATCCCCTTACACGAGGACCTCCGACCGCCAACAACTCGCAACTTGACCTCAACTTAAGTTTGCGCGTCCCTCCACATCCCCAACGCCATTTTAATCCAACCTTGGATCCCCCAAAAACATAAATCAATCCCTACCCGTTCGCTCTCCAAAACTTGCCCACACCTGCTTCTAACTCAGGATGCTATACCGCCACTGCCCCATTTCTGGCCACAAACCTCCCAACTGCACAATTCACTTTTAATTCTTGCTTTATTCAACCTTTCCACCGACCTCGCACCCCTCCAAGAATGCCTCGGAACAATGTCCGACCACACTGTGACAAAGTCAGGCAATAACGCCCACAAACGCAGCAAATCATACTTTATGTCACAAGTTAATTCCTGAAATGGCTGGGCCCCAAGATCATTCCCCCTACATACAACTAAAATTTCAGGAGGGCTATCTTCAAAAGCAAAACGATGTACCTCACTCAACACCCCACCCCATAACAATACCTCTAACTTCGAGCCACCGCAAAACTTCCCTCGCAAATCCTAACTGTTGCCCGTTAGGCCTCACATCCGCCCTTACTGCCCCCCAAAAAACAAATGAATAACTGAGTTTCCAAACCAATGCCTCCCTGTGACCTAGAAATAACATGAAAAACAAGGAAAGTTAAACCTTCTATCATCTCAAGTTACATTCTTCCCAACCTAACATATGAGCGGAAACAGATCGATTCCCACCATCCTGTTCTTTTTATTACATCCTCATCTAACCCTAACCACGCCGCTTCTGTCGCTGCAACAATTCTAAACGAATGCCCCGTATAACCCTCTGAATCTACCCCCAAACCCTTTAAGTACCTTTAAAAATTTGCCAATTACTGGAAACAGAACAAAATGAACCGTCCTCATGACGAAGAAAAGGAGCCGTGCCCTTACCGATTACCCCCCCCCCCTAATCATGTAAACACTTTACCGGACAAAGTAAACACCCCAGAACAGCATATTAAACCAGGCGTTTACCCCTACCTTGACCCCCCGTTTTCGACTTTCGAATGTGAACCTCCACCCTATAATCGCAAAGGTACATGTCCTCAGACAACAGCCCCCCAGCTTTCTGGGTGTCTCTACTAAAAGCTCCCCCAACCGAAAAAATGCCAAAGAAAAAGCCACCCAGATTAAACAAACTTCACCCTGCTAATGACAAACTAAGGTTACTTTTACACTAGCGTTTTTCTTTTCCGGCATAGAGTTCCGTCACAGGGGCTCTATACTGAAAAAGAACTGATCAGGCATATCCCCATGCATTCTGAATGGAGAGTAATCCGTTCAGGATGCATACGGATGTCTTCAGTTCAGTCATTTTGACTGGTCAGGCAAAAGATAAAACCGTAGCATGCTACGGTTTTATCTCTAACGAAAAAAAACTGAAGACTTGCCGGAATGCCGGATCCATCCTTCTGGTCTGCATGACAAGCGGTGAGACGGATCCGTTCTTGCAATGCATTTGTGAGACGGATCCGCATCTGGATGCGTGTCACAATTGCTTTCAGTCACATGGAGATTGGCGGATCCGGTTTGCAGTTCCGACGACGGAACTGCCCATCGGATCACACTGCCGCAAGTGTGAAAGTAGCCTAACCCTAACTGAGACTCAATTTCTAATAAAAGATGAAACAAAACCAGCCGACTTGTATCATCTTCCTGCTTCCCTCTCCTCTAACCTCTTAGCACCTGTCTTACCAAAAACGTTTTCATGAAGTTTTGTAGTCGATGCATACGAAAACCAAAGGCTAGACCAGCCACAGATCTGTTCAGCTGTGAAATAGACCAACCTTCTTTTTCTCACCTGACCGAACAATAACAAAAATGCCACTTCCCCATCCTCATTACCCATACCTAACTGCTCACACCAAACATCCCGAAGCTGCCATGCCTTACCATACGCCGCCCCGTACCATGGCTCAAAGCCACCCGCAAAAGCCCATTACTGTTCCTCCAAGAGTTCCCAAAGAAACGTCGGACACACCAACTCCTCATGCTCCCGAGTCTGGCGCCAACTGACGAAAATACTCCCACTGTGAACGAGAAATGCGGTTAGAAACCCCCCGGGACATGAACAGCTACTTTCCAAGCATTGATTACCAAGCATCTTAAAACCAGATGTTGTAACACCTTACCTATCGGGAGAGACGATGCTGACAAACTATTGATTGCTTTGAACCACCCCTAGATTGTCTCAATGAAAACAGACTTTTTTGTTCGCGAACCGTTCACCCCACAATTCAACTGTCATGACAATCGGAAACAACTCTAATAGAGCCACATTCTTCACCCGGCCTTTAACTATCCAAACCTCTGACCAACGCCAAACACACCATTGACCGTGGCAATAAACCCCAAAGCCCACCCCCCCAGCTGCATAAAAACTGTTAATGACCTCACCCCTCACTAACGCCCTACCACATCCCCCCCCGTAATTGCTTACCTAATGAAATGATGGGGAGCAGCTATACCAGCCGCCGCGAAAGACAAACGCCGACAGAATATCCGCCCCATCGGTATAATCCTACAGACAAAGTTTGGTTTTCCTAGCAGAGTTTGCAAATCCCGTAACCTAAATTTCTTCCTGGTCCTGTTGACCTCCAGCCATAAATTTGGCAATTTGTCCTCCAGCAACCTACACTACATTTTATCATATTGATAACAATCCCCCGCCAAAAAACTCAGTCATAGGCCCGTCTTTTCTGCCGCTAACGCCACCCCAAATGCCTCGAAAACCGACTGCACTGTATGTAGCAACAATGAACAAACCTGCGATCCCGCCGGGCCCAAGCATAAAAAATCATCTAAGTAATGAATAATGGATGGGCGACCTGACACGTCAACCACTACCCATTCACTAAAAGAACTAAGGCCTCTTTCACATGGGCGTCATGTTTTTAGCCCGGATAAGATGCGGGTGCGTCGCCGAAAAATGTGCAAGTTTCCCGCGCGAGTGCAAAACATTTTAATGCGTTTTGCATGCGTGTGAGAAAAATCGTCATGTTTGGTACCCAAACCCGAACTTCTTCACAGAAGTTCGGGTTTGGGTTAGATGTTGTGTATATTGTATTATTTTTTCCTTATAATATGGTTATAAGGGAAAATAATAGCATTCTTAAAACAGAATGCATAGTACAATAGGTCTGGAGGGGTTAAAAAAAAAAATATTTAACTCACCTTAATCCACTTGTTCACGCAGCCCGGCTTCTCTTCTGTCTTCATCTTTGCTGTGCAGTAGGAATAGGACCTGTGATGACATCACTGCGCTCATCACATAATCCATCACATGATCCATCACCATGATGAGCGCAGTGACGTCACTCACCACAGGTCCTTTTCCTCACAGATGAAGACAGAAGAGAAGCTGGGCTGCGCGAACAAGTGGATTAAGGTGAGTTAAATTTTTTTTTTTTTTTTTTTTTACCCCTCCAGCCCTATTGTACTAAGCATTATGTTTTAAGAATGCTATTATTTTCCCTTATAACCATGTTATAAGGGAAAATAATAATGATCGGGTCCGCATCCCGATCGTCTCCTAGCAACAGTGCGTGAAAATCGCACCGCATCCGCACTTGCTTGCGATTTTCATGCAGCCCCATTCACTTCTATGGGGCCTGCGTTGCGTGAAAAACGCACAAAATAGAGCATGATTTTCACTCAACGCACAAGTGATGCGTGAAAATCACCACTCATGTGCACAGCCCCATAGAGATGAATAGGTCCGGATTCAGTGCAGGTGCAATGCGTTCACATCATGCATTGCACCCTCGCGGGAAAACTCATCCGTGTGAAAGGGACCTAAACATCTCAAAATAAGCGCAAGACAACGAATACCCATCGGCAGACACCTATCCACAAAATAACCCCCTTCCCAAAAACACCCCAATAAATGCAAACTATCCGGATAAACCGGCAACAAACAAAAAGCTGCTTCAATATCCATTTTTGCTAACATTGTCTCCTGGCCTAACTTACATACCCAAGCCACAGCCGCGTCAAAAGACGCATAAACCACTGAATTCGGGATCAATACCATCATTGACCGACGCTTCTTTAGGAAAGATGATGAATAGGCCGAAATTTATTCGGCTCTTTCTTGGGAACTACCCCCAACGGCGATACCCTCAAATTTGCCAATGGCGGCTCTGGAAATGCCCCCAAGAAAACTTCCTTAGCTAATTTTTCTGAGACCACCTCAGGGTGTTCAAGCGCCGATCTTAAATTCTTATGCCCGGCGGCACCAGGCGGCGATACCGAGGGAATTTGAAAACCGAACCTAACCCTTCTCTAAGAAGTTTGCCGCCTCCCGGTTTGGGTACCTAATTTAGAAACCGCTCCATCCTTTCCACTACCACCAGCATCTGCCCCTTTTCCAGAATTGTCACCCCCTTTTTGCCCTCCGCCCTTAAAACACTGGTGACCCTCCGCAATTGGTGCACTCGCGCTTAAATTTGCACTTACATAGCTCTGAACTTGCTGTTTCCGTCATTAAATAGGAAACATAACTCCTTTGCAGACGCTGCAGCAAAACTAGACTGTCCTGACCCCCCAGGCTCCCCCCGAAAGGGCTGCACTGACCTCACAGGTTCCATCACCCTTAAAACAGAGGCCACACCGCCTTCCTTTGCCTAAATTGTTTGTCGTACCGCAGCCAGCCTGTTCCCCCATAAATCCGATATGCCTCCCCTATAGAGTCTAAATAGCAAAATAACGCTGAGCAATATTCCGGCGTCTTTTGACCAATTACGTTTTCCAAAACTGCAGATGCTTGAAGCCAATTAGAAAAAGTGCACGTAATCAACCGATACCTCTTCCTTCTTTTTTCCCTCATCTGTCTTCCCCCTATCCAAATTAAAACGTTCTACGGGGAGCAAAGAAAAAATAAATCTCCACATATTCCCCTTTCCAAATCCGCTCCCTTGCCTCCTGTTTCAAGTGCGCCGCCAACGGGCCCTCAAAACACACATACACCTCCCCTTCAGCTGCGTCATCCACCTTTGGACTATCGTCCTCCCACCCCTGTGTCTGTACGAACACTGACCCCCCTGCCCTACCTGCTGAACTACCGATGTACAACCCACATCCAGAGCCTACTCCCCAAGCCGCAAGTGGAGATGCCCTGCTAACCCCCAATCCAATTAACCACCCCGCCAAACCACCCAAAAATTGCCCTAGCCCACTCCCCAGCTCCCCCGGACTGCTAAGAAGAGACAGAAGAGGACCCCTTGAATTTTCACCAGGCTGCACGGGCGCTGTGAAACCTGCCGCCGCAGGTATGGAATCCTACCGCTCCTGGTCGCCGTCCTTCGGGTTTCTGGACCCCAATGCCGTGTTGATGCTGGACACCACTATTCTGGTTCCTTTTGTGCTGGATCCACTGTATCTTCTGCCCTACATGACTCCTGCCATGTGGTGGGCGGAGACTCCTGCTTCATCTTTAAATACAGCTCTGGGCCTGTGCAGCTCCACAGCATCCTCCTGTACAGCCAACTTTCAGTGGCACTTCTCCCCCACCGAGTGGACCCCTCAGCCCTGGCAGACCTGGGAGGGTCCACAGCACCTGGTCCAGAGAGTCCACAGCAACTGCAGAGAGTGGGAAGGTAATCTCCCTCCCTGCTCTGCTCTAGGCCCTGCCGCTGCCTTGGACTCCTCCCACGGTGGGAGCGCCTGTCAGGTGCCTGCTGCGCATCTCCCTGCCTTGGAGGGTCCCCAGCACAATCGGCGCTGGACCCGGGAGGTTTTATCAGGGCTTAAGTGGGAGAACCCGCCGCGGCCGTCTGCCCTCCTCACCAGGGCCTGCCACATCCGCTGCGGCCCCTTAGAGCAGGCCACCAAAATGCTCCAAGAGCCATCCGGGCCCCCTTGCCTCCGCCTCCGTCCTAATCTGTCTAGCAAGTTCCTCCATGGACATGTTGAGAGCTGCTGGTAAGTTTAACTTTTTTACCAAAATGGCGATTTTCCCTACCTTGCTCTCTCCTTATAAACCCTCCCCACAACACCCCACCCCACCACACCACACCCCACCACACCACACCCCTGTTTCCATGGCTAACCCCACCAACTGCTAATGGCCATTAACCCCTTCCATGCTGCCCCTTCGCTAACCAAACCAGCGTCATGCTGGCCTCCCCTTAAGCTTTCAGCCCCAGTCTGGCCTTACTTTACTTGGACCCCATAGAAATGTTTTGGTTTGAAGATGTTGGTTGCACCACATAAACCCAATTATATTTGCGAACTGGATGCCAGTGCTTGAGAGGAACAGGCTAAAATTCATCAGGAATGCTGCCAAAAGCTGGTGTCTGGCTATGCATGTAGCAGGTCAAAACAGCAGAAGGGTGCTCTTCTAATTACTAAAAATGTTTGTCATCCAGGAGTTGAATAATTTTGACTGTAGCAGTCATTAACCCTTTCATGCTGCATGATGTACCACTACGTTGTTCCTGCACCGTGCTTCATGGCAATGGCACATGCTGAGGAGCTGGGCCTGCTCCATTGCTTGCAGGTGTCAGCTATATTATACAGCAGGCACCCGACTCTCACTGCAGGGATTGGAAATAACTCCTATCAGGGCAGTTTAACCACTCAGATGCTGCAGGTATCAGTGACTGCATGGGGTCATTTACTTTACTGAAATACGTCTATATTAGGTGTATTTCAGGAGCAGATAGTGATGCAATGGTTAGTTAGGTCTAGTTAGTTAGGTCTAAAATTGTGGTAGTGTCATGTACGGGGAAAGGGACCGGCCGGCAGGCCGTCTCATTCATCGTTTTCTACGCCTGTTTTAGGCTTTCAAAATCCACCACCAGCTCTGGGTCTTTATTAAGTTTAGACGCAGGTCTTAATAAATGTGCCCCTTTGTTTTTATGGATTTCGGATTTTTTTCTCTGGTACACATTGCTCTTGTGTGTTTTCTCCACGCTTCCGTGCATCCTCTACTACTGTGCAAGAGAGCTGGGCTGTTTTGTTTTATTACACTTTGCTAGTACTGTATTATTTCTACTGAAAAAAATTCACATGGGAAAAAATGGATGTAGTTAGCAATGTGTGCAGGTGTCTAAAAGAAAAAACAAACACAGCACAGTTTTAATTTTACTATAGCAGTTTAAGAAAATAAAAGCTGAGCTCTGGTTGGTTGCTACAGTATGGGTAACACAATATCAGCTCGAGAAAGAGAGCAGTGTAATACACGTACAGTCCACATAAACACAGTGATTCGGCTGCTGCAATAATAACACTGGTTGCATCATGATTCCTACACAGTTAGTCCAAGGATCTGTAATCCTGGTAACTGAATTCCAAAGGCCACACGCAGTCTGTGTGTGGAGTGAACGAACTGCTGATGAAAACTTTACTTCACTTCTATAAACAATGCCGTGTCCAAAAGACAGTTCACTGCAGAACATGCTGCAAAGCCAAATCTGACAGAACAAGCAACATAGTAATGTAGTAATGCTGATCTTCAGCGCTTGTTTGATCCCCATAATTAAATAATGGCACATCAAACTGAAGAGGAATCTTCGCACATGTATGCCATCACTCAGCACAGTGATGGCATACAGGAGACAGTAATAGCATACAAGGGACAGTGATGGCATACAGGGGACAGTGATGGCATACAGGAGGCAGTGATGGCATACAAGGGACAGTGATGACATATATGGGCAAAGTGGTGGCATACAAGGGACAATGATGGCATACAGGGGACAGTGATGGCGTACAGGAGACAGTGATGGCATACAGGGGGAAGAGTTATAGCATACAGGGGACAGTGATGTCATACTGGGGGCAGTGATGGCATACAGGGGACAGAGATGGCAGACAGGGGACAGTGATAGCTAGTGATGGCCTTGCGGTTCACCCGGCGGTTGGTTCGCGGTGAACTTTGAGCGTTCGCGATCTGCCGAACATATGTCGATGTCCGCCGACGCTATATTCTTTTGCATTGCGCCGAACTTTGACCCATGACACATCCATCAGGTGGGAGAGGACAGCCAATTAAGACATTTCAGCACATGGATACACCCTCACCCTATAACAGAACCCAATCTGGCTGCCATTTTACATTCTGTATTTTGTCAGTGTAGGGAAATGGTTGATTTGTGGAGCAAGGACAAGCTTTAAGGGACACAAAACGCTAGCTAATAGGGCCACACAAGTCTTTTTAAGGACTGGTATAGGTGTGCTATCGATAGGTGTGATATACAGAGGGGTGTGATATACTTATAATATACTTTCTAACATAGAAAGTATATTATAGTGCATTTGTACTTTGCAGCAGTTGTGTGCGGTTCTGCTGCGATACCACAGCTATATAGAGGGACAAATGCTATTGGAACAACTAATTGCAACGGGTGTGATATACTAGTTGCCCCCCAAAAAACTGTTTGAGACAGGGGTGTGATATACCTATAATATGCTTTCTCTATAGTGCATTTGAACTGTGCAGCAGTTGTGTGCGGTTCTGCTGCAATACCGCAGCTATATAGAGGGAAAAACGCTATTGGAACAGCTGATTGCAACGGGAGTGATATACCAGTTGTCCCCTAAAAAAAACTGATTGAGGCAGAGGTGTGATATACCTATAATATACTTTCTATATAGTGCATTTGAACTGTGCAGCAGTTGTGTGTGGTTCTGCTGCGATACCACAGCTATATAGAGGTACAAACGCTATTGGAACAATTAATTGCAACAGGTGTAATATACCAGCTTCCACCAAATATTGATTGAGGCCTGCAATATACCTTCTTCCACAAATACTGCTCTTCTCTAGGGACGTAGGCACAGGGTCATTTTGAAACTGACAGGCAGAGGCAGGCCGTGCCCCAGGGGTGGTATGGGTCGGGCAGGTTCACCAGGCCAGGAGCCTAAGTGGGAAGTTGGAGAAGGCGCGTGCGATTACTTCAAAGGCGCACCAGAGTTGGTTGAGTGGCTCACGCACCCTTCTGCTTCTGCACCCTCCTCATCCTCAAAATCTGCACCCACCTCACTCTTAGCTGTGTGCACCCCCAAATCCACCACCACCACAATAGCCCCTCCACATGAGTCAGAGAAATTATTTTCCCATCCATTCCCAGACCTTACCAATGCGCAACCATTCTTGACATCGTATGAGGAAGAGGAGGTAGCAATGGCCACCACCCAGCAGTGTGACGACAGTACCCTGATCAGCTCAAGGAGGGAGGTCCCCGCTGTTGCTGCCTACTCTGGGATCTCAAAAGTCAGTGGTGGTGAAGGTAAGGATGATGACATGTCAAAGGACGTCAAGTGGGTGCCCACAGGAGAGGAAGAGGAGGGGAGTTCAGAGGGAGAGACAGAGCAGCAGAGAGGGAGGAGAAGCAGGCACAGCTCGCAGGGCACAGGAGGCAAAAAGCACACCGCAAATGTACACTCCCGGCGCTCCACGTCCTGCCTCTTCTCCCTCTCCTCTCTCCTCCCATTTGTCCTCCACCTTCCACGGTGCCATTGTCACGTTCATCTGGCATAAGGCAGGCTTCCATGGCCCAAATGTTCAAGCTTAAAAATATGATGACGCCGGATTACCCTCTTGACCAATGGCGGACAGCTGGCTTGTCGGAACTGCTAGCCCGACAACTACCGCCATATAAACTGGTGGACTCGGAGGCCTTTAGAAAATTTGTGGCCATTGGCACATCACAATGGAAGGTCCCTGGAAGGAAACATTTCTCCAAGAAGAGCTGGCAGAATGCAGCATTTACAGGCGGCCTTGTTGTGAGAGATGCTGCATTCTGCTGTTGCGGGCGCTGGCAGAGGAATTTTCACCCACAGCGAAACAGGTGAGATTACCAATCCTACCGCGCCTGCAAGAAGAGGCCTGTTTTAAGATGTGTTGGTCACTACGGATATGAGATCATTCTTGCAGCCAACCCATAGACAGCCGCCCCCCGGATCCAGCCTCAAGGAACGCCTAGGCCAACAGGTATCCGACTACATCGGGTTAACGGCCGATGTGGACGCTCTGAAAAATTTCTAAAAATGAATGAGGTATGGATCTTTGAGGAACACCTATGATGACCACGTGTAATTGAATTTCCTCATGCCAACCCACACATAACCGCCACCACCAGGAAAAAAATATGGTCCTTGTCTTATGTATATACAGTGGCATAAAAGGCCTGTTTTTATCAAGTGAATGCCAAATGTACCTCCAGCCACAGAATCACAAGTTTTTTTGTGTCAGGTGAATGCCTAATTTTTGGGGCCTATACTCCAGTGGCCTACAGTAACATTTTTATCCAGTAACCGCCTAACGTACCTCCAGCTACATAATCACAAGTTCTTTTCTGTCAGGCGAATGCCAAATTTTTGGGGCCTGTACTCTAGTGGCCTACAGTAAAATGTATATCCAGTGAACGCCTAATGTACCTCCAGCCACATCAGCCAAAGTTCTTTTCTGTCTGGTGAATGTCAAATTTTTGGGGTCTGTCATCCAGTGGCTCTTTATATGTGTGTTCCCCATCATATTCATTTTGATGATTCAGGTAGTCCCATTTATGTTACTGGCGTATTGCTATTTGATATGGAGACATAACTTGATTAGATAATATGCACTTGCATTTTAGTACTGCTGTGTGTCATATATATATATATATATATATATATACACACATACCCATATACCACTGGTATATATGTATTTATAAAATTGGGCCAGCCCATATGACTTTTCGTTTTTTCCTCTACATGTATACTTTGTGAATACCTCCTCAGGTGTAGTCCACTCTTTTTATCTGATGTATCATGTTCTCTTTTTTTATCTATGTAATCTGTATTTATAATACAGCATATTTTTTTTTTTATGTAAAACCTGTTTAGTCTCAGTTCATTTTGGTATAGGTGTATTTATGTACACTTAGTATGTTTTTTTATTAGGGTCTCATTTTATCATTGTGCCTAACACATTGTTTGTGGGCCTATGTGTACTTTATGCTTTGTAGCCTGTGCATACTATCCAGAGGCCTACAGTAAAAAAAAAATATCCAGTAAACGGCTAATGTACCTCCAGCCACATCAGCCAAAGTTCTTTTCTGTCCGGTGAATGCCAAATTTTTTGGGCCTGTACTCCAGTAGCCTACAGTAACATTTTTATCCAGTGAACGCCTCCAGCCACAGAATCACAAGTTCTTTTGTGTCAGGTGAATGCCAAATTTTTGGGGCTTATACTCCAGTGGCTTCCAGTTCTATTTTTATCCAGTGACCGCCTAATGAACTTCCAGCCGCAGAATCACAAGTTCTTTTCTGTCAGCTGAATTCCTAATTTTTGGGCCCGTACTCCCGTAGCCTAAAATTAACTTTTTCTAGACTCCAGCAGGGCACATTTTTGAGAGTTTCCCTTTAACACCTTCAGGACCTTGGACGAGTATACTTGTTCTGGAGCAAGGGTACTGGCATTAAACTGTCACCATGTCTGCAGACATGGTGACAGCCCTGTGTGCCGGCTGTTACACACAGCCAGGCACCCAGGGTTAATGCCGAGGGGGGTCCTGTGACCCCCCCATATCAGCGATCGCTGCAAACCGCAGGTCAATTCAGACCTGCGGTTTGCAGCGCTTCATGTTGTTTCTGATCCCTGCGGTCCCTGACCGCAGGGATCAGAAAACCTAAAAATGTCCAAAATCAAATTTTTTTTAACCCCCCCTGCACCCCTGAATTCATTTATGTGGCGGGGTGCAGGGGGGCGGTTTGTGGGCGGTGCGGGCAGTGCGTCAGGCGGGATCGCGATCCCCCGCCCGCCTCCCGCTAAATTTTCATTGGTGTCCAGTGGTTTACCAGAGTGTCAGCACATTGCTGACACTCTGGTATAAACGGCTGACATCGCTGCGATGTCAGCCGTTTAGCCGTTACACCCTTTCCATACCGCGGTCCGTACGGACCGCGGTATGGAAAGGGTTAAGTCAGGGAGCTCCCCTTGCTGTGCCTTTGCAGCCCCCAGATGGATGGGGGGACAGAGGGAGGGAGCTCCCCTCCTTCCCCGTCTGCTCAGTTGTGGCAGACGGGGAAGGTTCCCATGACAACAGGACGCCTTCTAAGGCGTCCTGCTGTCCATGGTGCTGAACAGATCTATGCTAAGAGCATAGATCTGTTCAGTGTAAGTAAAATACAGTACAGTACAATATATATTGTAATGTACTGTATTATACAGACATCAGACCCACTGGATCTTCAAGAACCAAGTGGGTCTGGGTCCAAAAAAAGTAAAAAAAAGTGGGAAAAAAAAAAAGATAATAAAAACACATTTATCACTGAATAAAAAAATAAAAAATAAAATACACTACACATGTTAGGTATCGCCGCGTCCGTAACGACCTGATCCATAAAATGGTCATGTTACTTTCCCCGCACGGTGAACGCCATAAAAATAAAAAAATAAAAACTATCAGGAAATTGAAATTTTGCCCACCTTACTTTCCAAAAAAGGTAATAAAAGTGATCAAAAGAGTCGCATGTACGCCAAAATATGACCAATCAAACCGTCACCTCATCCCGCAAAAAATGAGCCCCTACATGAGACAATGGCCCAAAAAATAAAAAAACTATGGGGAAACTATAATATGATTTTTTTTTGTTTCAAAAATGATATTATTGTGTAAAACTTACATAAATGAAAAAAAGTATACATATTAGGTATCGCCGCGTCCGTATCGACCAGCTCTATAATAATATCACATGAGCTAACCCCTCAGATGAACACCGTAAAAAAAAAAAAAAAAAAACTGTGCTAAATAAACAATTTTTTGTCACCTTACATCACAAAAAGTGTAATAGCAAGCAATTAAAAGGTCATATGCGGGGGGGGGGGCGGAGCCTAACCGCTGAACAAGACGGAGGCTTAAGCAGGAGCTCTCTCCCATCAAACCCACATTACATTGCTTTTGCACACCCCAAGCGGATCCAAAATGGGCAAAAGCGGCAGGGATAGGTCCAGAGAGGCCCCTGACACCCCAAGATCTAAGAAAAATCAGGGAGATATGGACAGATTCTTCAGCAAGAAGACGGCACTGTCCCCTGTCCGTGCAGCTAAGATGGCGGCCCGCCGCATTGAGAAAGAAGCAGAGCGGGAATCTGAACAGGAGGAAGGAGAGGCCGATTATATAGATACCCCTGAAGAGGAACCAGCACATGAAGACAGCGACACCCTCACCAAAGCCTTCTTCAAAGAGTCCTTATCACAAGCTCTTGCTCCTCTGCTTCAAGAGGTACATGACCTAAGACATGACATGCGTGCCCTGGGTAATCGGGTTGAACAACTAGAGACCCGACAGGAACATGCTGCGTCTCACAGTGCCGATTTAATAACAGCTATGGAAGCGCAGGTCTCCTCTCTTAATGCGAGGATCAAGAGAACAGGAGCAGGCGTAAGAACATTAGACTGAAGGGGCTAGATGAATCGATCACCCCAAATGAACTAGAAGCAGCTGCCAAGTCCTTATTCACTAAATTACTGGGGGACAATAGAGCTGCAGAGATCACTATTGAACGAATCCACCGCTCACTGCGTCCCATACCCAAAGAGGGTGAAGCCCCCAGAGACGTGATTTGCGGTCTGCTTAGTTTCAGAGATACAGCAGCCATTTTACAGGCGGGCCGCAGGAGCACAGATCTAAGAATCGGAGATTCTTCAGTTTCGCTGTTCCAGGACATTGCCTCATCTACCTTAGCGAAACGCAGGATTTTAAAACCACTAACCGATCATCTAAGGGATCACAACATATTGTACAAGTGGCTGTACCCGTTCGGGGTTACCTTTGCCAGGAATGGTCGACGCTGCGTTGTTCGCTCTCCACAGGACTTACCTCATGCCTGGAAGATTTTGGACGTTTCTCCCATCAAGATAGACAGCTGGCTTGCAGTGGATATCTCGGTCCCTAAACTACCACAACAGCTCATTCAAGAAGCCTGGTCTATACATTCCAAACAGAAATCGCCCAATAACAAAAGGATGCATGGGAGGAGAGATCTTACCTGACTTCATCTGAACTTGTGACAAGCGGTTTCCAGAGTCTCTTCAGCAAGGACCTAAGGAGAATATATTACAATTTCGCCTGCAGCAGTGGTGATTTCTCTTCCAGTAGTACCGCAAGTTTTCTCTGTCACACTTTTAAGTTCTTCTTCATTATATTTTATACTTGCAGTAGCATGGATCCTTCTACAAGGAGTCTAATGTTATAAGATATGCTCAATGTTTTATTTTAGGTGTGCATTCCTTTAGCTACCTTAATGTTAGCTTTATTCACTCAGGTTTGATTTTGCCTTAGCAAGGTGATTTTTCGGTAATTGGTAATGTGGGTTGTGATGATCCGGGTTAGGATACATCTCGGTCCCCACATGGTGTGCCATGGCTCACAACGATGGCACCTTTTCGTTGATGATTATTCACAACGCCCATCTTTTTATATATACAGTTCATTTACCGTTTCTGTTATCGGTTTCATAAACCCCCCTATAGTTGTACTCAGCTTAATGTCAGGTTACGTACTCACTCCATACAATAACTACACTCACTACTCCTCTAACCAGCATAGAACCAGTCCGCTGGCTTTACCGTGGGTTACACCCCTCTATCTGCCTACTCAGACTTCTAGGCAGCAATCCTCACCTTACTCCCCATGACAGATCTACACATAACTACTTTTAACGTCAGAGGCTGTAACACTCCTCAGAAAAGATCACAAATTCTTACTCTCCTGAAGAAAAATGGGAGTGACATTTGTTTTCTCCAGGAGACTCATTTCAAATCGAATAAAATCCCACAATTGCCCAAATGGAGGTATTCGCAATGGTTTCACAGCACACATGGATCGGCTTCTAGGGGCGTCACTATAGCAATTAGCAAAAATGTTCCGTTTGTAGTGACAATCGTTCAGCAGGACCCTGAAGGTAGATTCCTTTTTGTGAAAGGAAAAATTGGTCACTTGGTAATATCTCTTGCTTGTTTATATGCTCCTAACACCAGGCATCACAGTTGGCTCAAGAAAACCCTATCCAAATTTAGTGATTTTGCGGAAGGGATTAAAATAATTGGAGGGGATTTGAACGTTTCCCTAAATCCCCAATTAGATTCATCCTTAGGTACCTCCACTAAATCCCAGAAAACACTAGGTGGAATACATAAGCTGTTAAAGGATATGTATCTAACAGACACGTGGAGGACGCTTAATGCCACAACTAAAGATTATTCCTATTATTCGGCTGTCCACCAGTCTTACCAAAGGCTGGACTACATTTTTTCTCCCTAACCCTCACCTAGCTATGTTGAAAAAGTCAGTCATATAGGTCCAATCACAATCTCCGATCATGCCCCAGTCACATCCTCAATAAATTTCTCCAATCTCCCAGCGAGGGAATGGGTATGGAG
Organism: Bufo gargarizans; assembly: GCF_014858855.1. Lineage (NCBI taxonomy): Eukaryota > Metazoa > Chordata > Amphibia > Anura > Bufonidae > Bufo > Bufo gargarizans. The sequence continues at coordinate 675,421,253 of NC_058081.1, forward strand.
ACTAAATGAAACGCTACTAGATTCTGATAAACATATTGGAGATATTGCCCTTAAATTATCATATTACTTCCAAGAAAATAACCCACGAGACACGCCCCTACCTATTATCTGGGAAGTCCACAAGGCCTTCATCCGCGGAGAGTTCATTGCGCTAGGCTCCAAAGTTAAAAAGGAGAGGCAGAAAAAGCTTGATTCTCTTATCCACCAGATCTCTGCGATTGAATCTATTCAGAAACAATCTAGGAGATCTGCTGCATCTGAGGAACTTGCCACATTGAGGAGACAACTGAAAGAACTACTCAATATAAAGTGTGCAAAGGCCTATCAATATACAAAGTTCAAACAGTACATTCATGGAGACAAAGGGAATAAATATATGACACATCTGATTAAACAGAGAAATGATGCCCAATTTGTCACCTCAATCAAAACCAAGGAGGGAAAGACAGTATCGTCCACTGAAGCTATAGCAAAATAATTTTGTTCCTTTTATAGTGCCTTATATAATCTAGATAAGGGGGATGATAAACCCCCAAATACGTCATCTGATTCGGTGAGAGAGAATCAGATAGATACATTTCTGGAGACGTTAAAGCTACCTAAAATTAGCCAAGAAGACTGCTCTTTATTGTTACAGCCGATAACAGAGACAGAAGTACATAAAATTATAAAAAGCATGCCCCTAGGTAAAGCCCCAGGTCCAGATGGACTACCAATAGGTTATTATAAAAAGCTTTTACACATTTTATCCCCGCAAATAGTCAAATGGTGCCATGCTTTATCTACAGGTGAACCCCTCCCTAAACAATCGCTAGAAGCCATAATTACCATAATCCCAAAGGAAGGCAAGGACAATCGCGATTGTGGTAATTATAGACCCATATCCTTGCTCAACATAGACGTAAAAATCTGGGCAAAAATTTTAGCTTCTAGGCTTAGCTCCATAATTCCTCGAATTATTAATAAAGAGCAAGCAGGATTCGTAAAAGGGAGAGAAGGAAATTCTCAGTCCTGTCATCTTATAAATGCCATATATTGGGCCAAGAAGAACGCTAAACCCCTGGTATTACTAAGCACAGACGCAGAAAAAGCGTTCGATCGAGTAAGCTGGCTATATACTCAGCGAACGTTAAACAGATTTGGGGTCCCCGAACCGTTCATAAAAGCTATAATGTCACTTTATCATAACCCTAGTGCCAAAGTTAGGGTGAACGGTACCCTATCCAAGCCATTTTCTATTACCAACGGCACAAGACAGGGCTGCCCCTTGTCACCTTCCCTGTTCATAATGGTGATGGAAACACTTCTTCAGGCATTTAGGGACAACCCAAACATACGTGGCCTAATACTGAATAAAATTGAACATAAATGCGCAGCCTTCGCGGACGATTTAATGCTACTAATATCGAATCCTAAACAAGCACTCCCCCATGTATTGGATCTCTTTTCCATCTTTGGCACTGTCTCTAATTTTAAAATAAATTACTCAAAATCGGTAGCAATGGGGGTAGCTTTGCCTCCCCAGACGGCCCATTTTCTCAAAACTTCTTCTCCCTTCAAGTGGAACGAAAACTCCCTCACTTACTTAGGATTTGAACTCACGAAAGACCCCTCTAACCTATTCAGAATGAACTATGTACCCCTACTGAAAAAGATACAAACACAACTCCAAGCATTAACTTTGCCTTGGGTTTCTTGGATCGGACTAAAGAATTTACTGCAGATGTATATTGTTCCAAAACTAACTTACCTCCTACAAATGGTTCCCATACATGTTCCTAGCTCGTACTTTAAGAAAGTCAGACAAACATTTGCCTCATTTCTTTGGAAGGGCAAAAAACCCAGGGTAGCACATGATAAACTAATCAGAACTTGTTTAAATGGAGGAATGGGTCTGCCTAATATTAACATTACTATTATAAAGCGATCCAGTTGAAACGCTGGCTACAAGTTTGTATACCCAAATACCGAACAATTGGAGCAGATATAGAACTAGATCTTATGTCCAGTAAACAACAGGCAGGGCTTTGGGGAATCACTACCCCCAATAATACTCCCATGGGTTTGTCTAAGGGCATATATCTAACTATGCGTGATCTTCAACCTGAAGTTCATCTACTCTCAGACCCCCCAGTTAGTTTGCCAGTAAATCTTGTACCTTACCTCATCAAGCCAGAATCACCAGATATTCCACAATTCTGGAATACTCTAGAGGAGGTGGCTTTATTGGATTTGTTATCAGATTTGAAACGGAAAGAGAAAATCTCTATTTTTGATGACAATTACACTAAAGAAGGTGATTTCTTGGCAAAATTTGAATTTAACAATATATGTCAGGTTCTTCGTACAAAATTTAATACCACACCCACCCCATCTTGGTTTGAACAGTTGTCCTCCCACAACTCCCTACCAAGGCATAGCATGTCGCTCTTGTACAACTGGTTGATCCTCCAAAAAGGTAACAGCACTCCATCCTTTATAAGAGCTTGGGAAAGTGACTTAAATTGTTCGCTATCTCCACAGGAGATCGACCTTACGTTCCTGAGATCTCATGGATTTTCCAGATGTATAAAAGTGCAGGAACACTCTTTTAAAACCCTCACTAGGTGGTACAATGGTCCCCACAAACTATTTAGAATGGGTTGTGCAGAAAACGACACATGTTGGAGATGCGGGTCCCAGACAGGTACACTGGGACATATTATGTGGAATTGTCCCGTGATTCCCAATTACTGGGAACAGGTTGAACAAAAAATCTATGAAATCTGTGGAACTACAATAGAGCTGACACCCCTTTCAGTCCTTCTTTGGCTCCCTTCCAAGAGATGGAAGCCCTCAAAATTTGACTTGCCCACCCTACTTTTTTTTTTTTTTTTTCAATCATTTTTATTGAAAGTTTTTCAATACAAGCGAGAATAGACACCATCAGATACAGAAGGTATTAGTCAAATATACATGTACACCTAGATGGCGGTGCATTCCAGTTAGCAATGGGTAATCTAATACCTAAGTATACCAGTATTAGAAAGCAGAAAATAAAACAGAAAATAAAACAAACAAACATAACAGAAAAAGGAGTCATTGCCTTTGTGTGGAATAACCTTATGGTCCATACCGACAACATCACAGCGATATGTCATAGGGCTGGCCCTGGGCTGAAACTGCATCCACAGCCCCCATTGGTGTAAGAACCTATCCACTCTGTGTTCCTTATAAGCCATAATTTTCTCGTATACACAGTTGTTATGGACTCTAGCTACTATTTCAGTTTTGGACGGGATAGAGGCTGATTTCCAATATTTGGTTAGCAGTAATTTAGTGACCAGAAATAAATGTGCTACCGAATTCTACACTTAGATGGGATCTCATGTATACCCCTGAAAAACAAGGCCATGAACACACTTTTCTTGACCGTGCAACCACAGAACTTAGAAGCTAACTCAAATATGTCAGCCCAAATGTTTAATATCAAGGGGCACTCCCATAGGATATGTAGTAATGTACCAGAGCAACCGCAACCCCGCCAACAAAAGTGAGACGTACCAGGGTACATTTTACTCAGTCTGTCAGGGGTGTAGTACCACCGCAAACATGACTTAACGGCCGCCTCATACAAGGATACGCTCCGAAAAGTCTTGGAAATGAATTTGAACGATGCTATCCACTCTTTTTCAGGGATAATTACTTTTAACTCCTTATCCCATGCTTGAAGTGGGGCAGATTTAGAGAATGTGGATTTCAAGCCAAGCGCTTGATATAGAGAACCAATCCCCTCCTTGCGGTCAGTACTAGATGTCCGGGCCCATACCTTGAAAATCCCCTTATGCGCAGTCACCTGATAAGGTGATATTGATTGCAAGAGGTGCCTAACCTGTAAAAATTTAAAGAAGTCTCCCCTGGGGATCTCAAATTCTTCCTGCAGCTCACCAAAGGATTTTAAAGAGCCATTACTATATAGTTGACTGAGTGTGTTGATACCTAAGAGGCTCCATGATGATAGGTCTAACTCAGGAATATGTAATTCCACTAATTGTAAAGGTGCCATATTTAATAGTGAGAGTGGAGTCGGCCTACAGCTTTTATGGAATAAGCACCAATGATGTAGTGAAGTCTTCATTACAAGGGGTAAAGGTGGAACCTTAGATCTAGAGACACCTAGGCTGTCAATCAAAAGGGCTTTAAGAAGGCCCTTTGGGGCTGAAGCAGCTTCTATCTGCACCCATGGAGTCTGAGTATCTGAAATCCACCATTTCTTCAGCACCTGGACCTGAGTGGCCAGAAAGTAATCCCCAATATCTGGAAGATTGAGACCACCGTTAAGTCTACTTTTTGTGAGAGCGCCTGTGGCTATCCGGGGCCTACTCCCAGACCACACAAAGTCACTGAGCAGGCCTTGTGCTTTCTTGAAAAAGAAGGCAGGGACTCTAATAGGGACCATTCTAAAGATAAACAAAAGCTTTGGCAGGATGAACATTTGAAACGTCGCAATACGCCCGACCCAGGATATGTCATATTTGCTATATGAGGTGAAGTCACTCTTAATCATCTCCAACAGAGGGAGATAGTTACTCTTAAACAGATTTGGAAGAGACGGAGGTAAGTGTATACCCAGATATTTAATGCAATCCTTTCTCCAATCGAACGGGAAGGAAATCTTTAGGGATTCTATCAGGTTATCTACCATGTTTAAAGGGAGAATTTGAGATTTGGATTCATTCACTTTATAATATGATAACCGACCATACTCTTTAATAATAGAAAGTGCCACCGGAAGGGCAACTTGAGGTGTTGAGAGTGTCAAGAGCACATCATCCGCATACATAGATATGCAATGCTTGTACCCCCCAATCTTTATCCCAGGGATATCAGGGCTGAGTCTGATAGCTTGAGCTAGAGGCTCCATCGCCAGGATGAATATCAAGGGAGAAAGGGGACACCCCTGACGGGTTCCATTAGTTAAGGGAAATGCTCCAGATAGTGCCCCATTGATAAAAACTTTAGCCGAGGGATTAGAATAAAGGGCTCTCACTGCCTCTATAAACGCTTCCCCAAGCCCCATTACTTTCAACACAGAGAAGGCGAACGACCAGTTCAATCGGTCAAACGCCTTCTCTGCGTCTAGGGCCACCAGCAGCGCACTCGTCCCGCTACGGTTAATAGTATCTATGATATTTAGAATCCTGCGGGAGTTATCAGTGATTTGTCTACCCTTGACAAATCCTGACTGGTCAGCAGATGTCAGAAGTGGTATAATGTCTGCTAATCTAGTGGCTAAGATCTTAGCATAAGTCTTCAGGTCCGTGTTTAACAGAGAGATAGGTCTAAAATTTTGGGGTCTGTCTGGCGTTTTACCGGGTTTTGGCAGAGCTATTTTGGTAGCAGACAGCATTTCAGTTGGAAACGAACCTTCTGTAAATGCTTTATTAAAGACTGGCAAGAGATGGGGAATAAGTTGGTCTTGAAAAGTCTTATAATAAATATTGGTTAGCCCATCCGGGCCAGGAGATTTATGAGGATGAAGTGAGGATATGGCTTTAGTTATCTCGGAAATACTAATAGGGTTAGACAGTATAAGTCTTTGATGGTCGTTTAGGGCCGGGAGGTTTAGTTTCTCTAGATAAGAGCTAATCTCAAGGGGCGATATGGGTTCTATCTCAGGGGAATCTTTCAGATTATATAAGGCCGAATAATATTCCACAAATTGATCTGCTATAGCTCTTGGGTCATAGATCTTATGTCCTTTGGTAGGGTGATTAAGATGAGGGATTCTGGCTTTGGCGGCTCTTATTTTTAAGCGGCGGGCCAGTAGTTTCCCGGCTTTGTTATCCTGTGAATAATAGCGGGCTTTAGAGGCCCTCAGATTTTTTTCATACGTAAAAAGAAGACTTTCCCTAAGTTGCGTTCTCAAGGAATGTATTTGGGCCACCCTCTCTGCAGATAAGGAAGATTTGTTTAGGGACTCTAGGGCGGTAAGTTGGGAGAGTATGGCATTTATTTTCTGTTCTCTAAATTTTTTCGCCTGGTGTCCCAGTTTGATAAAGATACCTCGAATAAAGGCCTTGTGCGCATTCCATATGCTACACGGATCAGAGACCGAGCCCACGTTTAGTTCAAAATAGTCAGTTAATGCTCTATTGACTTCCGCTCTATATTCTGGGTTAGAAATGATGTAGGGGCTACATCGCCAGAGAGTGTCCCGCACATTATATGTTTCCTGAATGGACAAGGAGATGGCAGCATGATCTGACCATTTTATCACTTCCACCGTAGACTGAGAAGCCAGCTGTAGGAGTGATCTGCTAATCAAGAAAAGGTCTATGCGGGAGTAGGTATTGTGCACAGGGCAGATGCATGTTGAACTCTCCAAATGTCGTACAGCTCCTCACGTCTCAAAAGAGGACCCAGAGTGGGATAGGAACTTCTGTTCGTGGCTGAGGAATCCATCTCAGCGTCAGGTACTAGATTAAAGTCTCCGCAGATCACTAAATGACCTTGACGAAGTTTCTCCGTTTTCGCTAACACTTTATTTAGGAAGTGAATCTGATGCTTATTTGGGGCATAAACAGCCACTATGGTGTACGCTATATTGTTCAAAGTGCATGTTAATATGATAAATCTACCATTTTGATCTATGAACGTACTGCTAACCGAACAGGCAACAGAGTTCTTAATTGCCAGAATGACTCCTCTTTGCTTTTTGCGGTAATGAGACTGTACGACATATGGGAATAGATGATGTTTGATCCTATGTGCATCTTTGCTTAGTATATGGGACTCCTGTACACATAAAATATCTGCATTGAGGCCAAGTGCTTCTGACCACATAAAGGACCTTTTTTGGGGGTTATTTAGCCCTTTAGCGTTTAGAGAGACCAATTTAAGAACCATGGAAAGTACCTAACATGCTAAGGATACATGCTATGGTCATTTTGAAAACCATGGGAGGCCCCCTCCCAGAGCCACCTCCAATCCACCTAATGACATTATTTGGTATGTGACTATGACTGTATAGGCAAATGACAAACAGTAAAAAACAAATACTTAACAATAAAGTAAGAAAAAGGAAAACAGACATCATTCAAACCGGAGTGAGTATTCACCCACAGAGGTGCAAATCCGGTTTTAGGACTGCAGGGGAATTAGTCCTGTTTGATGCCAAGTACTAGAGTACACTCCTGTGCACAAATGAATAAGGTGATATTAATGCTTGGTGCCCCTCTTAGCACCAACGGTGCGCCATTCTGTATTTAAGTGGCGTGGATGCGACAATGGGAGGTCATCATCCGAAGGTAAAGGAAAGTTCCATGAGCTCAGCAAGCGTCGACCTTCCTCCACTGATGTGATGCTGTGTTGCTTGCCGTTATGGGTGAGCAGGAGCTTCACAGGGAACCCCCATTTATATGCAATGCTATGCTCCCTGAAAACGGAGGTAATGGGAGCCAGTAGACGCCTTTGCCTTAATGTGGCTGCTGATAAATCAGCATACAACTTCACTGGCTGGAAAGGCGCGGGCATCTCAGACAGCTGGCGGGCCGCCATTAGCGCAGCCTCCTTTGTGCGGAAAAAATGTATGCGGGCCAGAGTGTCCCTGGGAGTATTCTCCGGCAGGTGCCGGGGTCTGGGGAGCCGATGAGCTCTGTCTATCATCAGGGCCTGATCTGTAAATGAGGGCAGTAGCTTCTTCATTAGGGATCCAAGATAGTCCATCAGCTCCGAGGGGCTAATATCCTCCGGAATGCCCCGAAATTTAATGTTGTTACGCCTAGAGCGATCCTCTAGGTCGTTCAACTTAGCTTGGATGCGGTCGATGTCCGCCTGCATGGCCTCCTGATTGTCTATCAGCTGATTGTGCGAGGTCGCAAACTCGCCCATCTTGACCTCTACATGCGAAACCCTCGACTCCAAGCCCGTGACAGATGATTTCAGCGGGGTAAGCAAGGAGGAGAAGTCGGAGTGAAGGGCTGCACTAAACGCGATCAGCATCTCTTTCATGAGGTTGCCCGATGCAGGCTGATCAGAGGTGGGCAGCCTGTGTAGTATATCTGTAACAGAATGGGCTTCTGGGCCCTCAGCGCTCACCTCCATTTCAGCAGCCGGTTGGAGCAGGGGTCTCAGCTGCACCAGGTTTCCCGCGTCAGAACAGCATGGCGTCCGCGCTTGTGAGCTCCCGAATAAGGGCGATGAATCAACGGAGCCATCCGACGGTGGAGTCCGGCGCTCAGGTAGGTGTATGCAGGAAACGGTCTCCGGCTGTGATGATCCCCGCTGACCTATAGGAGAGGATGCAGAATCCTTCTCGGCCTCACGAGGTGAAGATGGCGGTGCTGCTAGGCTCTGCTGAGAGGCGTCCGCGTCCTTTTCAAAGTAGAAATCCAGCTTGCCTTGCTTAGCGGTTGCTCTCTTGCCCCTAGGCATCTTGGCAGGATCACTGGACACTATGCGGTGTATGGCACCAGGCACTTTAGAGGGTGCACCTCGCTAGTTTAGTCGCTTTGTGCAGGAGAAGCAAGTTTAAGCGGCCATCACGCTCGGCTGCCAAACCACGCCCCCTCTTGCCCACCCTACTTGTTCAATCAGCAAGGTTATTAATCCCAGTTAATTGGCTTAATACCTCCCCCCCTTCACTAAAAAATTGGTTCGAAAAGGTTGACCAAGTTTTTCTGATGGAGGAACTTGCTAGTTGGGCATCCAGAACACACTTGAAGTTTCTAAGTATGTGGAGTCCTTGGAAAGCGTTCCACGACTCTATGACTTCGTAAGAGATTCCCACTTTAGACCCAAGATTTACCCCTCTCCGGGTGGAGGGATGATATCGAATTCATGCCCATCAAGTTTGATAATTTAGGTTGTCTATTATTTACTGACCACTGAGGGGTTACCTTGTAACGTGTTACCTTGTAACGTGTCACCTAGTCTGTAGCTTGTCAGTTGTCACTGATAGTTTATAACCAGGAGTGAGTGAGTAACATTCCTAGGACATTGATCAGTCACCGGTTTGGAGAGTCCCAAGAGCTTTATGTAACCTTATTACATTGCCATGTAATAATAATAATATAAGCTGAGTTGTTTATCTTTGTTTATCTTTGTACGTACAATTTAATATCATATGATTTTGGAGTTGTATGTAATTCGTACATTGTACCCCCTCCCCTTTTACTTATCCTTTCCTTCCTTTACCTTTCCACCCCTCCCTCTTCCCTCCCGTCCTTCCATTATCCCTCCTTATCTGATCTCGTTAATACAACCAGATATATACCTGATGTTAATGTGATATCATCAGATTGTCATTCGCATCCTGTCTGATTTTTATGATTTCTTAAATAAAAAGAGATTTGTTAAACAAAAGGTCATATGCACCCCAAAATAGCGCCAATCAAACCGTCATCTCATCCCGCAAAAATCATACCCTACCCAAGATAATCGCCCAAAAACTGAAAAAACTATGGCTCTTAGACTATGGAAACACTAAAACATGATTTTTTTTGTTTCAAAAATGAAATCATTGTGTAAAACTTACATAAATAAAAATAAAGTATACGTATTAGGTATCGCCGCGTCCGTATCGACCGGCTCTATAAAAATATCACATGACCTAACCCCTCAGGTGAACACCGTAAAAAAATAAAAATAAAAACGGCTTAAAAAAAGCTATTTTTTGTCATCTTATGTCACAAAAAGTGTAATAGCAAGCGATCAAAAAGTCATATGCACCACAAAATAGTGCCAATAAAACCGTCATCTCATCCCACAAAAAATGAAACCCTACTTTAGATATTCGCCAAAAAACTGAAAAAACTATGGCTCTCAGACTATGGAGACACTAAAACATATTTTTTTTGTTTCAAAAATAAAATCATTGTGTAAAACTTACATAAATAAAAAAATTGTATACATATTAGGTATAGCCGCGTCCGTGACAACCTGCTCTATAAAAATACCACATGATCTAACCTGTCAGATGAATGTTGTAAATAACAAAAATAAAAACGGTGCCAAAAAAGCTATTTCTTGTTACCTTGCCTCACAAAAAGTGTAATATAGAGCAACCAAAAATCATATGTACCCTAAACTAGTACCAACAAAACGTCCACCCTATCCCGTAGTTTCTAAAATGGGGTCACTTTTTTGGAGTTTTTACTCTAGGGTTCATCAGGGGGGCTTCAAATGGGACATATTGTCAAAAAACCAGTCCAGCAAAATTTGCCTTCCAAAACCGTATGGCATTCTTTTCCTTCTGCGCCCTACCGTGTGCCCGTACAGCGGTTTACGACCACATATGGGGTGTTTCTGTAAACTACAGAATCAGGGCCATAAATAATGAGTTTTGTTTGGCTGTTAACCCTTGCTTTGTAACTCGAAAAAAAATAGTAAAATGGAAAATGTGCCCAAAAATTGAAATTCTGAAATGTCATCTCTATTTGCCAATAACTCTTGTAGAACACCTAAAGGGTTAACGACGTTTGTAAAATCAGTTTTGAATACCTTGAGGGGTGTAGTTTCTTAGATGGAGTCACTTTTATGGAGTTTCTTTTTTAGGGGTGCATCAGGGGGGCTTCAAATGGGACATGGTGTCCCAAAAAAACTGTCTAGCAAAATCTGCCTTCCAAAAACCGTATGGCATTCCTTTCCTTCTGCACCCTGCCGTGTGCCCGTACAGTGGTTTATGACCACATATGGGGTGTTTCTGTAAACTACAGAATCAGGGCCATAAATAATGAGTTTTGTTTGGCTGTTAACCCTTGCTTTGTAACTGGAAAAAAAATAGTAAAATGGAAAATTTTCCCCAAAATTGAAATTCTGAAATGTCATCTCTATTTGCCAATAACTCTTGTGGAACACCTAAAAGGTTAACAACGTTTGTAAAATCAGTTTTGAATACCTTGAGGGGTGTAGTTTCTTAGATGGAGTCACTTTTATGGAGTTTCTACTCTAGGGGTGCATCAGGGGGGCTTCAAATGGGAAATGGTGTAAAAAAAAAACTGTCTAGCAAATTCTGCCTTTCCAAAACTGTATGGCATTCCTTTCCTTCTGTATCCTACCATGTGCCCGTACAGTGGTTTACGACCACATATGGGGTGTTTCTGTAAACTACAGAATCAGGGCCATAAATAATGAGTTTTGTTTGGCTGTTAACCCTTGCTTTGTAACTCGAAAAAAAATAGTAAAATGGAAAATTTGCCCAAAAATTGAAATTCTGAAATGTCATCTCTATTTGCCAATAACTCTTGTGGAACGCCTAAAGGGTTAACAATGTTTGTAAAATCAGTTTTGAATACCTTGAGGGGTGTAGTTTCTTAGATGGAGTCACTTTTATGGAGTTTCTACTCTAGGGGTGCATCAGGGGGGCTTCAAATGGGACATGGTGTCCAAAAAAAACTGTCTAGCAAAATCTGCCTTTCCAAAACCGTATGGCATTCCTTTCCTTCTGCGCCCTGCCGTGTGCCCGTACAGTGGTTTATGACCACATATGGGGTGTTTCTGTAAACGACAGAATCAGAGCCATAAATATTGAGTCTTGTTTGGCTGTTAACCCTTGCTTTGTAACTGGAAAAAAAAAATATTGAAATGGAAAATATGCCAAAAAAGAGATATTTTGAAATTGTATCTGTATTTTCCATTAATTCTTGTGGAACACCTAAAGGGTTAACAAAGTTTGTAAAATCAGTTTTGAATACCTTGAGGGGTGTAGTTTCTAGAATGGTGTCATTTTTGGGTGGTTTCTGTCACGGATGATCCGCGAGAATATTGAACCGTCCTCCCAATATTATCAATATTACTCTGCCTTATTGATCAGTAGGTCTATTAAACAGTAATTATTTCCCTAGGCCCCAGAACCTACAATTTGATTACTCAGAGCGTCTTCTTATGTGTACCCAGAGAACAACATAGTCCTTTTGTTCAAGTCAGTCAATAGATGCCCAGCAGATAACGCAATTACAGCTGGCTTCCTTAGGTTGACAAAAGAACTTCCCTTTCTGCAGAGATATCACAGCTAGGTGTGAAGACTACACCTGGGGGGAGCCATTTGGTGTCGCTGCCATAAGGGTCTGTAAGCTAGCTTGCTGTAGACAGGCCGGCACCAAGGTTTCCCAGATTGCAACATGAATCGGAGATATGATTTTTACCTTTTTAAGAGAGACCATGCATCTTACGGACGTAAAAATTACATCATAGTGTCACTCAGAATTCACTGGACGTTTACATAGGACAAACATAACTCTAAGAGGTGCCCAGGTAAAGTTATGGTGTTACCCCATCATAGAACCAGTTATAATAGTAATATTTGGTATCCCTGAACTCCATATTTTGTGGGGAATGTGAATATGTGCTTGTTACTTGTGTACAGCGGAGACATCCCGCGATATGGCACATGCCATATTTCAGAACTGACATTCCCCTCAGGAATACAGCCTGCCCCCGCAGGCGGACTCTCAATTCCCCGCCTTGATTCTGAGACCCTTTATAACAAAGACCTAGAATCTGCCAAAGGAGTTCTCCACTTTTAACAACACCTGAAGAGGGCCTCAGCCAGAGAACCCGTGGGCTGAAGGCATATTACACTGGACAAAGGCTTCTTGGACTTTATCCCTGCAATGGACTATTTCACCAACGGACATCTTTTCTGTGGAAACTAAGTATTTTCTTTCTTTTCTCTCTTTTTGTTTATTGGACTATACTTTCCTTTATTATTGTGTTAATAATTACTGTGCATCTTGATAATTTGTATTGTATATAGATATATAATAAATGACCTCCAAGTCATTTCTCTAGCCATATGCCTGTTTTCAAACACTGCAAAAACTTACCCTAGCCTCTCCGAAGAGAAAGCTACTCGGTTCTGTTATCTAGATAGTGGGTTCCTTGCTCCCATAAATTGCAAGGTGGTGGCAGTTAAACTACCCTGTGTGTGGTTCCGGTCGCAGTCCGTCACACGCTTACTTGCGGTCGATCGGCGGTCCACTCCCTGCGCTTTCAGCCTATCGACTGTACGGACTCAAGTTAGACTGTCGGTGTGCTGAAAGTGGCCGGGAGGCCTGTTTGCTTATTGACCACTAGGGGCGCTGTGACGGTTTTGGGACGTATTGTGGCCGCGGAGGTCGCAATACGTCACAGTTTCTATTATATAAGCCTCACAAAGTGACTTCAGACCTGAACTGGTCCCTAAAAATTGGGTTTTTGAAAAGTTCAGAACAATTTCAAAATTTGCTTCCAAACTTCTAAGCCTTGTAACATCCCCAAAATATAAAATATCATTCCCAAAATGATGCAAACATGAAGTAGACATATGGGGAATCTAAAGTAATAAATATGTTTGGAGGTATTACTATGTATTATAGAAGTAGAGAAATTGAAACTTGGAAATTTGCAATTTTTTTTTACAAATTTTTGGTAAATTTGGTATTTTTTTATAAATAAAAATGTATTTTTTTTTTACTTCATTTTACCAGTGTCATGAAGTACAATATGTGCCGAAAAAACAATCTCAGAATGGCCTGGATAAGTTAAAGCGTTTTAAAGTTATCACCACTTAAAGTGACACTGATCAGATTTGCAAAAAATAGCCTGTTCCTTAAGGTGAAAATGAGCCGGGTCCTTAAGGTGTTAAGACGCATAAAAATGGCCCCTGATTTAAAATAAACATTTTTGTGGGAATTTTTCCCAATGATCCCCCTCTGGTATATCACTGTCCATGTTATGGGACTATTTGTGTACTTCTAGTAAGTGTTTGCTGGCTGCAAATATGACCTGAAGGTTTTTCAGGTTCGCCTGCCATTAAAGTTAATGAGACCCGCAGTACGCGAACATTTGATCGCGAACACGTGTTCGCGAATCGTCCTGGCCGATGTTTGTCCATCACTAGTGATGACATACAAGGGACAGTGATGACACATAGGGGGCACAGTGGTGGCATATAGTGGGTTGGGTGATGGCAGACAGGGAACAATGATGGCATATAGGAAACAGTGATGAAATATGCGGCGCCCGGGAGGAAAGATCCAATGGTCGCACTACTGGGGGATTCTCTCAAAGTACATATTTGTCTTGACACCAGTTGCAGTGAAGCAACAAGGGCACAGGGCCCCTTTTAGTGATATGGATGGTACCCAGGGTAGGAATGCCAGAGTGGTGTAGGGTGGCCTTACTGTCCCTTAATGGTGTTTCACTTGTCACGGGTGCTCCTACCTGGATACGCTGGAAGCCTCCCAGAACCGCAGAAAAGGTGTAGTAGTAGTAGTAGGGGATGAAGAATAAATTGAGTCCAGACCTTGTGATGGAGTTGATAACAGCTTGCATCCCTGGATCCGATGAAAGCTGTAATGGCACCGGACGGGGTTAAAAGCAGAGTGTGCTTGGCGTGCATGCTGTACCTGCACTTCCTGGACTTTATGTGGCTGTCATGGCCCATAAAGGGTAGGAACTAGTGTTAGGGACCACTCATGAAGGCGACCTTGACGTGGTGAGTGGCTTATTACGCTTTGGCCAAAATGTACACCAATGCCTTATTCAACATCCAGCATAAAGGCAGGGCAGAGTGCTGGTTACAGAGTGCGATTGCATTTTGTGTTTTTACGTTTGTATCTGTATTTCGCCATAGCAATCTGCACCTGCTAGGGGTTGTGCGGGCTGAATCTTCCATATTTTTTCTTTGTAGTACGTATTGGAGGCGTGGCGATCTCCAAGCAGTCAAGCACACCTGTCCAGTTAATCTGCCCCCTGGAGGCTGGTTTTAAAGTCAGTATAAAACTGAGTCTGCTTATATAGTACCTACCAGTAGCCATTAGGCTCCAGGAGAAGTATATAGTGGGCTCAGCATGCATGTTGGTACTTGCATCCCTGGATCCGATGAAAGCTGTAATGGCACCGGACGGGGTTAAAAGCAGAGTGTGCTTGGCGTGCATGCTGTACCTGCACTCCCTGGACTTTATGTGGCTGTCATGGCCCATAAAGGGTAGGAACTAGTGTTAGGGACCACTCATGAAGGCGACCTTGACGTGGTGAGTGGCTTATTACGCTTTGGCCAAAATGTACACCAATGCCTTATTCAACATCCAGCATAAAGGCAGGGCAGAGTGCTGGTTGCAGTGTGCGATTGCATTTTGTGTTTTTACGTTTGTATCTGTATTTCGCCATAGCAATCTGCACCTGCTAGGGGTTGTGCGGGCTGAATCTTCCACATATCGATGTATCACGCCATTTTTGGGCGTGGTACATTGATGATGAATTTATGATCTGGCAAGGAAACTCATTTGATTTGCAAGATTTTTTTGGAGCATTAAACAATAACTCAAAAATATTAAACTGACATATAAGTTTGAGTTCAGATGTTTGAACAACAAGTGGATGATTTGAAGCAAAGATTTAAAAGTCATGGGTACAGTCATCGTTCAATAAAAAAAAAGCATACAGAAGAGTGAAGACATGCTCTCGTCATGAATTCCTTTTCTCAGAAAGACAGAGGCCAAATGATAACAAAGCAAGAATCATTGCAGGATATCATTCCAGATGGTTTGAAATTAAAGATATTTAAAAAAAAATTTGGCCAGTCCTCCTGACGGATCCAATTCTTGCAAAATATCTCAACTTGGGGCCATTGGTAACGGCAAAGCGCTCTAAATCTCTACAAGAGATTATCTTGTTCTCAGTTTTTTCTTGAAACAAGCTCCCTCAATTTTTCCGGGGGTGGGTACACCAAGGGAGGGGGGGGGGGGGGTCCCATATGGAAAATGCATTGCTTGTCCAAACATGGAGAGAGCCACCTCCTTTCATGACTCGAGTTACGAGAAAATATTCCAAATAACACAATCTCTGACATGTTCAAGTACAGCAGTTGTGTACTATGCGACATGCCCCTGCCCAAAAATGTATGTGGGTTTGACCACACGAGAGTTAAAGGTTAGGGTATGTGAACATGTCAGAGATATTATGTCAGCTATTGATTAGTGATGAGCAGCAGGGGCAATATTCGAATTTGCAATATTTTGCAAATATTTGTTAGAATATTCATCATATATTCGCAAATTCGAGATTATTTTCTTGATGGCGGCAATGTAATATTTGTCTAATACGCTCGAAATACAGGCGTGAGTCACTATAGCTAAATTTTTCAAGCTGCGAGAAGTTTTCTGAGACTGGAGAAAATGGTTGGCACGGCAGAACATTACAATAGCTTTAGATGCAGATAGAGTGCTCCAATATATTTGCGATTGCGAAATCGGCACTAATGATGTGAATATTTTGGCACAATACGTGCAACTTCACATTTTTACAGTTCTGACGACTTATTAGTGATTGGTGCACTAAGTATTGAGAACTTGTGACATCACACACTATGTATTTATGTATGTATGTAGCATACATACATACATACACACAGCACTATGTACCGTATGTAGCAAGTATGTATGGACAGCAGGACCTATCAGCTACACTATATCACTATCTAACCTACACTGACTATCTCCCACTATCTATCTGTATTATATATAAGCTAACTAACTAACTATCTAATGTAATGCCACAGGAAAGCAGAGAGCACAGCAATGACACTGCTGTATTGCTCAGATCTGCAAAATACTGCATACAATGGCTGCTGGGGAGGTTCTTATATAGTAAGGGGTAGGCAACTTTACTATTGGTTTCTAGGGATGTTGCTAAGCTCTGACAAAGACATTGCTGCCTTCTCATTGGCCCACAAGCAAGAAGGGAGGTTACTGATGAAAAAAAAAAATCTTGAATATTTGAAATTACGAATATATATCACAAAATTCTAAATATTCATGAATTCTCGAAGTGCCGATATTTGCGATTAATATTCACTAATCGAATATTCGCGCTGAACACTGCCATTGATGAGAGGGATTTGAGTAATTTGAAACCCATAGCTAAATATTTTAAATCTCATCATGAGTGTAATTTCACAGTTCTGAAAGTTTAAGCCATTGATTGTATTTTGAAAAATGCCCGTGGTGGGGATATCTCAAAAAGATTGGCGCAGCTTGAATGTAAATGGATCTGGAAACTAAATACATTACGTCCAAATGGATTAAATTGATCTACTGGTTTTGCATAATTTTTGTAGGCTATCCTTGGCATCGATTTCCCTGGGTCTCCATTTTTCACATTCTTGTTTTTTATTAATTTTTTATTCATGTGGTTTTTAATTAATCATGATTTTCTAGGGTCATCTATGGGGTTCACATTTTTTTCCACTACACATTTTTTCACTATATATAATGTGTAATATAAATGTAACTATATTGTGGCTCAGTATATTGTACAGTAGTCCTTTTAGGGACAGATCGGTCTGAGTGTTGTTGAGGAACAACAAGGGGGGATGGGATATATTAGTCCAATGGCAGATAAATAGGGGCTTCCAGAGCTCCGAGTTGGTGCAGGTAATTTAACATTTTTCTTTTTCATTTATTAATTTTATTTACATTTTATTATTTTCTATTATTTTTTACCATATTTATTAACATTAATTATATATTTTTGTGTCATTTTTTAATGTTTCATATCATGTTATTAAAAGTAAAGGTGAAGGGATAGGGATATTAGGAGGTGATTCACTTTTAATCATTTATTAACAAAGTGTGCTTTTCACACATATGTTACACTTAGTCTTATTTATTTTTTATATGTACACGTGGTAAGTCACTTAATTTTGATAATATATGATCTAATTATGAATTTATTCAATATTATTATTTCAACATGATTCAATTATACTATATTAATTATTGAACTGGTTTCAATTGGGATTTAAAAAATGTTTCCCCCCCAAAAAAATTACAATTTATTATTATTAATTTGTTATTTTTTAACTTATCATGGACTTAATTACTTAATGAAATTCATATTTTTAAATCATGCATTTATTTATTCTATTCTTTGGTGGCCACTTCCTCTTTCTTTTTCTTTCTGCCCTTGAATCCTGTCCTTTTGAAATATGGTTCACATATTACGTGGCTTACCTATCACACTGTATGACCGCAATCAGTTTTGACATCCGCAATGTAAGCATCCATGCCGGGGGCATGGTCTAGCGACACTGTCTGACGCGATCCTATGCCAACATCATCATCATGTATTCGCTGCGGCGATCATGCGATTTAATCACGGGACCTTTCAGGACCATGTGACTTGCCAGCGTCCTAAGGCACGTTCATTTGTGAGTCTCTATAGAGCCACAGGTTTTTGAGAACAATTATTAAATCATGGTGATTGGTTGGCTGGTGTATTTAACCTGTGTCCTCCAGTGATGACGCCACCCCCAGACGAAGGTACGCCAAAACACACGTCGGGGCTGGCGCCATCCTGAAGGGAGCACAGCATGGGTAACTATTCTTTGTCTAATTGACTTTTGTATGTTCTTATGCAATTGCACTTTATTGGTTTTTACTTCAGTACACTGTGGTCTCCCTCCAGGTGATGCCACTTTTCCCTGGACTTGTATCCTCTTCCTTTTTTCAATTTTTAATATGTATGTCATTTATGTCTTTTGCAATCATGCAATACGGGGGAAAAACTAGACTAACTAACTAAGCTCCTCCCTGTCCTAGAGAGAGCTAGAATGGAAAGAAGGGTTCCATCCTAGGTAAAATAGCTCTGCCATGATTGCCGTCATCTGCTGGTGAACCAGGCATATTACACTTAAACATAAACAGTTGAAATATAATTGATATGCACAGTGTGACGGTCCTGCAATAAATACATACGATAACATTAGGTTAACCAATAACGACAGTAGCAAGGTGCAGAGGTGGTAACGGCAATCTGGGGAGTTACATATACAGTCATGTGAAAAAATTAGGACACCCTTTGAAAGCATGTGGTTTTTTGTAACATTTTTAATAAAAGGTTATTTCATCTCCGTTTCAACAATACAGAGAGATTAAAGTAATCCAACTAAACAAAGAAAACTGAAGAAAAGTCTTTTCAAGATCTTCTGTAAATGTCATTCTACAAAAATGCCTATTCTAACTGAGGAAAAAGATAGGACACCCTCACATGTATTCCCTCTTAAATTGGCTCAGATCTCACACAGGTATATCACACCAGGTGCACATAATTAGTAGATCGTTACTCTGCATGTTGAATGAGGCTTGCCCTATTTAAACCTCAGACATTTAGTTTGGTGTGCTCCTGACTGTTGAAGTGAGAGTGAGCACCATGGTGAGAGCAAAAGAGCTGTCAGAGGACTTCAGAAAAAAGATTGTAGCAGCCTATGAGTCTGGGAAGGGATTTAAAAAGATCTCAAAAGATTTTGAAATCAGCCATTCCACTGTCCGGAAGATAGTCTACAAGTGGAGGGCTTTCAAAACAACAGCCAACATGCCCAGGACTGGTCGCCCCAGCAAGTTCACCCCAAGAGCAGACCGCAAGATGCTAAAAGAGGTCTCCAAAAACCCTAAAGTGTCATCTCGAGAACTACAGCAGGCTCTGGCTACTGTTGATGTAGAAGTACATGCCTCTACAATCAGAAAGAGACTGTACAAGTTTAACTTGCATGGGAGGTGTGCAAGGAGGAAACCTTTGCTTTCCAAGAGAAACATCGAGGCCAGACTGACATTTGCCAGAGATAAAGTTGACAAAGACCAGGACTTCTGGAATAATGTTCTTTGGACAGATGAGTCCAAAATTGAATTATTTGGACACAACAGCAGAGGACATGTTTGGCGTAAACCAAACACAGCATTCCAAGAAAAGAACCTCATACCAACTGTGAAGCATGGAGGTGGAAGTGTCATGGTTTGGGGCTGCTTTGCTGCAGCAGGACCTGGTCAGCTCACCATCATAGAATCCACGATGAATTCTACTGTGTATCAGAAGGTGCTTGAAGAACATGTGAGACCATCAGTTAGAAAATTAAAGCTGAAGCGGAACTGGACCATGCAACATGACAATGACCCAAAACATACTAGTAAATCAACCAAAGATTGGCTGAAAAAGAAGAAATGGAGAGTCCTGGAATGGCCAAGTCAAAGTCCAGATTTGAATCCCATTGAGATGCTGTGGGGTGACTTGAAAAGGGCTGTACGTGCAAGAAACCCCTCAAACATCTCACAGCTGAAAAAGTTCTGCATTGAGGAGTGGGGTAAAATTTCCTCAGACCGATGTCGAAGACTGGTAGATGGCTACAAGAACCGTCTCACTGCAGTTATTTCAGCCAAAGGAGGTAACACTCGCTATTAGGGGCAAGGGTGTCCTATCTTTTTCCTCAGTTAGAATAGGCATTTTTGTAGAATGACATTTACAGAAGATCTTGAAAAGACTTTTCTTCAGTTTTCTTTGTTTAGTTGGATTACTTTAATCTCTCTGTATTGTTGAAACGGAGATGAAATAACCTTTTATTAAAAATGTTACAAAAAACCACATGCTTTCAAAGGGTGTCCTAATTTTTTCACATGACTGTACAGGGGACAATGATGGCATACAGAGGACAGTGATGGCATATAGTGGGCTAAAGGGATGGCATATAGGGGATAGTGATAGCATACAGGGGAAAGAGGCGGCATACAGGAGACAGTGATGACATACAGCGGACAATGATGACATACAGCGGACAGTGATGGCGTACAGAGGACAGTGATGGCGTACAGAGGACAGTGATGGTACATAGTGGGCAGAGTGATGTCATACAGGAGACAGTGAGGGCATACGGGGACAGTGAGGGCATACATAGGGCAGAATGATGGCATACAGGGGACAGTAAGGGCATACAGGGGACAGTGATGGCATACAGGAGACAGTGATGGCATACAGGGGGCAGCGATGGCATACAGGGAGCAGAGTAATAGCATACAGAGGACAATGATGACATACAGGGGACAGTAAGGGCATACAGGGGACAGTGATGGCATACAGGGGCGAGTGATAGCATACATGGTACAGTGGTGGCATACAGGGGGTAGTGATGGCCTGCAGGAGACAGTGATGGCATACAGTGGGCAGTGATGACATACAGAGGACAGGGAAGGCATATAGTGGGCAGTGTGATGGCAGACATGGGACAGGGATAGCATACAGGGGACAGTGGTGGCATACAGGGGACATTGATGGCATACAGGGACAGTGGTGGCATACAGGGGACAGTGATGGCATACATGGAGCAGAGTAATATCATACAGGGACAGTGATGACATATAAACGCAGTGATTCAGCTGCTGCAATATTAACAATGGTTGCATCATGATTCCTACACAGTTAGTCCAAGGATCTGTAATCCTGGTAACTGAATGTCAAAGGCCACACGCAGTCTGTGTGTGGAGTGAACGAACTGCTGATGAAAACTTTACTTCTCTTCTGAAAACAATGCCGTGTCCAAAAGACAGTTCACTGCAGAACAACCTGATGTTACAGTACATGCCGCAAATCCAAATCTGACACAACAAGCAACATAGTAATGTAGTAATGCTGGTCTACAGCGCTTGTTTGATCCCCATAATGAAATAATGGCACCTCAAACTGAAGCGAAATCTCCGCACATGTATGCCATCACTCAGCACAATGATGGCATACAGGAGACAGTGATGGCATACAGGGACAGAGTGGTGGCATATAGGGGACAGTGATGGCATACAGGGGACAGTGATGAAAATCAGGGGACAGAGATGGCATGCAGGGGACCTTGATGGCATACAGGGGACCTTGATGGCATACAGGGGACAGTGATGGTATAAGGGGACAGTGATGGCACACAGGGGGCATAGTGATGGCATACAGGGAGGAGAGTGATGTAATATAGTGGGTAGAGTGATGGCATACAGGTGACAGTGATGGCATACAGGGGACAGTGATGGTATAAGGGGACAGTGATGGCATACAGGTGACAGTGATGGTACACAGGGGGTAGAGTGATGGCATACAGGTGACAGTGATGGCATGCTGGGGGCAGTGAAGCTTTTCCTTGTCCCGGACCTCTGCATTGGAGCTCGCCATGATTATTTCTTTACCTATTTTTATGAACATAGTATAACAATAATGAAGTCTGTATAACCTGTCCGTGTATACCTTCTAACCTCTGTATACCCTCCAAGATGAAGTGGTATATAACTTCTTTATTCCAAGTAATTTCTCTATATGTGTTAAAGGTCAACACCTTTTAACTGTACGCTTTATAGTAACTGCCATGTTTTGAAATTTTGCAGGTTAATAATTCACTTCTTCTTTCCTATTGACATAATGCTGACCCGGGCACCAGGACCCATGTGATGTCAGAGGAACACAAATCTATCTATAAATAGAGAACTTCCAACTTCCCATATTTTGTATTCGAGTAATTGGCCTTAAGTCAAAGTTACTTGTATTGTATCCATCTTTGTCACCTGGAATATACTTGTCTTGTGATCCTGAATACTCAGTAAATTATACACATCAGCAAGAACTCTTGGGGTCTGTAGTGAGTATTTGAAAGACAAACTTTTTAGTGGTGACCCCCGAAGATTCTTCTCCGTGTTCTGAACTTCTGCACTTCCCATCTGGAGGGATCTCAAAATCGTTGATTAAGGTGAGAAAATAACTTTTTCTTTTCTCATTGATATTTTTTGATGAGCAGTGTTGGGTGGCAGAATACAGGTGATAAATGTTAATATGTAGTGTTTTTTCATTGAAAATGTTCTTTCTGGTGTACAAGTTATTAACAGTAATTTTGCAAATAATTTGCAATCAAAATTTAAAGGGCTTCTGTCACCCCCCAAAAGTCATTTTTTTTTGGGGCTAATTAAAATCCTTATACTGCGATTTTTCAATATATAGGGCTCTTACCCTTTTCTGTTGGCTAGTTTCTTTAAAAACGGCACTTTTATAATATGTAAATTACCTCTCTACCAGCAAGTAGGGCGTCTACTTGCTGGTAGCCGCCGCAACCTCCTTTAAAAAAAACGCCCCCTCCTCCTGCTGATTGACAGGGCGCAGCGAGTTCTCTCCTCCTCCTGATGGCCCTGTCTGCAATTCAAATGCCGCGCCTGCACCTCATTCGGTGCAGGCGCTCTGAGAGAAGAACGCTCGCTTCCTCAGCACTCCCTCAGTGCGCCTGCTCCGATGACGTCTTCTCTTTCGGGTTTGGAGGTGACATCATCAGCGCAGGCGCACTGAGGGAGTGCTGAGGAAGCGAGCGTCCTTCTCTCAGAGCGCCTGCGCCGAATGAGGTGCAGGCGCGGCATTTGAATTGCAGACAGGGCCATCCGGAGGAGGAGAGCACTCGCTGGCCCTGTCAATCAGCAGGAGGAGGGGGCATTTTTTTTAAAGGAGGATGCGGCGGCTACCAGCAAGTAGACGCCCTACTTGCTGGTAGAGAGGTAATTTACATATTATAAAAGTGCCGTTTTTAAAGAAACTAGCCAACAGAAAAGGGTAAGAGCACTATATATTGAAAAATCGCAGTATAAGGATTTTAATTAGCCTAAAAAAATAAAATGACTTTTGGGGGGTGACAGAAGCCCTTTAATGTATGTACCGGCCATTTATGCCATTTATGTGGCTGCGATGTTTCATGTTATTTAAAGTTTCATTTCTACTATCTACCCACATACTGTTGGTTATTGAAATACCATGCTTTAGCTGAACTAAACGACTAAACATGGTGTTCCCTGAAGTGAACCTGCAGCGGCGGGTAAACAATTCAGTGACTAAGAAGTTTACCGAAGTGTACTAACCTGACTTCCCATAGTTACATAATGAGTAAATAAAAACAGTAGACCTGAAAAAATTTTCCCCATAGTTTTGTGTTTCAGGGTTCCTGTCACCAACTTTTTTCTAGTGAAATGCTTATTTTTACATAATGTAGCAGCCTGTGAGTCTAGTGCTACTAGTTGGAATGGGTCTTGCATGGTCCCTGACAACTAATGTGCCTCAATGTGAGGAAGACATGACTGTGGAGCCAGTGCAAAACTAACCAGCGATATTTAAATGTCTGCCATGTATTGATATGGGAAATGTCTGACTTCCAAATGTGTTACCTAACAGATTTGACAGTTTGTTTTTTTTGACAGATAAGGGCTCTTTCACACGAGCGGATCCTGTGTGGGTAATCCGCTGTGGAAAGAGAGCCAAGCCGGACATCAGAGACACGGAGCAGTAACATGACTGATAATGCTCCGTGCCTCTGTGACCTTTTTACTACAAAATCACGGTGACAACTTTATCTCACTATGTATATCCAAAGGGTCGGCACTGTTCTCTTGGCGGTTTGGCGGTGCACATGTCAGCGGGCAGCCATCCCAAAAGACAATGTACAAAGGAAACACCGACACTCGCACATGTTGATATTATGGATGCTGGATTTATTCTGTCACATATTACAGCATAGTGACGCGTTTCAGCACATAAGTGCTTTCATCAGACTATTTACATGCATCCTACCATTGGAACTGACGTCACATCATTAGCTCCTCCCATAGCTGGAGTGATGCAGCGTGTAATGTAGCCAGCGAATTGTCCCAAATATAATATAGATAATTTTCGGAAAATCAATTCCGCTGTAAAAAAAAGGGACAAAGTTTTAGACATCATGTGAAATAAAACCACACACATTATATTCTCGGTTTAAACCTTTTGGTTCCATCGTTTGCAATCGATGGATCCAATATGCCTCTCTTTTCAGCAACAATTTATTTCTATTGGCACCGTGGCGAGGTAATGGAACACTCTCAATGACCTGATAGCGCAATTGCGATATTGTGTGTCTCTGTTGATGGAAGTGGTATGGCAGTGGGAGTAATAGATTCCCCTTTCTAATAGTAGATTTACGTTTACTTACTCTATTGTTGATTCTCATAGAAGTCTCCCCCACATACAGCAAACCACATGGAATGTAAATCACAACATACGTGACAGGATAGTCAGAGCTGATATTGGCAGCAATAAATCTGGCCTTAGACAAAGTACACTGTCCTCCCCAGGCAAGGCACATACCCGTGTTTAAATTGTGTTAATTGTTCAAGTGTCATCAACGGTAGCCATCGTGCTCATCCACATTCCGGTAAGCAAATTCCAATAAGGTGCGTCTTCACATGTGATAGTAGATTTGTGATTTACATTCTCAAATTTGTATGTGGGGGAGACCTCTATGAGAATTAAAGATATTTGCTGAAACGTGTCACTATGCTGTAGTATGTGACAGAATAAATCCAGCATCCATAATATCTGGTCTTTGCT
Organism: Bufo gargarizans; assembly: GCF_014858855.1. Lineage (NCBI taxonomy): Eukaryota > Metazoa > Chordata > Amphibia > Anura > Bufonidae > Bufo > Bufo gargarizans. The sequence goes on from NC_058081.1 coordinate 675,446,411, forward strand.
TTGTACAACTTTATCTCACTGTGATTTTGTAGTAAAAAGGTCACAGAGAGGCACGGAGCATTATCAATCATGATCCATGTCTCTGCTGTCCAGAACGAGGCTTGGCTCTCTTTCACACAGCAGATTCCCTGCATGGCATCCGCTCGTGTGAAAGAGCCCTAAAAGTAAAAACTTGAGAAAAAAGAACTCAAAGGCTTATATTTATTTTACAACCAGGTCTAACAGAGAATCAGATCATAGTCCTGTGGACAGAACATCATGGACACCCATGTTACCTCTTCACAAACCTACATTGATGAATTTAACCCCCAGGAATACTTACAGACATTCTTTGTGCCAGAGGAAGGCGTTCTTTTTGGAGAATGGACCGATTTTGCATTACGAAATCTACATGAAACCTTCACTAAAGGAAAGTGATTCAGTCTTCATTGAAAAGGTTGAGCTATGACATTTATAGTGTAGCGCATGATTAATGTACTGCAGTATTTTTTTTATCTAGACAAGGAAAATTCATTTTGCTACCTCTTTATTGCATCTAAATGGGTATTCCAGCCCGAAACATTTATCCCCTCTGTCCTGGGCTAAATGATAAATGTTACAGTATATGGGTGCAGGTCTAAGACTACTAAGACTTCCACCTATTGCTAAAACAGGGAAGGTGGTCCCCCTACCTCCCATGTCGACAGGTTGGAAAAGATTTCAAGGAGCAACAGTTCAGCATGTGTCCTGCTGCTTCTTTCAAAGTATTTAGCACTTTTACAAAAATATGAGCACATGATAGGGGCAATCACAATCAAACAACCATTCAGAAGTCCATGAAAAGCTCTCGATCTCTACTCCAGCAGCAATGTACCTCTCATGATCAGAACCATAGCATGTAAATCATACCATCAAGTCGGTAGCTGTTGCAAACATCAGTAGTTCAAAGAGTCTATATGTCAAATCTATATCCAGGCATTGCCTGGGCAGAATGAAAACATGCATAGATCTGAATTAGGACTCATGCACACGACCATATTTTTTGCAGATAGCACACTGACCCACTCATGCATTTTGTGTGCTGTCTGCATCCGTATGTCTGTTCCATAAGTTATAGAACATGTCCTATTCTGGTCCGTATGGCGGATGGGAATAGTCTGTGTTCCAACACAGGATAAGTCTACTGGATTTCACCATATCCGGCATAGCCAGGTACTTCCGTTCACTGCCGGACCCCATTAACTAATAAGATCCAGAAGGCATCCGACTGGTTTTCAGCATCAGTGGTAGGTTTTGGCTATCCAAAAATCAATACATGCATATTTTTTTTATCCTGCTGAAACCTGATACTCTTGCCGGAAAGCGGATGGATTCCTGCCGAGTTCTATTCTAGTCAATGGGGTCTGGCGTTAAATGGCAGTATCTAGCTACCGTATGTTGGATATAGTGTATTATCTTCTGCCAGAACAGACTTCTGGATTAGCTAGTGCAGATGTGAATGTACCCAAACTAAGACAACCTATCACTGAACATGGATTTTTGCATCTCCCTTTGGTACCAGGCCTGTAACGTATAGCGTACTATCGCTGATTAGGTCACTTATGCCTAAAACGTACCTTTCATTAATTTATTTGATAAAGGGTGTATAGACCAGACATATTTTATTAACAACACACTCAGTAGTCACCTTTGGTCTCTAGTACTAAGGAAATCAGATGGAAATTGCTCAAACAGATGCCAACTGATGCAACAGGATCCATTTATTTTTTTTGTTCTTCTGACGGATCAGAAGAAAGGAAAATGAAACAGTGATGTGAACTCACCCTAACTGTAATGTGTTTTTGTTGTGTTAACGAGTTATTCAAGTCTAAATAATGGTGGATACATCTGTATGATAAAGTTTTGCCGGTAAAAGTAAGGGCGTCAGCATTTATAAGTATAAAAAAGTCTGCCAGATGAGTTTATGCTGTCATTACAGATTTGAAGCTAGACTGCCCATTGAATAGCAGGATATGTTGTTTTTCACCTATTTAGCTGTTTGCATAGACACATAGCTGTACTTTACTGGATTAAAACACTGTTTTTTGTTTTGATCCGATGCTCCATGCCTGAGTTATGTTACTTTGTCTTTATATGAAAATTAGGTCTTTGGTGCTACAAGGACGTCACACCATTATTCTCTAAAGACAGAGAAATCCGTTAAGTGGTGTGGCATCAACTGCACGGCCACTAAATTGGCCAGGTGGGAGTTCAGTTTGTACTCAAGCAGATTACTGGAGTTACATAGTTGTTTTGTAGCTACACATTCCATTATGGATGACTGACTAAGCATGGGAGGAGAAGTGGTCTGAAGTAAATTATAATGCCAACAACACTTTACTGCCTGAGTATGCGGCCTGTCTGCTACAAAGAACAAGGAGAAGGTGTACAATCCTGTTCCAATTGCAGGCCAATTCAATTTCCCTACTGGATTGGGGGACGCTGTATCAAGTATTAGAGAGCTGTAGTGCCTATGTTTGTTTTTGAACGCCCAGAGTTTATTTTGACCCTGTAGATTTTACACACAGCAATCCTTATGTCTGCAAGCACTGTGGAGAAAAATAGCCATAAGGAACATATCCACAATGAATTGCCAGCAGTCGAGCTTGGCCTATGTCTGACACATTTTTAACCTTCACAAACAGTATTTGTGACATCCTCAGTACCCAAGCTGACCACAATAGAAGCACATCTGGTCCAGACATTTTTTTCTTTTGCATGTTTTGGCCGTGTATTGTCTGTGCTCTTTATTGCTGCTGTCGCCACCCTCCTCATCTGATGTTTCCACGTCCTCATTGGCCTCCACCAATACTGTTCTCAGACTATAAATTAATATAGTGGGCTCCTAACCCCCCTCCTAGCTAATTGCTCTGTATTTGCCTCAAGTTCTACTATCACATTATTACCAGTGCCCCTACTTCCACCGCCATGGCTATAAGAGACACTTCTACTATCACCACAAACACAGCTGTCCATTTCAGTCAGCAGTCCTCCTTCTCTGCTTGAACCTACTCCTTATGGCAGTCCAAACGCTAACTGTTCTCACATAAGTCATCAAGAGGAAGACTATAGTGAGTATCTTTCATAGCACTTGGAGTGTTGTTGGCTCTTGTTACAAAAAAAGAAGGCCCTCGACTAGGAGGGGGCATTAAAGACAGATGATAAAAATGAAAAGCTTCTCTGGGGCCACAAGGAGGTAGAATAGGAAGAATGAGCTGAACCCTGACTCCAAGGCACGCTGTCAGACTCATAGGTGACATCAACATCTTCCTACTGTGACGATTAGTGAGCCATTCAGTCCACAATGTCATCCTCTTTGTCCTCAATAATCTGTTGCTCACTAGAAGTGAGAGAGAACTGTGGTCTTCTACTCTTACCGACCCAGATGATTTCTGGGTGTGCTGTTTTCACTACTGCGGCTACCCATATTCTCAATCGACGATGACATGGCACAGGTCTTTTGTTTTTCATTATTATGCCCATTGCCACTAGTCATTTACCAGATATTTTTATGATTTACATTTAAACAATGAGAAGTCAAAGGTTTGGTACAGTGAGTATTAATTGAGGAAAGTTTGCAACAGATTTTTGGGAAAAAAGATGCAACTGGATAACCCCCGGCAACCAAAATATATGCTACTGGTGACACATAAAAATTTGTTTAAATAACGATATCAAATGTGCAACTTTTTTTTTTTTTTAGAAAAAGGCACAATTGTGCAACATCTGCAGCTATATGTATATACTGATGCTGCTAATTACGCTTACAGTTCATTCAGAAAGCCTTCAGACATTTTAACTTTTTTAAATAATTTTGTTATGTTGCGACCTTGTGCTACAATAAAAAAATATATATTTTTCCCATCATTCTTCATTTAGTAACCTATAATGAGAAAGTTAAAGCAGAATGTTTGAAATCTTTACTAATTTATTGAAAGAGAAAAACTAATATGTATAAACAACCCTAAAGAACACAGATTAGTTTGGTACCTATAGCTCCATTAAATTTGTACAGGTTTTTCATCTTTACATTTCAGAAACCATAACTTATATTTATTTATTTTTTCCATTAACATAGCCATACGAGGGATTGTTTTATGCGGGATAAGTTGTATATTTAAAGTTGTCATTTTGGGGTACCTCTACTATATTGTATACGCTTTAATAAATTCAGCGATTTTTTAAATTTATTTTTAGGTTTTAAATATTATGGTGTTCACTGTGCTGTTAAATGACTTGCTAACTTTATTCTACAAATCATTAATATTCTTTAAATATCAAGTTTTATGGGTTTTGATGTGGTTTACTATTTTTTAAAAACTATTTTTTCTGTGGCCATTCCCTGACATCCCATAAATTTTTTTTATTTTTCTGTCAGTGTGTGATGACTCATTTTTTCCAGGGTGATCTGTAGTTTTTATTGAACTATTTTCAGATACAGTACAGACCAAAAGTTTGGACACACCTTCTCATTCAAAGAGTTTTCTTTATTTTCATGACTATGAAAATTGTAGATTCACACTGAAGGCATCAAAACTATGAATTAACACATGTGGAATTATATATTTATCAAAAAAGTATGAAACAACTGAAAATATGTCATATTCTAGGTTCTTCAAAGTAGCCACCTTTTGCTTTGATTACTGCTTTGCACACTCTTGGCATTCTCTTGATGAGCTTCAAGAGGTAGTCACTTGAAATGGTCTTCCAACAGCCTTGAAGGAGTTCCCAGAGATGCTTAGCACTTGTTGGTCCTTTTGCCTTCACTCTGCGGTCCAGCTCACCCCAAACCATCTCGATTGGGTTCAGGTCCGGTGACTGTGGAGGCCAGGTCATCTGGCGCAGCACCCCATCACTCTCCTTCATGGTCAAATAGCCCTTACACAGCCTGGAGGTGTGTTTGGGGTCATTGTCCTGTTGAAAAATAAATGATGGTCCAACTAGGAATAGCATGCCGCTGCAAGATGCTATGGTAGCCATGCTGGTTCAGTATGCCTTCAATTTTGAATAAATCTCCAACAGTGTCACCAGCAAAGCACCCCCACACCATCACACCTCCTCCTCCATGCTTCACGGTGGGAACCAAGCATGTAGAGTCCATCCGTTCACCTTTTCTGCGTCGCACAAAGACACGGTGGTTGGAACCAAAGATCTCAAATTTGGACTCGTCAGACCAAAGCACAGATTTCCACTGGTCTAATGTCCATTCCTTGTGTTCTTTAGCCTAAACAAGTCTCTTCTGCTTGTTGCCTGTCCTTAGCAGTGGTTTCCTAGCAGATAGTCTACCATGAAGGCCTGATTCACACAGTCTCCTTTTAACAGTTGTTCTAGAGATGTGTCTGCTGCTAGAACTCTGTGTGGCATTGACCTGGTCTCTAATCTGAGCTGCTGTTAACCTGCGATTTCTGAGGCTGGTGACTCGGATGAACTTATCCTCCGCAGCAGAGGTGACTCTTGGTCTTCCTTTCCTGGGGCGGTCCGCATGTGAGCCAGTTTCTTTGTAGCGCTTGATAGTTTTTGTGACTGCACTTGGGGACACTTTCAAAGTTTTCCCAATTTTTCAGACTGACTGACCTTCATTTCTTAAAGTAATGATGGCCACTAGTTTTTCTTTACTTAGCTGCTTTTTTCTATTTTGTCTATTCAGTAGGACTATCAGCTGTGTATCCACCTGACTTCTCCACAACTGATGGTCCCAACCCCATTTATAAGGCAAGAAATCCCACTTATTAAACCTGACAGGGCACACCTGTGAAGTGAAAACCATTTCAGGTGACTACCTCTTGAAGCTCATCAAGAGAATGCCAAGAGTGTGCAAAGCAGTAATCAAAGTAAAAGGTGGCTACTTTGAAGAACCTAGAATATGACATATTTTCTGTTTCATACTTTTTTGATAAGTATATAATTCCACATGTGTTAATTCATAGTTTCGATGCCTTTAGTGTGAATCTACAATTTTCACAGTCATGAAAATAAAGAAAACTCTTTGAATGAGAAGGTGTGTCCAAACTTTTGGTCTGTACTGTACATGCAACCTATTGATGATTTTTTTTTTTCAGTGATTACCATGGGTGAAATAATGAGATGATTCAATATATTAGGTAGTTAGATATAAGCAATCAAAAATATATAGATTTTTTTTATTTTATTTATTTATAGAATTAATGTGGATAGTTTTTCTTTTTATTTTTTTAATAGTTTTTATAAAAAAAATACTTTTTTATTTTTTTCACATTTTATTTTCCTTTTTGGCAATATTTGTGGATTACAATGTATAGTTATTCTTATAGGCCCCCAGCTGCCATTACAGCTACTCGGCACCCTGTGATTGTGTTCGCAGGCTGCTAATTGAAAAGCAGAGGGAGCTTTCTCTCTGTCTAATCACTCAGATGATGTGGTCACTATTGACCCTGGTAAACTGACGGGATTGGACGGTTATTGTCAATCCTGGCAGTGATAGCAGGATGACTGTATAAAACCCCATTGTGATGTACTACAGTATTGCGTCACTTCGCTCAGTTATGTAATAGTACGTCATTGAGAGTTAAGTGGTTAAAATGGTCTTTACCCACATGTAGCAGATGTAAGATTCAGATTTTAGACAGTAATTTATTTCCAATAATTATTTTCTAACCCTATATTTAAATATGTTATCTTTTAAGGTGGAGTAAGAGGAGAAACCCTGCTTGATTTTGGCACTGGAGCCACCATTTATCAACTCCTCTCAGCCTGTGAAGTGTTTGATAAAATCATTGCCTCAGATTTCCTTGAACAGAACCACGCGGAATTTCAAAAATGGCTGAACAAGGATCCAGATGCTTTTAACTGGACTCACATCATCAAATGTGTATGTGAGCTGGAAGGAAATAGGTATTGTTTCCCATTTTCAATTATACACCATATTAGTACATTATAAATATGTGAAAGTATATTCATTCTTGCAAGGTACTGTATAGTATCTCCTGATCATTATGAGACCTCAGCACACGTTTTGTCTAGTGACTTTTGTGGGTGCACATCTCCTGACAGGCTCCTTCCACCCGCGGAGTAAATCAATAGCTCATATTAGTGGTTTGGAGACAGCACACCGGAGTCAGCAAGTAGCTTTGTATTCAATCTTTTTTTTACCAGTGGTACAATCTCATGACATTTATTGCTTATGACTCTGGTGTGCTGTCTCCAAACCAGTAATATAAGCTACTGTATAGTATCTCAATATGCACTGAGAATTGTGCAGGGCTAGTCCTTATACAGCCTCCCATCCTATCTGATCACAAAGATATGCAGTATAAAATTGTAAGGAAAAGCCTACGTCTGTGGTCCATATGCTCTTACAGTCTGGTATTTCTTTCCGGTATCAGCTATCTTCTCAGTAACATACTAATAGGCAAATTCATTTTATTCTTGTATGTTTATAGGGAGGATTTCGAGAAAAAGGCTGAGAAACTCCGCTGTAAGGTGAAAGAAATCCTGAAATGTGACGCTTTCAAAAGAAACCCTTATGACCCTGTCATTGTGCCACCGGTTGATTGTCTCCTGTCTTGCTTCTGTCTTGAAGCTCCTTGTAAAGACATAAAGTCATACTGTAGTGTTCTGAAAAATTTCAAGGATTTGATAAAACCTGGAGGTCACCTTTTGATCTTAAGTGGACTGAATGCTACTTATTATCACGCTGGTAAAAAGCGCTTTAGTATAATGAGCTCAAAAAAAGAAGAGCTGGAGATGGCGTTTAAAGAAGCTGGTTATATTATTGAAAAAGCTGCTTATACCTCACGTATTGATAAATCAAGGATAGATGTTGCTGATTATGAAGGTTACTATTTTATTCATGCCCATAAACCAAAGTAAGGCCAAATTCTTCAGCCACCGTTTCTTGGAAATACTGGTATACATCTAAATGTTTTAGCTTTCTAAACATATACCATAAAATAAGCGAGTTGAGTTTGGGTTGTGTCTGAAAACGCAAAGCTAAATAAAAATTTAGATACATTCACCATGCAAAATGGGTGCTCCACTTGGTAACACTATCCATTTATGAAAACAATAGTATATGGTAGCCTTATTTATATGACTGCGATTATATGCTGTCTGGAGGATGAAACTGCAGGAAGCTTGATTTGATTGATAAAGAAAAATGAAACATTTACTTGGAGTCTACAACAACTTAAATGTCTTAAGTTAAATTATAATTAAAGAATATATAGAATTTTTTCTTAAAATGAATGAATTACTAATGGGTACAATTGTGGATATACTGTACTGTACATTTTGTTATTAAACAAGGTGCATTGTAAGTAAAGCATCCTGTATTATTGTATTATACACTATGATCTTTATTAAAGACGATGCGTAATAATAATAATTAGAAATTAGCAAAGTTCTTTTCTTCATATTTCTTATGCTTTTTTAAAATTAAAAAGTTCCAAAAATTGTCCCTAATTTGGGGCAGAAACTTGACAGTATTTACACACTCATGGTATTACTCATGGGTAAAACTGTGGTTATACTGTACATTTCGTTATTAAACAAGGAGCATTGTAAGTAAAGCATCCTGTATTGTTTTATAACAGAAAATTAGTAAAGACAATTATTAATAATAATAATAAGAAGAAGATTAGCAAAGCTTTTCTTATCCCGTAGTATACCAGCCCGTAGCTGTATGGCGCTGGAAACTGTGTCTCAAAACCCAGTATCATAAAGCCTACATGAGGGGGGAGTTCATCTCATATGGTTCTTATGTCAAAAAAAGAGTGCTAAACATACACTCACCTAAAGAATTATTAGGAACACCATACTAATACGGTGTTGGACCCCCTTTTGCCTTCAGAACTGCCTTAATTCTATGTGGCATTGATTCAACAAGGTGCTGATAGCATTCTTTAGAAATGTTGGCCCATATTGATAGGATAGCATCTTGCAGTTGATGGAGATTTGAGGGATACACATCCACGACACGAAGCTCCCGTTCCACCACATCCCAAAAATGCTCTATTGGGTTGAGATCTGGTGACTGTGGGGGCCATTTTAGTACAGTGAACTCATTGTCATGTTCAAGAAACCATTTTGAAATGATTCGAGCTTTGTGACATGGTGCATTATCCTGCTGGAAGTAGCCATCAGAGGATTGGTACATGGTGGTTATGAAGGGATGGACATGGTCAGAAACAATGCTCAGGTAGCCCATGACATTTAAATGATGGCCAATTGGCACTAAGGGGCCTAAAGTGTGCCCAGAAAACATCCCCCACACCATTACACCACCACCACCAGCCTCCACAGTGGTAACAAGGCATGATGGATACATGTTCTCATTCTGTTTACGCCAAATTTGGACTCTACCATTTGAATGTCTCAACAGAAATCGAGACTCATCAGACCAGGCAACATTTTTCCAGTCTTCAACAGTCCAATTTTGGTGAGCTTGTGCAAATTGTAGCCTCTTTTTCCTATTTGTAGTGGAGATGAGTGGTACCCGGTGGGGTCTTCTGCTGTTGTAGCCCATCCGCCTCAAGGTTCTGCGTGTTGTGGCATCACAAATGCTTTGCTGCATAACTCGGTTGTAACGAGTGGTTATTTTATTCAAAGTTGCTCTTCTATCAGCTTGAATCAGTCGGCCCATTCTCCTCTGACCTCTAGCATCAACAAGGCATTTTCGCCCACAGGACTGCCGCATACTGGATGTTTTTCCCTTTTCACACCATTCTTTGTAAACCCTAGAAATGGTTGTGCGTGAAAATCCCAGTAACTGAGCAGATTGTGAAATACTCAGACCGGCCCGTCTGGCACCAACAACCATGCCACGCTCAAAATTGCTTAAATCACCTTTCTTTCCCATTCTGACATTCAGTTTGGAGTTCAGGAGATTGTCTTGACCAGGACCACAACCCTACATGCATTGAAGCAACTGCCATGTGATTGGTTGACTAGATAATCGCATTAATGAGAAATAGAACAGGTGTTCCTAATAATTCTTTAGGTGAGTGTATCTCTCCTCTCACAGCTACGGCGCGCTGGGGTCCAGCAGTCACTGGGTGTCCGCTGCCTGCATTGCAACGCTTAATGTTCCACTTTTCATTCCTCTGTGTTTAACACCTTATTCTCCTCAACGCTTCATGGGGTCCTATAACAATGTGCCCTTAATTCTACCTCATTGCATTCGCCAATCGGGGCTAGAGTATCATCATGATTGCCCCTCTACCTAACGCGAGACTGGGCCGCTGGTGGATACCAGCCTTGCTCCACTTGTTATTCCTTCACTGTTTATATACCTTTTTATTTTGTTCAATCACTGGGTTCCCCGTTTATGTGTAGAGCTGGCAGGCTGCTTGCGCTACATATGCTATGGTTTCACAATGGCCTTATATGAGTTGCACCTCACATCGTTTAATATAAAGGGGGGAAACTCTCCTGCTAAAAGGAGTCAGATGTTTTCCCTACTAAAGAAAGATAAAGAAGAAGTCCTACTACTTTAGGAGACACATTTTTGGCAGGGCCAAGTGCCGTCCCTGTCACTTGGCTGCTACAGGTTATAAGTCCCAGAGGGGCCTCCAAATGAGTCAGTTAAATTGAGGGACATGATTGCAGACCTCCAGGGAAGATACCTTCTACTAAAGGGTCCTATAGGTTACCATATCTATACTTTTTGTAACATTTATGCCCCCAACACTCATACGATTAAATGGCTTAACCAGACTCGCCAAAGTATATCTTTATTTGGAGAAGACTTGAATGTCACTCTAAACCCTGTAGTCAACACATCTTCCTATAGGAGCCCCTTCTCCTTTAGAGCATTAAGTGGTTTGCACAGAGCTCTGGAGGACCTAGCAGTTTTTGAAATCTGGAGACTGCTAAAATCTACTGAGAAGGACTATTCATTTTACTTCACACCTCACAAGTCCTATCATAGACTTAATTGCTTTCTAATCTCTCACCGTATGATCACCATGGTACAGAAAACGTCTATTGGCAATATTACAATTTCTGACTATGCTCCAATGCACTTGCAGTTACAGCTTTCACATCGGAGTTCTCAAGAGTGGACCTGGAAGCTTAACCCTCAACTACTTGACTCGGCACAGAGTAGGGATACTAGCTGCAAACATACTTTGACATACATGCTAACTCTACAGTCAACCAGGCCGCTATCTGGGAGGCTCATAAAGCCTACATCTCATATGGTTCTTATGTCAAAAAAAGAGTGCTAAACATATCTCTCCTCTCCTCTCACAGATAGACAAAAAGGAACATGTCCACAAGAGCACCTTGACCTTGGGGGAGATGGCAGCCCTGACCTCTCTAAGTCAAGAATTGACTTAAAAGCTTGGCACAAGCAATATGCCCATGGAGACAAGGGAGGCAGGGTTATGTCAGCTCTCATCAAGCAAACTAAGGATAGATCCCACATCTTAAAGGTAAAACACCCAGAAGGTTCCTTCGAATCTTTTGTAGAAGCCACAGCTAACGCTTTCTCAGCTTACTACAGCTCCCTATATAACTTGCAACTCGGGGAGTCTGTGGAAGCACTTCATGCCCTATCTGAGCGCATAAACAGTTTCTTAAAGGATTTGGCTCTTCCTAACATCTCTCTAGAGGTACAAAAGAAGCTCTTATCACCTATAATGGAGGAAGAGATTAGGAAGGTGATGCTTACAGTCCCCTCAGGCAAAACCACATAGCCGCATAGCCTACCTATTGCCTATTTCAAGCTGTTCTACCCTCAACTAGGACCCCATCTTACCATATATTTTAATAGCCTCTTAGCTGGCTCTAGGATCACACATCAGGCCTTAGAAACCTACATTAGCATTATACCAAAGGATGGGAAGGATCCTACTCTGTGTTCCAGTTACATGCCCATTTCCTTACTGAACTCCAATGTGAAATTATTTGCCAAGATCTTAGCAGCCAGGATGGCGAATAGCGTTCCTCTTCTAGTCAATTGAGAGAAAGTGAGAATTTTGAGAGGGAGAGAGGGCAGAGACAACTCTTTCAGGGTCTTGCAGGCCATATCCTATGCTAGCAGGACACAGACTGGTCTAACCCTGCTGAGTAGTGAAGCAAAAAGGTGTTTTACCGAGTTGATTGGACTTTATATGAAGGCCGTATTGGCCCATTTTGGCTTCCCGCCAGCCTTTATCCAAGCTATCTCCTCACTTTATGAAGCTCCCACAGCGAGGGTGGAGGCGAATGGAGTTCTATCTACCTCTTTTGCCATTGCCAATGGGACTCGCCAGGGCTGCTTTCTCTCCCCCACTCTCTTTGTCCTAACCCTCAAACCCCTACTACAAGTTATCAAACAAGATCTGGATATTGTGGGCCTTCTGTTAGCAGGCACTGTGCATCATGTGGTGGCCTTTGCTGAGGACCTATTACTTTTCCTTACAGACCCCACATTGCTTTTCCTGCTATAGTTAAGGTTTTTGATAGATTTGGAGAGCTATCCAACTTTAAAATCAACCTAGCAAGCTTTAAAATAGCTTGTTCTTTTCCATTCTCTTGGCCTCCCCACTGTATTACTTACCTTGGAGTTAAAATATCTGGTGATATGTCGCAACTATACTCTCTTAACCTCTTAACTATATCCCACTTATGCAAAAGGTATCTGTCCAGTTAAAAGCCCTTGAAATTCCCATGATGTCATGGATTGGCCAGAAAAATCTCTTGAAGACCTATATTCTCCCAAAATTCCTATATTTATTACAGGCAGCCCCTATCACCCCGTCCGTCGCCTATTCTCACACTTCTCGTGGAAAAGGGCTAAACCACATCTGGCCTTCCCAATTCTGACCCTACCCAAACAGAAAGGTGGCTTTGGACTACCGGATATCAAGGCTTATTATATCACCTCCAAACTCCAGTGCTAGAGGCATTATCTCAGAGGATCGCTCCGCTGGGAATCCAGATCTTTAGGTCTTAGTTGAACCCCACCACTCTATATGACTTGTGGAGGCTGCGGAAAGACTTGGCACGAAGGGCCAGATACCATCCCCTAATTCCCCTAATCGCCACCCTTATCACAGTTAGGAAAACTCTAGGTCAGTTACAGGTACAGTCAAGTTTGTGCTCACCATTGATGTCAGCAAACCTCATACCTTTGAGCGTCCAACAAGATACCTCAGAATTTAAGGGCCTTTGGTCACAACTAGTGTTGATAGCGAATAATCTAATCGCAAATTTTTATTGCGAATATCGGCACTTCTAGAATTCGCGAAGATGTAGAATATAGTGCTATATATTTGTAATCGCGAATATTCTAGACTTTTTTTTTATCAGTAACCTCCCTTCTTGCTTGTGGGCCAATGAGAAGGCTGCAATATCTTTGTCAGAGCTTAGAAACATCCCTAGCAACCAATAGGGAAGTTGCCTACCCCTTTATTATATAAGAAACTTCCCAACATTATATGCGCATCATTAGTGGCGATTTGCGCAATTGCAAAAATAATGACTGGAGATCACGAAATCTAGAATTTGCAAATTTTTTGCGAATACTATGCGAAAAATTAGCTAAATATCACAAAAACAAATATTGCCTCTGCCGCTCATCACTAGTCACAACAACATAATTAGTGATGGATAAACATCGGCCGGAACGGTTCGCGAATGGGATCACGCGAACGCGATCAAAAGTTTGCGAACCACAAGTTCGCGGCGGGCCCCATTCACTTTAAAGGCAGGCGAACCTGGAATACCTTCAGGTCATATTTGCAGCCACTAAATACTTACTAGAAGTGCACAAATAGTCCCACAACATGGAGAGTGACATACCAGATGTATTTTTCGAGTTTGCGATCTCCATTCATTATTTTTTTCAATGCGAAATATCGGCAATGTAATTTTCGCCTATGTGCATGCGCAAAATTGGTGCGGCCTACTACAGCAACTGGGTTTCCACCAGACCGAAGTTGGATGCGATCAGAGAAGATGGTTGGCAACAATTTTCGCGACGTTGAGGAAGAATTTCTGATCACTGTAAGTAATTTGACATTAAAGCATTGTATTTGAATACATTTCACATGCATGTTATAACAATCGCTGTATATGCTGATTGAGTGTTTAAAAAAAGTGCCATTGGGAAAATCCCTAATGATGCGATTTATTTTTTTGCGGTACACACAACTTTTAAGAGGTCTCATGAGATATTAGTGATTGGTACACTGAGTATTGTTGTGAGAACTTGCCACTCCACTACAGACCCCACAAATTAGCCAATAGGCATTCACCTGATAGCACACAACTTTGTAAGATTCTGTGGCTGGAGGGACATTAGGCGGTCACAGGATAAAAATGTAACTGTCGGCCAGTACAGGCCCCAAAAATTAGCCAATAGGCATTCACCTGACAGCAAAGAACCTTGGATTCTGTGGCTGGAGGCACATTAGGCGGTCACAGGATAAAAATGTAACTGTCGGCCAGTACAGGCCCCAAAAATTAGCCAATAGGCATTCACCTGACAGCAAAGAACCTTGGATTCTGTGGCTGGAGGCACATTAGGCGGTCACAGGATAAAAATGTAACTGTCAGCCAGTACAGGCCCCAAAAATTAGGCATTCAATAGACATAAAAGGCCTTTTAGGCCGCTGTATTTACCTAAGACAGGGACCATGATTTGTTCTGGGTGGTGGCGGATATTTGTGGGCTGTCATGAGAAAATTTAATCAAACATGGTCGACTCGTCACATGTGTTGAATTTCTCCAAGATCCATGCCTCATTCATTTCTAGAAATGTGAGGTAGTCCACACTGTCGTTAGCTAAGCGCACTGCTTATCGGTCACGATCTCCCCTGCTGCGCTGAACGTCCTTTCAGACAGGACACTGGACGAATGGCAAGCCAAGAGTTCCATGGCAAATTGTGCCAGCTCTGGCCACAGGTCAAGCTTGCACACCCAGTAGTCCAGGGGTTCATCGCTTCTCAGAGCGTCCACATCGGCCGTTAATCCGATATAGTTGGACACCTGTCGGTCTAAGAGTTCCCTGAGGCTGGATCCAGATGACGGCTATCGATGGGTTGGCAGCAAGAATGATCTCATATCCGAAGTGACCAACATATCTTCAAACCGCCCTCTTCTTCCATGTGCTGTTGGATTGGCACCCGCAACTGTTTCTCTGTTGCCAGCGCCAGCAAAAGCAGAATGCAGCATTTCTAAATGCAAGGCCTGGAAATGCTGCATTCTGACAGCCCTCTCTGATGGTGGTAACATTTCCGCCATTTTGTGTTTGTACAGGGGGTCTAAGTAGGTTGCCTCCCAGTACTGGTTCTTGCCCTTTATGCTTTTTATACGGTGGTCCATCGTCAAACACTGAAGCATGAAGGCCCCCATTTGCACAAAACTGGAAGCGGTGGAGTGGTCTGGCCCCTGCTCATCATCCAGGATAATACCATCCTCGTTCTGCTCCCCCCATCCACGGACAACACCAGGGATCCCAAAAGTGTTTAAAGCATGCTCTTCTTGCTCCTTCTCCACCATGGTACCATCCTCCTCTGACTCCTCTTTAGACTCCTGTTGTTGACTTGTCTCAGATAGAGTAGCCCCCCCTGGGGATTCATATAGCATTGCGACTTCCTCATCTTCCTGCTCCTGCTCCTCGACGGCTTGATCAATGACACAACGCAATGCACGCTTCAAAAGAAGGCGTAAGTTACGATGTCACTGATGGCACCCTGGCTGCGACTGACCAGTTTGGTGATCTCATCAAATGGCCGCAGAAGTCTGCATGCATCGCGCATGAGCACCCACAGGCACAGTGAAAAAAAAGCAAAAAAAAAAGCTCCCTAGAACCTGTCCAGCTGCAGAGTTCATACAGGTAGTCATTAACTGCACGTTCCTGCCGGAGCAGCTTATCAAGCATATACAAGGTGGAGTTCCATCGTGTCGGGCAGTCACAAATCAGACGTCTGACGGGAAGGTGGTGTTGCCACTGAATGTCAGCAAGGCGAGCCATGGCCGTGTAAGATCTTCTAAAATGTCCAGTGATTTTCCTGGCCTGCCTCAAGATGTCCTGGGCCCCGGGGTATTTGGCAACTAATCGCTGCACGACTAAGTTCAGGATGCGTGCCATGCGCGGCATGTGTGTTATTTTGCCCTGTTTCAGCGCGCTTAGCAGATTGTCGCACAGCACTTTACCAACTGTCAAATTGAGCAGGGTTAGCCAATGATCTGCCTGTGACCGCAAAGCTGAAAGGAGTGCAGGACCGGTGTGGCTCTTGACTTCCAGGCACAACAGACGCAGCACAACATGGCAATGTCTCACCTGGCACGTCAAATAGGTTCTGGGGATCTTGGGGGGTGCAGCGGAATAGACGGTAGCAGCAAAAATGGAGGAGTCAGCCGAGGAGGAGAGGGAGGATGGAATAGGAGGAGGAGAAGAAGAGGCAGGCCTGCATGCAATCCGTGGCTATAACACCTAATCTACAAGGGTGCCACGGGTTGCATGCTTGACGGCCGTCAGAAGGTTCACCCAGTGGGCAGTAAAAGTTATGTACCTTCTCTGCCTGTGTTTGCTAGACCACGTGTCTGTGGTCAGATGTATCTTGGCACCGACACTGTGTGCCAGAGATAAATTCACTTGCCGTTGAATGTGGCCATATAGCTCTGGGATGCCCTTCTGGGAGAAATATTATCTCCCGGGGACCTTCCATTGCGGTGTTCCAATGGCCACAAATTTTCTAAAGGCCTCTGAGATCACCAGTTTATATGACAGTAGTTGGCGGGCTAATAGTTCTGACAAGCCAGCGGTCAGCCATTGGGCAAGAGAGTTATCTGGCGTCATCATCTTTTTTCGCTCGAACATTTGGGGCAAGGAAGCCTGCCTTTTGACAGATGAATGCGACGACAGCACGGTGAAAGGTCGAGTGGAAGATAACTGGGAGGAGAGAGGAGAAGGAGAGGAGGCAGGACGGTGAGTGCCGGGAATGTGGCTTTGTGGGTTCTGACGGTGTTGCTCCCACTGGGCTCGGTGATGGGAGGCCAGGTGCCTTCTTAAGGCGGTCGTCCCTAGGTGAGTGTTGGGCTTACCGCAACTTATGTGTTGACAACACAGGCTGCAGATGGCAACACTATTGTCAGCAGCGGACACATTAAAAAAAGCCCACACTGCAGAGTCATGTGCCGGAGTCCTGCAAGCGCCAGATGTGACCGTGCATGGTGGATGTTTCATTCCAGATGCATTAGCAGTCTGCTTTTTGCCTCCTGTGCACTGTAAGTCCTGCCTGCTTCTCCTCCTTCTCCTCCCTATCTGCTGCTCCGTCTCTCCCTCTGAACTCCCCTCTAGAGATGAGCGAACTTCTGTTTTAAGTTCGGCGTCTAAAGTTCGGCTTCCGGTTAGCGGAGAATCCCGATCTGGAACCGGATATGGATTCCGACTTCCGTTGTGGTCCGTGGTAGCGGAATCAATAATCGGCCATTATTGATTCCGCTACCACGGACCACAACGGAAGTCGGAATCCATATCCGGTTCCAGATCGGGATTCTCCGCTAACCGGAAGCCGAACTTTAGACGCCGAACTTAAAACAGAAGTTCGCTCATCTCTACTCCCCTCCTCTTCCTCTCTTGTGGGCACCCACGTGATGTCCATCAACACATCATCATCAGATTCGTCACCTTCACCACCACTGACATTAGAGATCTCGGAGTAGGCAGCAACAGCGGGGCCGACCCTCCTTGGGATGATCTGGGTACTGTCATCAGACTGCTAGGTGGCGACCGTTGATACCTTCTCTTCCTGATCCGATGGTAAGGTCTTGGAATGTATGGGAAAATAATTCCTCTAACTCGAGCGGAGGGGATATGGTGGTGGGGGTGGTGGTGTCTTTGGGGGTGGACACAGCAGAGAGTGAAGAGGGTGCAGGTAGAGAGGATGATGAGGGTGCAGAAGCGGAAGGCTGAGTAAGCCACTCAATCAAGTCTGGTGCGTCCGTTGACGTAATCGCATGCACCTTCTACAACTTCCCACTTAGGCTCCAGCCTGGTGGACCTGCCTGACCCCTACCAACCCTGCGAAATGTCCTGCCTCTTCCTCTGCCTGTCATTTTCAAAATGACCCTGTGACAAAAGTCCCTATAGAAGAGCAGTATTTGTGGAATAAGGTATATCACACCTCTGCCTCAATCAGGTTTTTTGTGGGGGCAACTGGTAAATCACACCACAGTAGAAATTATTTCTTCAAATAGTGTTTTTGACTCTGTGTAGATGCGGTAACTCAGCAAAACTGCAGACAAATGCTTCTCTACCTCAATGCACTATATACAACGTATATTATTGGTATGACAAATCACTGCTTCAATCAGTTTTTTTGGGGGGCAACTGGTTAATAACACCAGTAGAAATTATTTCTTCAAATAGTGTTTGTCACTCTGTGTAGATGCAGCAACACAGCAAAACCGCAGACAAATGCTGCACTACCTAAATGCACTATATAGGATGTATATTATTGGTATATAAAATCCCTGCTTCAATCAGTTTTTTTTTGGGGGGGGGGGCAGCTGGTAAATCATACCAATAGAAATTGGTTCATCAAATAGTGTTTTTCACTCTGTGTAGATGCGGTAACGCAGCAAAACCGCAAACAAATGCTGCACTGCCTAAATGCACTATATAGAAAGTGTATTATTGGCAAATAACACCCCTGCCTCAATCAGTTTTTTTTGGGGGGGGGGCAACTGGTAAATCACACCAGTAGAAATTATTTGTTCCAATAGCGTTTGGCACTCTGTGTGGCTGCAGTATCACAGCAGAACCGCACACAACTGCTGCGCAGTACAATTGCACTATAATATACTTTCTATGTTAGAAAGCATATTATACAGTCAAGTCCATAAATATTGGGACATCGACACAATTCTAACATTTTTGGCTCTATACACCACTACAATGGATTTGAAATAAAACAAACAAGATGTGCTTTAATTGCAGACTGTCAGCTTTAATTTGAGGGTATTTACATCCAAATCAGGTGAACGGTGTAGGAATTACAACAGTTTGCATATGTGCCTCCCACTTGTTAAGAGACCAAAAGTAATGGGACAATTGGCTTCTCAACTGTTCCGTGGCCAGGTGTGTGTTATTCCCTCATTATCCCAACTACAATAAGCAGATTAAAGGTCCAGAGTTCATTTCAAGTGTGCTATTTGCATTTGGAATCTGTTGCTGTCAACTCTCAAGTTGAGATCCAAAGAGCTGTCACTATCAGTGAAGCAAGCCATCATTAGGCATAAAAAAACAAAACAAACCCATCAGAGAGATAGCAAAAACATTAGGTGTGGCCAAAACAACTATTTGGATCATTATTTAAAAAAAGGAACGCACCAGTGAGCTAAGCAACACCAAAAGACCCGGAAGACCACGGAAAACAACTGTGGTGGATGACCAAAGAATTCTTTCCCTGGTGAAACAACAGTTAAAACACTCTCCAGGAGGTAGGTGTATGTGTGTCAAAGTCAACAATCAAGAGAAGACTTCACCAGAGTGAATACAGAGGGTTCACCACAAGATGTAAACCATTGGTGAGCCTCAAAAACAGGAAGGAAAGATTATAGTTTGCCAAACGACATCTAAAAAGGCCTTCACAGTTCTGGAACAACATCCTATGGACAGATGAGACCAAGATCAACTTGTACCAGAATGATGGGAAGAGAAGAGTATGGGGAAGGAAAGGAACTGCTCATGATCCTAAGCATACCACCTCATCAGTGAAGCATGGTGGTGGTAGTGCCATGGCGTGGGCATGTATGGCTGCCAATGGAACTGGTTCTCTTGTATTTATTGATGATGTGACTGCTGACAAAAGCAGCAGGATGAATTCTGAAGTGTTTCAGGCAATATTATCTGCTCATATTCAGCCAAATGCTTCAGAACTCATTGGAAGGCATTTCACAGTGCAGATGGACAATGATCCAAAGCATACTGCAAAGGCAACCAAAGAGTTTTTTAAGGGAAAGAAGTGGAATGTTATGTAATGGCCAAGTCAATCACCTGACCTGAATCCGATTGAGCATGCATTTCGTTTGCTGAAGACAAAACTGAAGGGAAAATGCCCCAAGAACAAGCAGGAACTGAAGACAGTTGCAGTAGAAGCATGGCAGAGCATCACCAGGGATGAAACCCAGCGTCTGGTGATGTCTATGCGTTCCAGACTTCAGGCTGTAATTGACTGCATAGGATTTGCAACCAAGTATTAAAAAGTGAAAGTTTGATTTATGATTATTATTATGTCCCATTACTTTTGGTCCCTTAAGTGGGAGGCACATATGCAAACTGTTGTAAATCCTACACCGTTCACCTGATTTGGATGTAAATACCCTCAAATTAAAGCTGTCTGCAGTTATATCACATCTTATTCGTTTCATTTCAAATCCATTGTGGTGGTGTATAGAGCCATAAATGTTAGAATTGTGTTGATGTCCCAATACTTATGGACCTGACTGTAAGTATATTACCCCCCTCAGTATGTCACACCTATCGATAGCACACCTATACCAGTTCTTCAAAGGACTTTTGTGGCCCTATTAGCTAGCGATTTGTGTCCCTAACAGTCTGTCCCTGCTCCACACAGCAACCTCTCCCTACACTGGCAAAAGACTGAATGTAAAATGGCAGCCAGATCAGGTTTATTTATAAGGTAGGGGGTATTTCCATGTGCTGAAACATCTCAATTGGCTGTCCTGTACCACCTGATGGATGTGTCATGGGTCAAAGTTCTTCACAATGTAAAAGAATATGGCTAGTGCGAATAACGCCATATGTTCGCATGTTCAGAGAATTGAGAATGCACAAAGTTCACCGCAAAATGACCGCTGGGTGGACCGCAAGGCCATCTCTATACATAATGTCTCGGTTGGGGACTTGCTGGCAGGCAATAAAATACCCTTCTTTGACTCTATGAGGTCGAAGTTTTGTCTGGATGGCTGGACGTACTTACATTATGCACACTTTTCTAAGATATGTCGGCTCTTCATGTCCAAATACACCCCTAGGGAGCTAGATTGGTTTGAGACTTTATTATCCCTTCCCCAGACCCCTGGACATCTACTGTCCTCCCTATACCAATGAGAGCTCCAGCTAAACCACCCTATCTGCTCTCATGGGAGAGGGACCTCAACACCTCATTCACAGATCAGGAAACCAGTAAGATTTTGGATCTCGGATCATATGGATAGAGATTGTCTTGAGGTTCGCCTGGTGGTCGTTTCGAGGCGAACTTTGCTTATGTCCACTGGCGCCTTATTCTTTTACATTGTGAAGAACTTTAACCCATGACACATCTATCAGGTGGTACAGGACAGCCAATTGAGATGTTTCAGCACATGGACATACCCCCTACCTTATAAATAACCTGATCTGGCCGCCATTTTACATTCAGTCTTTTGCTAGTGTAGGGAGAGATGTGTGGAGCAGGGACTGACTGTTAGGGACACCAACCACTAGCTAATGGGGCAAAAAAAAAGTCCTTTTAAGGACTGGTATAGGTGTGCTATTGATAGGTGTGACATACGTACTGAGGGGTGTAATATACTTATAATATACTTTCTAACATAGAATTGTATAGTGCGGCAGTTGTGTGGGGTTCTGCTGTGATACTGCAGCTACATAGAGTGCCAAAAGCTATTGGAACAAATAATTTCTACTGGTGTGATTTACCAGTTGCCCCCCCAAAAAAACTGATTGAAGCAGTGGTGTTATATACCAATAATATACTTTCCATATAGTGCAGTTGGGTAGAGCAGCATTTGTTTGCGGTTTTGCTGCGTTACCTCAGCTACAGATAGTGACAAACGCCATTGGAATAAAATATTTCTACTGGTGTGATATACCAGTTGCCCCCCCAAAAAATTGATTGCAGCAGGGGTGTTATATACCAATAATATACTTTCTATATGGTGCATTTGGGTAGTGCAGAATTTGTTTGCGGTTTTGCTGCATTAATGCAGCTACACAGAGTGTCAAACGCCATTGGAACAAATAATTTCTACTGGTGTGATATACCAGATGCCCCCGCCAAAAAAGTGATTGAAGCAGGGGTGTTATATACCAATTATATACTTTCTATATAGTGCATTTGGGTAGTGCAGCATTTGTTTGCGGTTTAGCTCCATTACCTCAACTACAGATAGTAACAGAGGACATTGGAACAAAAATTTTCTACTGGTGTGATATACCAGTTGCACCCCCAAAAAAGTGATTAAAGCAGGGGTGTTATATACCAATAATATACTTTCCATATAGTGCTGTTGGGTAGAGCAGCATTTGTTTGAGGTTTTTCTGCGTTACCTCAGCTACAGATAGTGAAAAACGACATTGGAACAAATAATGTCTACTGGTGTGATTTACCAGTTGCCCCGCCAAAAAAAGTGATTGAAGCAGGGGTGTGATATACCTTTTTCCACAAATACTGCTCTTCTATAAAGGCTTTTGCCACAGGGTAATTTTGAAAATGACAGACAGTGGAAGAGGCAGGCCATTCGGAAGGGGTGGTAGGGGTTGGGCAGATGCACAAGCCTAAGTGGGAAGTTGCAGAAGGTGTGTGCGATTACAAAGGACACACCAGAGTTGATTGAGTGGCTCACTCAGCCTTCCGCTTCTGCAACCTCCTTATCCTCTCTATATGCACCCTCTTCACTCTCTGCTGTGTGCACCCATAAAGACACCCCCATCTCCTCCAATCGAGTCAGAGGAATTATTTTCCAATCCATTACAAGACCTTACCAATGCTCAGCCATTCTTGGCATCGGATCAGGAAGAGGAGGAATCAACGGTTGCCACCTAGCAGTCTGACAACAGTACCCAGATCAGCCCAATGAGGGTGGTCCCCACTGTTGCTGCCTACTCCGAGATCTCTAATGTCAGTGGTGGTGAAGGGGACGGTGATGATGTGTCTATGGACGTCACGTGGGTGCCCACAAGAGAGATAGTGGAGGGGAGTTCAGAGGGAGAGAGGGAGCAGCAGATAGGGAGGAGAAGGAGGAGAAGAAGGCAGATCTTACAGTGCACAGGAGGCAAAAAGTAGACTACTAATGTATCTGGTATGAGCCATCCACCATGCACGGTCACATCTGGCGCTCCTAGGACGCCGGCACATGAATCCGCAGTGTGTTTTTTTTTTTTAACGTGTCCGTTGCTGACAATAGTGTTGCCATCTGCAGCCTGTGCTGTCAACGCATAAGTCACGGTAAGCCCAACGCTCACCTAGGGACGAACGCCTTAAGAAAACACCTGTCCTCCCATCACCGAGCCCAGTGGGAGCAACACCGTCAGAACCCACAAAGACACACTCCTGGTGCTCCACGTCCTGCCTCTTCTCCTTCTCCTTCCCCTTCTCCTCTCTCCTCCCATTTTTCCTCCACTCCACCTTCCACCGTGCTGTCGTCGCGTTCATCTGGCAAAAGGCAGGCTTCCATGGCCCAAATGTTCGAGCGAAAAAAGATGATGACGCCGGATAACCCTCTTGCCCAACGGCTGATCTCCATCTTGTCGGAAATGCTAGCACGCCAACTACTGCCATATAAATTTGTGGACTCGGAGGCCTTTAGAAAATTTGTGGCCAATGGTACATTGCAATGGAAGGTATCGGGAAGGAAATATTTCTCTCAGAAGGGCATCCCGGAGCTATATGGCCACGTTCAGTGGCAAGTGAATGTATCTCTGGCACACAGTGTCGGTGCCAAGATAAATCTGACCATAGACACGTGGTCTAGCAAACACGGGCAGGGAAGGAATATAACTTTTACTGCCCACTGGGTGAACCGTCTGACGGCCGTCAAGCATGTAACCTGTGGCACCTGTGTAGATTTGGTTTTACCGCCACAGATTGCATGCAGGCCTGCCTCTTCTTCTCCTCCTCCTACTCATCCTCCGTCTCCTCCTCGGCTGACTTCTCCTTTTCCACTGCTACCGCCTCTTCAGCTGCCCCCAAAGCTCCCCAGAACCTATTCGACTTGCCAAGTGAGACTTTGCTATGCTGTGCTGCGGATTTAGTGCCTGGAAGCAAAGAGCCACACTGGTCCGGTACTTCTTTCAGCTTTGCAGTCACAGACCGATCAGTGGCTAATCCCGCTCAATTTGACAGTTGGTAAAGTGGTGTGCGACAACGGTGCCAATCTGCTGAGCATGCTGAAACAGGGCAAAATGGCACACGTCCTGAACTTAGTCGTGCAGATATTCGTTACCAAATACGCCGGGGTCCAGGACATCTTGCGGCAGGCCAGGAAAATCTCTGGCTATTTTAGAAGATCTTACATGGCCATGGCTCGCCTTGCTGACGTTCAGGGGAGACACCACCTGCCCTTCAGACGTCTGATCTGTGATTGCCCGACGCAATGGAACTCCACCTTGTTAATGATTGATAGGCTGCTCCAGCAGAAACATGCAGTTAACGACTACCTGTATGAACTCTGCAGCAGGACAGGTTCTGTGGAGCTTGTTTTTTTTTTTCACTGCGCCAGTGGCTGCTCATGCGCGACGCATGCAGACTTCTGCTGCCATTTGATGAGATCACCAAACTAGTCAGTCGCAGCCAGAGCGCCATCAGTGACATCGTACCTTATGCTTTCTTTTTGGAGCTTGCATTGTGTTGTGTCATTGATCAAGCCGTCGAGGAGCAGGAAGATGAGGAAGTCGCAATGCTGGATAAATTCCCAGGGGGGCTACTGCATCTGAGACAATTCAACAGGAGTCTGAAGAGGAGTCAGAGGAGGATGGTGATGGGGCAGAGGAGGAGCAAGAAGAGCATGCTTTAAACATTTCTGGGATCCCTGGTGTTGTCCATGCCTGGGGGGAGAAGACCAAGGACGACATTATCCTGGATGATGAGCAGGAGCCAGACCACTCCACTGCTTCCAGTTTAGTGCAAATAGGGGCCTTCATGCTCCAGTGTTTGAAGAGGTACCCCTGCATAAAAAGCATAAACGCCAAGGACCAGTACTGGGTGGCAACCTACTTAGACCCCCCCGGGTACAAACACAAAATGGCGGAAATGTTACCACCATCACAGAGGGCTGTCAGAATGCAGCACTTCCTGCTTTGCTTCGAGAAATGCTGCATTCTGCTTTTGTGGGCGCTGGCAGAGGAATTTCCAGTCACAGAGAAACAGTTGCGGGTACCAATCCAATAGCGTATGCAAGAAGAGGGGGGGTTTGAAGATGTGTTAGTGACTTCGGATATGAGATGATTCTTGCAGCCAACCCATCGACAGCCGTCCTCCGGATCCAGCCTCATGGAACGCCTAGACCGACAGGTGTCCGACTACATTGGGTTAACGGCCGATGTGGACGCTCTGAGAAGCGATGAACCCCTGAGATAAAATCTAAAATTTGGAAAATCGCTCCAGACGGAGTAATCTTCGCATTGTGGGGCTACCTAAATCGATTCCCTTAAATCAGCTAGCGCAAATCTGTGCTGTGGAACTTCCCCAAGCTTAGAGAGTTATAATAAAGATTCATTATTCTGGTTTTAAAGATATCAGCAAGTCTAACCAGAAAAGTGCGAAAAAAGTGAAGTCTAGAGTGTTGATATGCTGGTTTTTAATATGTCTTATTTTAAGAAGCAAGATGTTATGAGTTGGGAGGGGGGGAAGGGGTTATTAGTTTTGTTCGGCTCCATGGTCATGGGATGTAGAGGCTCTGTAGAAAAAGAAAAATAATTACTAGTGTCTAAAATGACAGTTTGTACGCCTCCTCTGGAGAATCTTCCCTGCATAATTCATAGTAATATAGAAACATGAAAATTGTGACATGGAATGTCAAGGGCCTGAGAGCCCCACAGAAGAGGGTTTAGATTCTCAGACATCTTCGGAAACTGGGGGCGGACATTGCGCTCCTGCAGGAGACCCATCTAGAGGAGGCGGACTTTTGGCAAATGAAACGCCTTTGGGTAAGCCAGGGTTTCTCAACTCTGGTCCTCGGGACCCACCTACCAGTCTGGATTTGAGACTATCCCACAGAATCACTTACCTGTGGTAAGTCCTGATGCATTGACACTAATTATATCACCTGCTCAATACTAAGGAAATCCTGAAAACATGACTGGTAGGTGGGTCGCGAGGACTGGAGTTGAGAAACCCTGGGGTAAGCCAAGTTTTTGGGTCCTCATCAGACGGCAGAAAAGCAGGGGTACTGATCCTAATAAGCAGAAGGCTGCAATATAGAGTTATCTTGACCCACAGTGATGACAAAGGCAGATTGATAACAGTTAAACTTAAAACTGATGCAGGGGAGTTGACTATATGGTAATGTGCCGGGGCGTCTGTATACGAGAGGTCAAAAGCGTAAGTAGCTTTGTGGATGATTCTGAACTGCATCTCCCTCCAAGTTTCACTTTGAATAGCTTGCCTCACCCTTTTCATACCTGCTCTAATTTTAGCTGTTAGTTTATTGTCCTGTAGCGCTAGCTCCCATTTCTTGAAAACAGTTTCCACCAGTGGGATGGAATGAGTACTTTGGATTCTATGGTATAAGTCCGAGAGTGCACCCATCTCCCCGTCACGGCCCATCAAAGCATCGAACCACAGGAGCCTCTCCTTTTCTCCCATTTTCCCTCCCTGTTTCAAACAATATGTTGTTATATGTTTGTATGGTAGGAAATGGGATTGTGGCAATTGGAGTTTAGATTGAAGATCTCTCCACGGCATTATCGCAAATGTAGAAAATGTATCCCCTTAACCCCGATCACTGGTGATATGTCTCCACCTGGGTCCAAAGGAATATAATGAAAAATTGTTGTGGAGAGAGGTGCAGCTCAAACCCCCAAGTGGTCTTAATGTAGGTAATCACATCCATCCACAACTGGGACAGGTCTGGACAACTCCACAAGCCATGTAATAAGTTATCTTTTTGTAGGTGACACTTCGGGCAGTACCTGAGGTAATGTGCCGGGGCGTCTGTATACGAGAGGTCAAAAGCGTAAGGTCTAAACGGTCTAAGGTCTAAAGGGTAAACCAGCATATCAACACTCTAGACTTTACTTTTTTCACACTTTTTCTGGTATCTGATGGGGTCTGACTACGCTTTTGCGGCGAGCAGGTAAACGGAGCAGAGAAGGCAGCACTCGTATGACCACTGCCTTCCGTTCAAACAGCTGATTGGCGAGAGTGCCGAGAGTCAGCCCCCTGCTGATCTGATATTGATGAGTCCTATCCTGAGGATAGATCATCAATAGTAAAAGGTGAACAACCCCTTTAAAGACATAGTTTGGTGGCTGCTGATGCATTTCCTAGTAACATTTTACGCCAGACTTTCCTCACAACATGAAGGGTAGGATGTTTCTCTTGTCTTGATTGCGTCAACTGTCGTCTTATGATTAAGGGGTATCTGTTTGTGCATCCGGACACGGGTTCTACATTAAACATTATTTGATTTGTAATTCCGAATTTGTCATATACTTACTTTCCTGCCCTTGCAATATGTGGTACATAAGTAAAACATCTTTAGATTTTTAAACAAGACTAAACCAACATCGGTATACAATCCGTAAAAAATGATTGGACCTACTAGTTTCCAAACATTTTGTGGAACAAAAACATAGTGAGCATCATTAAAATTTTCACATTATCAATCACGTCCCCCCTTTGAGGAGAGGAGGTGATAGAGGTTGTTTATTGAGCAGAAAAGAACTACAGTGGATACACAAATTAAGTTCTCTCAGACCTAATGGTCTGAATGCAGACTTTAAACTTAGCGTGTTGTTATAAGTGAGCTTGCCCCGATTCGCTGCCTATATTCACACATCTGTCCCCTGTGTTAAATTAGCTGTGTAAGATTTATAGACATAGGACTATATACATAATTTTTCTAGGATCTTTTTTTCTTTTTTAGCTTTTATGTTAAAATGGTGTTAATCTCACGTGCTTTCCTTTTTTGCAGCAGTCCTAAAAATAGGAAGATAGGTCCGTACTTCCTATAGTCCAAATTAAAATAATAGACATATTAGGTCCGCGCTGAACTTTTAAAATAGAAGCTTGCACAAAAACTACTAATTCCATAGGTGGATCCTTCGCTTGATCTTCTTTCAAATATCACCACCTTTTCAATCTCTATACCGACCAGCACCAAGCTTGTTAATTTCATCCACAGTATACAGATCGACCAATGATATCCTTTTTCCACATACCCCTTAAAAGAGGAAACCAACATAGAGCAGACCCGTGGGTAAAAGTGCACAGTGTGCTTTATTACAACAAGCCCCCTGGGACGCCTGCTGTGGTTGGTCTTCCACCTCCTCAAAGCCACCTTCCTCCTCTGACTCCTCTTCTTCAGACTCCTCTCTCTGCGTTGCCTCTCTCTGCGTTATTATAAGGTGTGTTAAGTAGTACTATTCCTATCAGTTTAATTCCTGTTACGTCCCCTATCAGGGGACGTGTATATGGCATCGATTTTTGGAACCGGGAGATGGAAAAAGATGTTTGGTCGGTCCTCCTACTTCAAATTTGGGGCACTGCACGTGCAATCTAATGTGCCACCAGATGTGAGCGCTGTGTAAAGTAGTACTATTCCTATCAGTTTAATCCCTGTTATGTCCCCTATCAGGGGACGTGTATATGGCATCGATTTTAGGAATCGGGAGATGGAAAAAGATGCTTGGTCGGTCCTCCTACTTCAAATTTGGGACACTGCGCGTGCAATCGAATGTGCCACCAGATAGGAGTGGTGTGTTAAGTAGTACTATTCTTATCAGTTTAATCCCTGTTACGTCCCCAGTTCATCAGTTTAATCCCTGTTACGTCCACAGTTCACAGTGAGTAGCCACCAAACACTTCACTTAGCCCCAGATCACCCCCCAGCACCCCAATTAATCCCTTGATCACCTCTTGATCGCCCCTGTCAATCACCTAGTGAAAGGTTTTTTTAAAACTGGTATTGACTGTTAGGTTTTAGGATAGTTTAGGCCCCTTGGTTAGGTAGTTAGCAATCGTTTAGCGCCCAGCCCACCGCACCGCACTCACTGATTCGCTGATTAGCGTATCGCTAATTAGCATTTGTACTTTTATAGTATCTGTAGGTGATCATAACTAATCACAGTCAGATCTATAATAGTATTAGTGTCACCTTAGCTCGCCCTCCACCCAAAACGCAGTGTTTGCCCAAACAGGCCTGATCGGTCGCTCACACATGCGTTCACCCACGCCCACCCTGCCGCAGTGACAAAAACATTATTTTTTTTGATCACTGCACAATCACTTTCCAAGCGCTGCGGCGATAAAAAAA
This sequence comes from Bufo gargarizans, assembly GCF_014858855.1. Taxonomy (NCBI): domain Eukaryota; kingdom Metazoa; phylum Chordata; class Amphibia; order Anura; family Bufonidae; genus Bufo; species Bufo gargarizans. Next base: position 675,475,619 of record NC_058081.1, read on the forward strand.
TCAGTTTTGATATTTTTTATCAATCGCAGCGGCCTATGGTACTTCGCTAGCCTCCCATTTGTAAGACAGGCTTGCTTTTTTTCTTGGGTAGTCTCAGGGAATACCCCCTAAATTTTGTAGCCCAAATGTCAAACAAGGGGTATTCCTCTGAAGAGGCCTACAGGCTTCTGACCCAGTCGGATGAGGAATGGGAACCCTCATCTGACGAATCCAGCGGGTCAGAATATGAACCTGTAGAAAGCAGTGGCAGTCTGACCCAAAGTTCGAACGAGGAGGTTGAGGCGTACCCGGCCCCGCGTTGCTACACCACAGGTTGCGCAGGATTCGCTTCAAGGGCAGCAGAGTGGGGCTGGCGCTGTCAGATATACACCAGACATACACCAGCAGCGCAGCCCACCCTGGACCTAGTACAAGCACTGCCGTACAACATGGTGAAGTGGCGAGCACTAGAAGGGCAGTTGAAGCTGGTACGGTGGCACGTGCAATAGTTACCCCGTCGCAGCCACTGCACAGACAGGCCCGTAGAGCCCTAGAGTCCCTGAGGTGCTGGCAAACCCTGATTGGCAGTCCCCAACTTCAGCCGCACCATTAGTTCCCCCTTTCACCGCCCAGTCTGGAGTTCGGGTTGCGACAGCTAAGATCGGTTCGGCCCTGGGATTTTTTTAGCTGTTTTTGACTGCGGAGCTCTTGGACATAGTCGTGGCAGAAACAAATCGGTATGCCACTCAATTTATAGCGGCCAACCCGGGAAGCTATTATGCCCAGCCTTTCCGGTGGAAACCCGTCCAAGTTTCCGAATTAAAAAAAATTCTGGGCCTTCTCCTCAACATGGGTCTAACCAAAAAGCATGAATTGCGGTCATATTGGTCCATGAATCTAATTCATCACATGCCCATGTTCTCTGCTGCCATGTCCAGGGCACGATTTGAGGCCATCCTGCATTTCCTGCACTTTAGCGATAACACCACCTCCCGTCCCAGAGGCCACCCAGCTTTTGACCGGCTCCACAAAATTCGGCCCCTTATAGACCACTTCAACAACAAATTTGCAGATTTGTATACCCCTGAGCAAAACATCTGCGTAGACGAGTCCCTTATACATTTTACCGGGCGCCTTGGCTTCAAACAATACATCCCAAGCAAGCGCGCCCGGTATGGGGTCAAATTGTATAAGCTCTGTGAAAGGGCCACAGGCTATACCCACAAATTTCGGATCTATGAGGGTAAAGATCAGACCCTGGAGCCGGTCGGTTGCCCTGACAACCTGGGGAGCAGTGGGAAGACAGTCTGGGACTTGGTGTCATCCTTATTTGGCAAGGGGTACCATCTTTATGTGGTCAATTTCTACACAAGTGTGCCCCTCTTTAGGCATTTGTTCCTAGAACAGATTGGCTGCTGTGGCACTGCGCGACCTAGTCGCCAGGGCTTCCCCTAACGGCTCGTTACCACCCGTCTTGCAAGGGGGAGAGGGCTGCCTTGTGTAATGATGAACTGCTCGTGGTGAAATGGAGAGACAAGCGTGACGTTTACATGCTCTCCTCCATTGACGCAGACACGACAAATAGAACAAGCAACCAGTGTCATTCAAAATTCCCTCTGTGTCCAAGACTATAATTCGCTCATGGGAGGGCTGGACTTCAATGACCAGATGTTATCTCCGCATTTAGTTTCCCGACGCACCAGACGCTGGTATAAGAAGGTGTCTGTATATTTAATTCAATTGGCTGCATATAATAGTTTTGTTCTCTACAGAAAGGCTGGAAGAACAGGATCCTTCCTCAAATTTCAGGAAGAGATCATCGAGAACCTCCTGTATCCAGGAGGTTCCGTGGCCCCATCCACCAGTGTAGTGAGCCGTCTACATTTCCCAAATGTCGTTGCAGGTACCTCAACTAGGGATGAGCGAACTCGAACTGTATAGTTCGGGTTCGTACCGAATTTCGGGGTGTCCGTGACACGGACCCGAACCCGGACATTTTCGTAAAAGTCTGGGTTTGGGTTCGGTGTTCGTCGCTTTCTTGGCGCTTTTGTGACGCTTTCTTGGCGCTTTTTGAAAGGCTGCAAAGCAGCCAATCAACAAGCGTCATACTACTTGCCCCAAGAGGCCATCACAGCCATGCCTACTATTGGCATGGCTGTGATTGGCCAGAGCACCATGTGACCCAGCCTCTATTTAAGCTGGAGTCACATAGCGCCGCCCGTCACTCTGCCCTGATTAGCGTAGGGAGAGGTTGCGGCTGCGACAGTAGGGCGAGATTAGGCAGATTAACTTCTCCAAAGGACTTGATTATTGATCGATCTGCAGCTGTGGGTCATTGAGCTGCTGATACTCAATTGCTCACTGTTTTTAGACTGCCCAGACCGTTTGTCAGTCACTTTTTTCTGGGGTGATCGGCGGCCATTTTGTGTCTTGTGGTGCGCCAGCACAAGCTGCGACCAAGTGCATTTAACCCTCAATGGTGTGGTTGTTTTTTGGCTAAAGCCTACATCAGGGTGAAGCTGTCACACCAAGTGCATTTAACCAGCAATAGTCTGTTTATTTTTTGGCCATATACTACATCAGGGGCAAGCTGCGCCTGTCACCAAGTGCATTTAACCCTCAATGTTGTGGTTGTTTTTTGGCTAAAGCCTACATCAGGGTGAAGCTGTCACACCAAGTGCATTTAACCAGCAATAGTCTGTTTATTTTTTGGCCATATACTACATCAGGGGCAAGCTGCGCCTGTCACCAAGTGCATTTAACCCTCAATGGTGTGGTTGTTTTTTGGCTAAAGCCTACATCAGGGTGAAGCTGTCACACCAAGTGCATTTAACCAGCAATAGTCTGTTTATTTTTTGGCCATATACTACATCAGGGGCAAGCTGCGCCTGTAACCAAGTGCATTTAACCCTCAATGGTGTGGTTGTTTTTTAGCTAAAGCCTACATCAGGGTGAAGCTGTCACACCAAGTGCATTTAACCAGCAATAGTCTGTTTATTTTTTGGCCATATACTACATCAGGGGCAAGCTGCGCCTGTCACCAAGTGTATTTAACCCTCAATGGTGTGGTTGTTTTTTGGCTAAAGCCTACATCAGGGCGAAGCTGTCACACCAAGTGCACTTAACCAGCAATAGTCTGTTTATTTTTTGGCCATATACTACATCAGGGGTAAGCTGCGCCTGTCACCAAGTGCATTTAACCCTCAATGGTGTGGTTGTTTTTTGGCTAAAGCCTACATCAGGGTGAAGCTGTCACACCAAGTGCATTTAACCAGCAATAGTCTGTTTATTTTTTGGCCATATACTTGATCAGTGGCAAGCTGCGCCTGTCACCAAGTGCATTTAACCCTCAATGGTGTGGTTGTTTTTTGGCTAAAGCCTACATCAGGGTGAAGCTGTCACACCAAGTGCACTTAACCAGCAATAGTCTGTTTATTTTTTGGCCATATACTACATCAGGGGTAAGCTGCGCCTGTCACCAAGTGCATTTAACCCTCAATGGTGTGGTTGTTTTTTGGCTAAAGCCTACATCAGGGTGAAGCTGTCACACCAAGTGCATTTAACCAGCAATAGTCTGTTTATTTTTTGGCCATATACTACCTCAGGGGCAAGCTGCGCCCGTCACCAAGTGCATTTAACCCTCAGTAGTGTGGTTGGTCAAGCTGTCACACCAAGTGCATTTAACCAGCAATAGTCTGTTCATTTTTTGGCCATATACTACATCAGGGGCAAGCTGCGCCTGTCACCAAGTGCATTTAACCCTCAGTAGTGTGGTTGGTCAAGCTGTCACACCAAGTGCATTTAACCAGCAATAGTGTGGTTATTTTTTGGCCATATCCCAGTCTAATTCTGTAAGTAAATCTATATCTGTCACCCAGCGCCTAAATACGAGGCCTCAAATTTATATCCCGCTAAATCTGTCGTTACTGGTGTACTGTTCTGGCTGGGCAAGTTATTTAATGTCCGTCAAAGCACATTTTTTGTTCTGGGTTGAAATACAATTCCCAATTTAGCAATTTCCTAATTTAGTGGTTTCTGCTGTATCAGAGCTATTTTAAATCTATCCCTAAAAGGGTATATAATATTCAAGGTGCACATAGGGTCATTCAGAATAACTTCACACACACGCTACTGTGCATATCCAAGTCTAATTCTGTCAGTAAATCTATACCTGTCACCCAGCGCCTAAATACTAGGCCTCAAATTTATATCCCGCTAAATCTGTCGTTACTGGTGTACTGTTCTGGCTGGGCAAGTTATTTAGTGTCCGTCAAAGCACATTTTTTGTTCTGGGTTGAAATACAATTCCCAATTTAGCAATTTCCTAATTTAGTGGTTTCCGCCTCGGCCTCTTCTGCTGCTGCCGCCTCGGCCTCTTCTGCTGCTGCCGCCTCGGCCTCTTCCTCCGCCTCTGGAGGAACGTTGGCACCTGCCGCCCAGCAAACATGGGATGTACCACCAACACCACCACCACCTCCGTCACCAAGCGTCTCAACCATGTCACACGGCAGCGTTCAGCTCTCCATCTCACAAACATTTGAGAGAAAGCGTAAATTCCCACCTAGCCACCCTCGATCCCTGGCCCTGAATGCCAGCATTTCTAAACTACTGGCCTATGAAATGCTGTCATTTAGGCTGGTGGACACAGACAGCTTCAAACAGCTCATGTCGCTTGCTGTCCCACAGTATTTTGTTCCCAGCCGCCACTACTTCTCCAAGAGAGCCGTGCCTTCCCTGCACAACCAAGTATCCGATAAAATCAAGTGTGCACTGCGCAACGCCATCTGTAGCAAGGTCCACCTAACCACAGATACGTGGACCAGTAAGCACGGCCAGGGACGCTATATCTCCCTAACTGCACACTGGGTAAATGTAGTGGCAGCTGGGCCCCAGGCGGAGAGCTGTTTGGCACACGTCCTTCCGCCGCCAAGGATCGCAGGGCAACATTCTTTGCCTCCTGTTGCCACCTCCTCCTTCTCGGCTTCCTCCTCCTCTTCTTCCACCTGCTCATCCAGTCAGCCACACACCTTCACCACCAACTTCAGCACAGCCCGGGGTAAACGTCAGCAGGCCATTCTGAAACTCTTATGTTTGGGGGACAGGCCCCACACCGCACAGGAGTTGTGGCGGGGTATAGAACAACAGACCGACGAGTGGTTGCTGCCGGTGAGCCTCAAGCCCGGCCTGGTGGTGTGCGATAATGGGCGAAATCTCGTTGCAGCTCTGGGACTAGCCGGTTTGACGCACATCCCTTGCCTAGGGCATGTGCTGAATTTGGTGGTGCAGAAGTTCATTCACAACTACCCCGACATGTCAGAGCTGCTGCATAAAGTGCGGGCCGTCTGTTTGCGCTTCCGGCGTTCACATCCTGCCGCTGCTCACCTGTCTGCGCTACAGCGTAACTTCGGCCTTCCCGCTCACCGCCTCATATGCGACGTGCCCACCAGGTGGAACTCCACCTTGCACATGCTGGACAGACTGTGCGAGCAGCAGCAGGCCATAGTGGAGTTTCAGCTGCAGCACGCACGGGTCAGTCGCACTGCGGAACAGCACCACTTCACCACCAATGACTGGGCCTCCATGCGAGACCTGTGTGCCCTGTTGCGCTGTTTCGAGTACTCCACCAACATGGCCAGTGGCGATGACGCCGTTATCAGCGTTACAATACCACTTCTATGTCTCCTTGAGAAAACACTTAGGGCGATGATGGAAGAGGAGGTGGCCCAGGAATAGGAGGAGGAGGAAGAGGGGTCATTTTTAGCACTTTCAGGCCAGTCTCTTCGAAGTGACTCAGAGGGAGGTTTTTTGCAACAGCAGAGGCCAGGTACAAATGTGGCCAGCCAGGGCCCACTACTGGAGGACGAGGAGGACGAGGATGAGGAGGAGGTGGAGGAGGATGAGGATGAAGCATGGTCACAGCGGGGTGGCACCCAACGCAGCTCGGGCCCATCACTGGTGCGTGGCTGGGGGGAAAGGCAGGACGATGACGATACGCCTCCCACAGAGGACAGCTTGTCCTTACCCCTGGGCAGCCTGGCACACATGAGCGACTACATGCTGCAGTGCCTGCGCAACGACAGCAGAGTTGCCCACATTTTAACGTGTGCGGACTACTGGGTTGCCACCCTGCTGGATCCACGCTACAAAGACAATGTGCCCACCTTACTTCCTGCACTGGAGCGTGATAGGAAGATGCGCGAGTACAAGCGCACGTTGGTAGACGCGCTACTTAGAGCATTCCCAAATGTCACAGGGGAACAAGTGGAAGCCCAAGGCCAAGGCAGAGGAGGAGCAAGAGGTCGCCAAGGCAGCTGTGTCACGGCCAGCTCCTCTGAGGGCAGGGTTAGCATGGCAGAGATGTGGAAAAGTTTTGTGAACACGCCACAGCTAACTGCACCACCACCTGATACGCAACGTGTTAGCAGGAGGCAACATTTCACTAACATGGTGGAACAGTACGTGCGCACACCCCTCCACGTACTGACTGATGGTTCGGCCCCATTCAACTTCTGGGTCTCTAAATTGTCCACGTGGCCAGAGCTAGCCTTTTATGCCTTGGAGGTGCTGGCCTGCCCGGCGGCCAGCGTTTTGTCTGAAGGTGTATTCAGCACGGCAGGGGGCGTCATTACAGACAAACGCAGCCGCCTGTCTACAGCCAATGTGGACATGCTGACGTTCATAAAAATGAACCAGGCATGGATCCCACAGGACCTGTCCGTCCCTTGTCCAGATTAGACATTAACTACCTCCCCTTAACCATATATTATTGTACTCCAGGGCACTTCCTCATTCAATCCTATTTTTATTTTCATTTTACCATTATATTGCGAGGCTACCCAAAGTTGAATGAACCTCTCCTCTGTCTGGGTGCCGGGGCCTAAATATATGCCAATGGACTGTTCCAATGTTGGGTGACGTGAAGCCTGATTCTCTGCTATGACATGCAGACTAATTCTCTGCTGACATGAAGCCAGATTCTCTGTTACGGGACCTCTCTCCTCTGCCTGGGTGCTGGGCCTAAATATCTGACAATGGACTGTTGCAGTGGTGGCTGACGTGAAGCCTGATTTTCTGCTATGACATGCAGACTAATTCTCTGCTGACATGAAGCCAGTTCCTCTGTTACGGGACCTCTCTCCTCTGCCTGGGTGCTGAGCCTAAATATATGCCAATGGACTGTTGCACTGGTAGCTGACGTGAAGCCTGATTCTCTGCTATGACATGCAGACTAATTCTCTGCTGACATGAAGCCAGATTCTCTGTTACGGGACCTCTCTCCTCTGCCTGGGTGCTGGGCCTAAATATCTGACAATGGACTGTTGCAGTGGTGGCTGACGTGAAGCCTGATTTTCTGCTATGACATGCAGACTAATTCTCTGCTGACATGAAGCCAGATCCTCTGTTACTGGACCTCTCTCCTCTGCCTGGGTGCTGGGCCTAAATATCTGACAATGGACTGTTGCAGTGGTGGCTGACGTGAAGCCTGATTCTCTGCTATGAAATGCAGACTAATTCTCTGTTGACATGAAGCCAGATTGTCTGTTACGGGACCTCTCTCCTCTGCCTGGGTGCTGGGCCTAAATATCTGACAATGGACTGTTGCAGTGGTGGGTGACGTGAAGCCTGATTCTCTTCTATGATATGAAGACTGATTCTCTGCTGACATGAAGCCAGATTCTCTGTTACGGGACCTCTCTCCTCTGCCTGGGTGCTGGGCCTAAATATCTGACAATGGACTGTTGCATTGGTGGCTGACGTGAAGCCTGATTCTCTGCTATGATATGAAGACTGATTCTCTGCTGACATGAAGCCAGATTGTCTGTTACGGGACCTCTCTCCTCTGCCTGGGTGCTGGGCCTAAATTTATGAAAATGGACTGTTACAGTGGTGGGTGACGTGAAGCCTGATTCTCTGCTATGACATGAAGACTGATTCTCTGGTGACATGAAGCCAGATTCTGTGTTACGGAACCTCTCTCCTCTGCCTGTGTGCTGGGCCTAAATTTATGAAAATGGACTGTTCCAGTGGTGGGTGACGTGAAGCCTGATTCTCTGCTATGGGACCTCTCTCCAATTGATTTTGGTTAATTTTTATTTATTTAATTTTTATTTTAATTCATTTCCCTATCCACATTTGTTTGCAGGGGATTTACCTACATGTTGCTGCCTTTTGCAGCCCTCTAGCCCTTTCCTGGGCTGTTTTACAGCCTTTTTAGTGCCAAAAAGTTCGGGTCCCCATTGACTTCAATGGGGTTCGGGACGAAGTTCGGATCGGGTTCGGATCCCGAACCTGAACATTTTCGGGAAGTTTGGCCGAACTTCTCGAACCCGAACATCCAGGTGTCCGCTCAACTCTAACCTCAACCCATCCGTCACCCCGAAAAAGATGTCGTGTCTGTAGCAGGAGTGGAATAAGGCGTGACACCCGCTATTTCTGTCCTGACTGCCCTGACCACCCTGCCCTATGCTTTGGAGAGTATTTCCGGAAGTACCACATACAGGTACACTTAGCATAGGGATTGCATCTCACAGGACAGGCACACAGGGCTATTAGGGCCCATTCACACACAGCTGCTGCAAACCTCTCCTTTCACCTGGGACAAAGTGCATAATGTACTTCGCCACATCTTTGGGCGATTTGCGCTTGGCACATTGTCCCATGGGGAAGGAGAGGTTTGTCCTATAAAGGTAAAAAAATAAAATAAAATCACCAGTAAGCAAAAAAGTTAACATTTTGTTCAAAAAGTTAAATAAAGTTTATATGTTCCGTTCAAATGTTATTATAAAGTTAATAAACTTATTGCGTTGCGGCCTGGTTTTTTCTTTTTTGTTTTGTTTTTTTTACCTTCCAGGTGGACCAACCGATCAACTAGCTGCAGCACTGATGTGCATTCTGACAGAAGCATTGCGCTGCTGTCAGATTACACAAAAGTCGGTGTATGCGGCGCTGCAAGACGAGATTTCTCCTCTGCAGTAAAAGATACGTTTGCCGAGGCATATGAGCTGAGGGGGAGGCAGTGTTCATCTGCTTTGGCAAACACTTTGTATATATATAAAAAAAAAAAATCCCGGCAATGATTTATTCATCCACATCGATTGATGTGAATGGAGAAATCGGGTTTGCGAGGGCATACGAGCTAAGTGGGTATGGATGTTGGGAGGAGCTCCTATGTCCTTGCAGACACCTTTCCCCTCCTTTTTATTTTTTGGGCAGAGATTTTTTTATCCACATTGATCGATGCAAATGAAGAAATCTGTGCCGTTCATTTTTTCTTTCAGCCAAGAGGCTGAACGGAAAAAAAAATATCTCATTACCTGTATGCTCAATATAAGGAGAATAGCAGAAACTCCTAATGCTGGCCATACATGTAATGATTGCGGAGACCCTCAAATG